>NC_134174.1:37816561-38132925 GCF_964188355.1 Buteo buteo
ATATATTGCAATTGTTTTGGCGTAGGCTGCTCACATTCTTAACTACAGTGGCTGAAAAAGAGAGACTAGCTCTTCTACCCCTGTTTTCTGATCCTCAGCTAAAATTTTAACTAAACCAGCATGATAGTTGTCTTCTGTCCTCTCCAGTTAACTGCCTATGATTTCTTTGTGTGTCTTATGGTGTCTTTTGTTAAAATAACAAAAATATAGCTTGGGGAAAAAAAAAGACAAACAATCTCAATAATTTTGTATTTATCTGACCATGGAAAAATTCTCAGCTGCAAACACAGAAAGGTAGGAATAGCCTCACTGGAACAGAACAGCAGTTAATCTAGCTCAATGTCCAGTTTCCAACAGCGTCAGCATCTCATGCCTTTGAGACAAAAATGTTTGGAAGGCAATTATGAAATAGCTTTCACACAACTTTAGTCCCAGGCACCCTATAAGTTTTGGGTTTTTTAAATTATTTTGTGACTTCTTAAAAGGAAAATTTATTTGTAGGCAAATACGTTTATGTAAATATAAGTACATGTTAGGATGAAAGTTATTATATGTCTAATAAGAACAAGTCCTGCAAATCCACAATATCCTACTAGAGAAACAGAATTTTTAATTGTAATCTGTAAGTCTTAATACCTGTTTAATCTTTGATAAAAGGCCAGTATATATCTGTCAGGTTCTATAGAATACTATTGGATGATAAATACACAAAGATACTGATAAACTGAATAGTAATATTTATTTAAAAATCCATAATCTCTTATTAAAGAGTGTGAGCTGATATTTTAAATACTCAGTTGGGATTCAGGAGAGCTTATTTTAGTTTTTTGCCCTACTGTTGACCTTCTTTTTGACCGTGAGCAATTCTATTAAGTTTTAGTTCCTCATCTGTAAAATGAGAAAAATAGTCTTGCTCCATGAGAATATGGAGGGAAAAAAAATCAATTATAGTATTCACTTATTGTTTCAGTTCTGAAAGACAGGGAAGAGTTGAAGGACCATGTGGTCTCTCAGGATGCCTAGTGTTCCTTATGTCATCAGATCTTCATTACAGTTAAATTATTCTGTCTCTACAACACTTTAATGGAACAGAGAGGAGCTATTCAAGAGAGAGAATCTAGATCTGTTATTCTCCAAGGAGATGGTAGATGGAAGGTGCACAAGCTCCACATCTCAGGTCACATGTTACGTGTACATGTTTGGGAATATTTTACATTTGGTTTCCAAAAATAAAATAGAATAGGAAAGTATTCCAATGTCCAGTACATACAGTTCAGACTCATTTATTGGAAAGTCTGAAGTTTCTTCAGGCTCTTTTTAGGATCCAATAGCACACACAAGCTTGGCTTGCAAATGAGTTTTACGTTTTGTTACTCAAACTATTATAATTCTTGCTAGTGTGTGGGAGGGAAAGACTCTATCATTTCATTCATTCTGTCTGTATGACCCTATCATGTAGCGTATTTTTATGAGAAGGAAACATTTCATAATTTCTATTGTATAATATTATGTGTAATTGGGAAGACGGTATACTGCATAAATAAATCTTCTTTGAGATATATGTCCAATATTTAATAAAAACTGCGAGAGTTGCACTGTTCTCTCAGAACAGTCATTGACTAAGGCCTTTCTATCAAAAGCCATTCCAGTTGGAGACTAAAAGGGCTGCAGACAAAAAAACCATTAGTATTAAATCTCTCCCAGATAGCTGAAAACTACTATCTACTACTGTCAGTTGTTTGAGCAGCCAGTGTAGCCACAGAGATACAAACTGCTCATAATATTCTGGGCCAAATTCTTTCATGTTGTGAAGGTATCAACTTCACTGAGCCTGCCCCAGGGATGTATTTGACTCAAAAGTAAAAATAATTCTGCATTTAGTTAGCAAAAAATGTTTGATTGTAAAGGCTGGAAATCCAATAGTGTGTTCCTCAAAATGCAAGTATTGCCCATAAGAGACACATCTGATCTTGAGCCTTTCTCACTGTTAGCCGAATGGGAATGACTCCTGGTCACTGGGAAGAGAAATAGTACCTGGAAGCAAAACCATGAAGAAGTATTGTGTGCCTTTGAGCTCATCTTTCCCTTTACTCTCTGCCTTTTTCTTTGCTTTATTCTGTGGAAGTATGTTTACTATACTTCTCTCTCTCTTTTTAACCTTCACAACTCCCCTGCCATCATCACTCAACATTAGCCTATACTTGTACACTCATGGAAAAAGCTTTCGTGAAATCCTGACCTCAAAGTCAAGTGACATTTTTCTGTGTTCTTCAGAATAGCTACAGCTAGTGGAGCAGAAAAGTTTGGATCAGATTAATATTAACAACAGAGGCCTAACGCTGCTTCTGCCTGACCCCACCTGCCTGCCTTTTGGTCTTGACTGTAATTTCTCATAGAATATTCGGTAACACTGGAAATAAACAATGCTTTATTCTTGTCAGGCTGTGACTGTGTTTTTTAACATTCTCGCATGATTATGCCTCTTGGTATACTAACACTTCAAACACCCCACCCACCCCTCCTCCCCCCGCACAGTTTCTAATCCATCCTCCTCTACCTTGTCTCGTCCTGGCTTTCCTATACCTGACATTCCAGTGAACTCACGGCTTGGTTACCATAAAGATAGTGTTTGGTTTCTCATTGCTTTAGAGTGGTGAACCAATTGATCTTATTGGGGTATTTACTTTCAAGATAGGTTCTTCCATTCTGACCATAAACACATTCTTAGTCAGCCACCCACACCTGAGGATCATTTCAGATCTGCTTCTGGGTTTGAAAATCTGGCTTCAATTCATATATTTTAGGGGTTACATTTTAGTTAGAGGTTTTAAAAATTGGTAGAGAACACCTATGCCCAAACCTTTGCTGATGTAAACTGGACTGGTTTTTAGAACTTTATTGCAGCTAAACTAAGGAAGGAGTATGTGACTGTACTTATATACATATGTGTGCATATACAAACACAGATAGAAATATATGAAATACTACTAATTATGTGGAAAATATTAAGAAAAGCCTTCCTAACATAATGTAAAGTAATGACTGCATCCCAACAAATCCACATAAATTAATACATATATTCCTTTTTTTCAAAGGACTTTTCAGAAAGAAGGTTCATTTGGGTAAATGAGGACATTTGCTTTGTGTTTTGTAAACCGAGATCCCAGTTAAGAAAAATGTTCTCATTTGGCATACTTCAACTTTAAACATGTTGAAATTCCAGCTCAATTCCTTAAATCGGGAAGGACACAACCAGCCACTAAATTGCTAAATATTCAGACTATCTTACTTAACTGAATTTCAACTTAGGAGTCTAAGGTTAAAGGATTCTATTCTTAATGAAAATACCTATATCTTAACTTCTTACAGATACACAATTGCTTGCGCTTAAACTGATCAGTTATTTTTGTAAGTGTGTATGTGTCTTTACAGAATAACAGCCTAATTCTCTACACTGAAATTGAGGCTGACTTACTCGTTATCTCAACAAAGGAATGATTTCACATGTTTCTAGTCTGACTTAGATTGAGAAAATTAGTACTTACTTGGATAGGACAGAGAATTTTTAAGTGATGCCAGCATACATAATCCATCTTGTATGAGTCTTTTGTAAACAATTTAACTGCTTATCACTTCAAAATATTGGATCCTTGAGGACTGCCCAAGACTGATTATTTTTACTGCTTGGAGGTGGCATCAGAATATGTTCCACTGGAATATTCTTGACATTTTCTTTTAAGAGGGAACTTAAAGTCAAAACTATGCTGGAAATTATGTACATACATTCAATGTCTAATTTGTAACTTAATTTTCTTTCATTTTACTTTAATATTGAAACAAAGTTGTTTGCAACTGAGAAGAAGCATACAGTAAACTTGCATATTTGGTGGGTTTCACCTGGAGATCTGAAGAGTTTCTCACAACTATATTTATGAGCAACCACTCTAGGATGCTTTTTGCAACCAAACATTTCTTCTCAACCCATCTACTTTCTCCCCATTTGTTTTTTTGGTTGGTTTTTTGGTTGGGTTTTTTTTTTTTGTTTGGTTGGGTTTTTTTTGCAACCACTGGCAATTGCATTTACTTTATTCATACTGTGTCATCCCCTCCTTTCACAGAGATAAGGAAAATGTTTCTGCAGCATCAGAAAACAGGTAATGTTTGCTGTGTGTGTTTGGCTTACCTCCTATTCAGAGTTTACCTCTGCTTTCCCTATATTGTTCTTACCTCAAAAACACAAAAATTGTACACTGAGCAGATGATGAATGTAGAGGTTTCAACTAAGTGGGTTTGGTAGGCATTTCTTTCTAATGTAGTCTTCAAAAAGCTCTGTGAGATGGGGCAGGTAGGGATCGCATTTCTTGGAACTTATAAACCTGAAAAATAAGAAGCTTTTATCAAATGTTCTTGAAATGGAGTATTGTCAGTTTGTGATGGAGTTTTAAGAACAATTTCCACTTTAAATTTTGTCTAGATTGTTCAAGATGTTTTTAAAATCCAAATAAGATTATCTTTTTGGTTTTAAGAACATTTATATATCAGATTCTTGCATATCATTATTAATCCTTGATGGTTTATGAGGTTCAAAACAGTATCTCTGTAAGTAAATTCTTTCATTCAAAAGTTGTTTTCTCCCAAAGAATCTCAACACATTTTGCAGTTACATATAGAAATGTACTGTTTTCTATTAGTTCATATACTATAACACACAAGTACTGAAACACAGGTACTTCCTGAGTGAATCTGACCAATGTTTAATGGAGCAAAGAAATGCCTTTTATTAGTTTGTCATGAAAAGAATTCTGTCTCACTGCTTTCCTCTGTCTTGTTGATTCCTGCCTAAACAACATGCAACTACTTTTTATTTTTGTTTTTTATAAGACTGCTTACATTTCAACAAAGGTTGCATAGAGTTAAAATCCAAGTGTGAGCATTATCATTACCAATGACACAAGCAATGGCAACTGGCACTTGGAACAGTAGGGAAAATTGATTTTTATTTTTTAAATTAATTATGTCAAGAGAATGAACTAAACCCCTTGATTCCTGTATAACTGTATATAAATTAAATTGAAAAAACAAGAAACATGTTAGCATTTCACTAGCAGTTTCATTTGTGTAACATCATCTACAGGACTATGCAGCTGCTCCACTGAAATCTCTTTTTTATTATTATTATTATTTTATTTTATTTTCCCAGGAACAATTTCTGATGTATGACTGGTGTTAGTGTCATACTACATTGCCTTAATCTTGCATGGTTTGTCATACCAGAGCTTTTTTCCACCTCCATTGTCATCACAGCTCTGCTCTGTGTCCCATTTTGATATTCCTAGCAATATGGTTTCCAGATTTAACACAAGGTACCTTTTTAATTCTTAAAGCCTTTCCTGTCTTAAGCAGTAATAAACTAATAAGCTATCAAGATTTGTCATGACTTCATCTGCAATATCATGATGATCTCCTATGGTATAAGGAATTTGGGGATACAAAAAGAGGACACTGCCTATTTACAGATATAAATCTTCTTCCAGGAAAAAGAAAAGACAGAAAAATAAAGCCTTCATTATTAAACCTAGACTTAACTTTTCAGTTATGAGGTTCAGCACTTTTGTTATTTATTTTTTTTTCTGAAGGCTTTACTCCATATAAATAACAACTGCTGTCTTAAAGGGCCAGGTATCGGCATTCTAAAATGCTGCTTTATTTGCTATAGTAGGCAGTAAGCACATGTATCTCTGACCACTAAAAAATCAACCAAGCCTTTTTCTATTAAACCATCAGCTGCTTCTGTGTCTGGAATTCTGTCAAATACCTGCTGTCACCTGGGAAATTGGTGACGTGATAATAAATACGTCATTTACAAATCCCCTTGTAATCTTTGTCACCCAGGCCTGCAGCTACTCCGCATGCGCCACAGTATGTGACCTCAAGTATTTGGCATCCTCCTAAATCATGCACCATGGATGCCAACACTGACAATGCTAAGCCAGTGGCTTCCAAGGGGTCTGTGAGGCTTGGAGCGGGTACAAGTCAGAGGGAGGCCAGTTTCATCACGACTGGCCAGAAAGTCCCTCTTACTTCATCCAGTAAACAAAGGTACACTGTGATGTGTAACTGCGTAACTGACCTCGTTTGGAGCTTTGGAATGGTTTGGTAATAACAAACTCTAACTCCTTCAGACGGAAATGCCCGTTGCCTACAAGGCAAGTGTCTCAGTTCTACAAATTCCAGCAACTTCTAGTTCATGTGGGTTTGACATTTTAAGTGGCATTCTCAAGGATCGCACCTACAATATAGAGACAACAGTCATTAAGTACCTTCTGCAGAGAAACAGCAGCTGATACTATTCACTGTATTTCTACAAACATTGCCATATTCAAATGCAAAACTCTTACAGGTTATGTCTTGCTCTAAACACCTTCTCCAGCACTTTTTTTTCTACAAATGCTACAATAAGAGATAATTTTTGCCTATTCATTTTTATTTTTGTTCCCTATATTTTCAATTCTTTACAAGAGATCTGTTGGAGGATTTGAAATAAAAAGAACTTCATGTATTACATAAAGGAGACCAAGTAGTGCTTTAATAATCCACTCAATTGTTATTTGGACAGAAAGTCTCAGGACTTTACTGAGAGAAAGAAGTGTAATCTGCGCTTATTTTTTTTAATGTTAGAGTGCGTTTCTTGCTGTGTTTTCTCATTATGGTTGTTAACCATTATTATCCTCTTAACCTCTACTGATCTGTGTTCCTTTTCATGGGTGAAAATCAGCTGAAAAGAGATATGTGTGTTTCTTTTCATCCACGTAACTTACTCACATTGTGCATTTTATGTTTATTTGTTACCACAAATATGGAGATGTTTGAGAACATCCATTTCCTTTGGTTTTCCTTAAAATACAAAATATTGTGAAAGTAAAAGCATAAAGAATGACTGTATTAAAAAAACCCAAAAACCAATTCCATAAAATACATAATAATGAAGCTGTTATAATAGATGATCTGTCTGATAAAGCAGCATTCGCATTTATCAGTTCTTAAAATTACTCTGCACCTGAAGAACTAAAAAAAAAAAAAAAAAAGAAAAAAAATCAGATTTAAAATCTAGAAAGGAGGCGATCTTAAGAAAAAAAGCTATTGTATTTGAATATCTAAATAAAATTATTTAAAGTTTGTAGTGGTTAAACTAAAAACAGTCAAGTTAGTCCGAGTTCTTTCTATAAAACTGAATAATTAGTTACCAACTGCTATAATTTATGTAACCAGATATCACCCTCACTTTTAAGGTTATATCTACATCATTTATATTTATTCCAATTCTTTGTTTTGTTACTTAATATATTCTACCCTGCAGGAAGGTGATCAAGCTTCTAACATTTTGATCACATAAAAAGAACTGTTACAAACAGCATGCAAGATAAAATTTGTTTGTATTTCTTTTACATTTTATAAGGTATTCCAGTATATTTGCATTTATTTTATTTATATGTGTTTGTCTAGTTCAAATCTGTCTCCACAGAGATCCGTGTCTATGTATATTCTTACCTTTTTTTTTTTTCTTTCAAATATATATTACTGAGTATGTGTTTTGGTTAACATTTTGGAGATCATTACGATTAAGTAACTTCACTGTTTTCTTTTATTTAAGGTATGGAGTCTTGATTCTTTTGAAATCTGTAGCAAATTCCCTTTCACATCAGTGAAAATAGAAAGACAGAAGAGGTGAAATCCTAGTTTGTGTTTGGTTTTAGGACATATATTAAGTTCCATTTTTATGTGAAGTATAGTTTCAGTCCTTTCCTGTTTACCAAATTAAAGATATGTTAAGTAGTAAATTTTGACTCAACACCTTTTAATGTGACAATTCCAGTACCCACTGCAAAAAAAAATCCTGTGAGTATTAAAACTCGGTAACAGACTAGCTCGTGATGCATAGCAGTGATATATAATATACAGCTACTCTGTTACAGTCTATGTAATTGATACTGTATTAGCTAAGTGGAAGAATTTACATCATAATGCAAATGCATCAAGATGGAAGAACTGATCTGAATTTTAGATGCATATTTGATGGACAAACTTTTGCAAAACCACTGCAAAACTTTTGGTGTAATGATTTGAAAACTAGAATTGCAAACAGGATGAATATTTTCAAGATCTCACTTGTTATGTATAGAATTGCAGATGAAACTCATAAGAGGGAAAACACTGGTTTTCTGCTTTTGTTGTGGGTTGCATTCAACTTTGAAATTGATGAGCATAACAACCACACTTCCATTTCAGCTAATCAAGCAGTAAAATATTCAGCTGAAATAAGAGACCATCATTTAGACTACTAAACCATACAAGAAGGCGGAGGACAGGGGAAATGGGACAGTCCCTTGAAGAGCAAGGGGTATCACGAGTTCTGAAGTACCAAGCACTCATTCAAGGTCCTGAGGAGTATAACTTGTTGAATCAGTGCTTCTGAGAGAAGCAAAAGAAAATATTAGAATGGCTGAAAGAAAGAGAAAAATATTTGCACAATGGCAAACTCGCATAGGAAAAAAGGCTGAGAGAAAGAATGTTTGAGGGCTAAGGTTCAGATGAAAAACAGTTGTGGAACTGTAAGCTTTCTTTTGTTATTTAATACTTACTGTGCTCAGGAAAGAATATTTTGGGCATTCTTTGTACATTGCACAAGAGAATCGCCGAATTCCATCACCCTGATAGGAGTCGTTTGTAAGAACCCAGAGATGTGGCAGGATACTTAATCAGTTAGGTCAAAAGAAGTAAAAATATATCCATTATTTTCTTATACAAGAAACATATACAACTATGTCATGTACAGTAATGCCCTGATTTAAAAAAAAAAGATGTATTAGGATAACTACTAAAGAAAATTAATCTACAGCACAATAATATGGCATCAGGAAAAATCTCTCTTATGCCTGGGGGACATATGCTTATACTGTCACTAAAGTTTGTGCCCCAAAATAGTGTAATAATCTAAAAAATCAAATTGCAATTAGTTATTTTTCAGTGGCTTGTTTGTTTTGTGGATAATAATTAATAAAATCCACAGTAAGATCTGCCCAAACACAAAATCAAGCTTTTTTATTTTCTTATCTCTCCTTTTTTTTTTTTTTTTATCCCCCCACCCCCCTTTTAATTTTAAATGACCTAGTGATTTTTTTTAGGTTTATTGACAAGTGAATAATGAATGTACATATTATTATTCTTTTGTTGATATTAAGTTCATTGAAACAGTCAGCAAAGAACTTTAATCTTGTATGTCCACTTAATGATTTGTTTTGTTTTGTTTTTCTTCATTCGAGGTAAGAGCTAGTGGAAGACGATAAACTGAACCTCCAAAAGATTGGTTCATTTCTTAGCAGTGGATGGCTTTGACTAAACTATCTTGCAAAGCTGTCTAATAGGTAACTTTGCCCCATTTGTCTATCTGTAAGAGATACGTAATACTTTCCAAATTTGAGTGAGGCTGCAAGGCTGAAATATGTTAATGAGCACTGGGTGCTCTGATAGCAGGTGATGAAAGACACTAGTAGTTCTGTAGGCTACTAAAATGGCCACAGGATATAAGACTAGATTTTTATCATTATTATTATTCATTTCAATTAATCTATTTTGCAATCAAATAAAGAGAAAATTAATTAAACGTTAATATTTCTCTGCTCCATGTTATCTGTGCCACGATAGCGTGAGAGGGCCACATGGATAACAACTCCTGTTCAACACCCAAGTGGTTCTAAAACTGGTGTAGTAAAATTTTATGCAACATCTTCCCCTTGTATTTTGCTTACTCTTCTATGTGTAAAAAGGCATCTTATTGTTTGATGGGTTGGCCAGTCTAATGTAAGGTGAATTTAGGTCAGAGATGAATGGACTCCTTTTAAACATCTTTCCACTACCTGTATTGCACAAAACTGATTAAACTCAACACGAAACTAAGCTGACTGGATTTCTAGACTATCAGAACTTGCAGGAAACCTGCTGATACAGGACTATGATAATATCCTTTAAATTGCTTTTCTTCATCTAATTAAAAAGTTTACTCCTAACATAAACTTCAGCTCTAGGAGTAAATATTGGGTGAAATTTATCCAAGTTCAAAGAGTTTGTGATTGATAGACTCTTTGCAACCGTTTAAGTACTGCACGCCACGTTTCCTACCACTGGCTTCAGTGGGAGCAGGACTTAAGTGTGTATAACACCCAGGATAAATTTCAGTCAAGCAGGACCAAAACTGCATTAGTCTTAACTGCACATCCAAAAAGGCCTAACAAATGTCTTTTTTTTTCCTTTGCATAATTGTGCGTTTCTCTCAGTAACACAGCCTGCTACTATGTTTGCAGCTTCAGGTTCAAACATAGTAGGTTTTATGTTCTACTTTTAAATAAGCACCTTCTGAAGATGCTTCTTGTTTATTTAATTTAACTCTAATTAGTACCCCTGTCGAGCATGCTCCGGTGTCTACCAGTTCTGCCTCTGCTCCTGCACCACATGCTTCAGCACATCAGCCTGCTTCTGCTGCTCAAAATACAGCCAGTCTGATGACACCACCAGCAACCACCTCAGTAGCGCAAGAGTCTTTCTCGTCCTCCTTCCAAAGGTAATGCTTCATTGCTTTGTCCTTTCGCAAATACACCCCTGTATGGCTCTGGAAAGGCTGCATACACATTCTTAACTTAAGAATGTAGTATGTAAAACCTGTAACCTATTTTATATGCTTTTCTACATTTTGGTGTGTTTTCTTATTTTGAAGTACGTTGTTTTTGTTTGCAAAGAATTTGCAAAATAAAACTGCCCTAAAGATGTAGCTTTAAGTCTGCAATACAGCTTATGTTTTCAGAAAGCAAGTCTAGGGTTAAAACTAGAAATGTTTTTTCACCACTTGTAATAAAACCAAAACAACTCCTTATAATAGTTACAGTGGTTGAATGAAGGTTCTTTTAATAGTGTTTCTGCAGTATGACATGAAATGGAAAATTAGAAAATGTCATTTACTCACATGATTGAGCTTACCGTATCATAGCAGATGTCAGTAAAACATGGTGGACAATGAGCAATATGTCAGTAAAACCACATATTTGATTATTGACTTGCTCTGTAAGGTATTAAGTCAATTAATTTCTATTAGATTTATCTACTCTCTTTCCTCTACTGAGATTTAGCCATAGAGCTAAAGTGAGTTTCAAGGAGGTATGCATTCATAACACTTTGGGACTACAGTAGGAGTTGCATATTAAAAGCTGACAGACAGTCTGTGAAGAAATATGTGGGATTTATACTGCTGTCACATTATAGTAATTTTGGAGGTAGTAAGAGTAAATTCCTTTGGTGCATGTTATTCTTTTAGCTTTGTTATTTGCCACATGAATATTCCTAAAAGATGTATATTTTAGCATGTTTTGAAAATCCAAGGAAAAACACGCTTCCAGTAACGTAAACTGCTTTAAATAATTGAGACCTAAGATGTAGTATGTCATATCTTAGATTTGTGTAAATGGAATTGGAAATTTTCTCTTGGCTCTACTTCTTGTTTAATTTTTGCCACTTGACTTAAATTATTTATGTATGCCAGCTACTTAGTTTCTCACTTTAGTCAGTTTTTACCTAACCGTGACCTACCGGACTCCAGTGACTGGTTTTATTCCAGTACAAGAAAATCAATCATCCAGCGGGCAAAGGAGGTTTGAATAAGGTATTATTCTGTAATTCAGAACTGTGCTGTAAGGCACTTTCACATGAAATAATGCTACGGTTCAAGTAATCTTTATCCCACAGTTGAAACTGTAACATGAAGAAAATGGATTATCTAATATATGCTTCAAAAATAAATGCCTCTACTAAACTAAGCATGCCAATGACTTGTGTTTTAAATAGGAGAATCTTTTGTTTGGTACTGCTTCCATATTGAAAAATTTAGCTTCAATTCAGACTCAAACATCTTCAGATCTTGCAGATAAAAACATGTATCGTTGACAAAAGTCCTGTCCTGAAATATTGTCTTTCTTAGTTATCAACAGACTCTGGTTTTAAGATTTTTACATAATGTGTGCATTTTGTCTTGTGTTCTGTAGGAATGTGCTTGATTGTGCTATTCTGTAAGTCTGCAGATGTATGCTACAGAAAACCTGTTCCTGGTAACTATGCAGCGGTCCTCCTGTATCTGAACTCCGACAAAGCTTGATTCTGATGTCACTATTTTTGTCCCTGTTAAATTATTTTGTACATGCTTTCATGCTTTTACTGTGTCTTCTGCAGAGTGCTTGCAGCCCCCAGCTCTCTTTCACAGCCTAAGCCTTTCCACGGGTCCAAGAACATGTCATTAGCAGCCTCCACTATTTCATCTGCTATCTCATCTCAGTCTAGGTATATTTGTAAAGCTGTCTTCTTTTTCTTCTAACTTAATTTGTTTCTATTCTGTATTGCTCTCTCCAGTTTCAGCTTCTTAAGAGATTGGCTTGGCAGAGACTATTGAAAAGCATGATGTGTTTGAAGGAATAGCCTTCTTGCTTATCTTTCACATTAAAACCAAGCTAGGAAACACCTAAGTTTTAGATTTAGGGTATCTGACCAAAAGATCCTTTTGGAACACAGGTATTTTGGTTGGTTGGTTTGTGCTGGTTTTGCCAAATTAAAATCTTTGTCTAGTGATGCTGGGTGAGAATGACAGACTTTTTTTTTTTTTCTTGGTGAAAACACAGGATCACAGGAATCACAGACCTTCTTTTATTATGCTCTTAATCATGACTAATGAAAGACCACTGATGGGGAAAGGTAGCATCTATCACTAGAAAGAGGGAATGCTGCTGTACTGCCTCACTGCTAAGCCTTTTCATTGCTTTCATTAACTAACTCAGGTTCCTTGTCAAGACTAACAGAGGAGGAAGCAGTAGATTTTAAGATTTATTATTTGAACACAATCTTCAGAAATAATGAAAAACTGAATCAGCAACACATTTGAGATTATAATTATCCATGTCTGTCTTACCTTGATATAAAAAGGTAGTTAGGAATCACTCAAAGGTGATATTTGAAATGAACAAAGCATGCAAGTTTGAAGGCTACACATGAAGAATTATAATGATCTTTCTCGTGAGTATCACAGAAAGCAGCAGTTAAGTGCTATGCATAGGTACATACTTGAAAGCATTTTGGTTGGCTGTACATCACTGAAACCAGTGCAAAAATGAAATAGCTACAGAACAGAAGATCAGAAGAGTTCTGAGATTTAGGATGTAAACATGGCTGTTTACAGCCATGGGAATTACATAGTGGATGTAATTCCAGCATGGAGCTGATAAAACATAAGAAATAAAATGAACTGCTGATGTAATTCTGTTTATTTTAGTGGAATTACACTAACTGTAACTCTAGTTTCAATTAAACTATTGGTTGATGAATGTCACCAGAATGTTACCAAGAATAGAAGGTAAGAACAGGTGCAAGGGTGTTTACTGCCACTGACATCTAGTTTTATGTATGAACTTTGAAAATTGCAAAGTGATGACTTATTTAGGGAATTCATTATTCATGAGTGTCCATCATAAAATACCTTAAGAGGACCTAATTTTCACATTGTGAAAATCATAGAATCCTTTAGGTTGGAAAAGACCTTTAAGATCATCGAGTTCAACTGTTAACCTAGCACTGTCGAGTCCACCACTAAACAGTGTCCTTAAGTGCCACATCTACATGTCTTTTAAATACCTCCAGGGATGGTGACTCAACTGCTTCTCTGGGCAGCCTGTTCCTATGCTTGACAACCCTTTTGGTAAAGAAATTTTTCCCAATATCCAATCTAAGCCTCCACTGGCACAACTTGAGGCCATTTCCTCTTGTCCAATCATTTGTTACTTGGGAGAGTACTCAAGGCATTTCAGAAGTAATTCTTATGCTGCTTTCTCATTCAATCCTGTGGTATGATTAGGCTCTTAAATGTCACCAGTACTATTTCATCCACTGTTTGTTTTACTAACAAATCTCTTTTAGTCAGTTGGAATGATCACATATCTCTGTGAGAAGAGGGTCCTACATAGCTGTTGTAGGAGACAGTTAAAAGCCTCTTATAACCAGGGAAAGAAAGTCCCTTGCTTCCTAAGCAACAATAACTGCATATTTGAGCTTGATTAAACACTGGCAGCAAAACCTATTTATGTCTTCTGAGCTACAGAAAAGACTCAATTTTAGTGTTTCTCTCAGTTGACGACTGAAATGTATCCGATAGTCAGAACCTGAAATTAAATTGAAGCCTTGGTGACTACTCTGGCCAGAGAACATCTATTCATGTTTTATCAGCCTATATCTTAGGACCCATACAAATCTTGCTATGAGATGTACATTTTTACATACCTGCATAAGAGATTTCCTTGGTATTCTCCTAAGTTCAGTGAGAATTGTACATAATAGCTGATAATAGGTCTGTGAAGCCTGCATGTAGTAGTCGTACTGCATGTAATACTTTTTATTTCTGCAATATATGCATATTTCATTGAGATTAGCATTGATATTACAAAAGGCTCTAGTTTTTCCCCTTCAAGAAAAACAATCAAATAGTGAAAGATTTTCATTTAATGAACAGTTTTGGAGGAATGCAGAAAGATAAAATCACAGATGCCTTCCATATATCACTTTTAGGACTCCATTGGTAAAATCTTAATCAGATTTATTTTATTGTCCATCCAAGATTAGAAAGGCATTTTTACACTTGAGTGAAAAAAATCCTACTCATTGACAATTTCTGATTATCTTGAATAGGAGGACATAAGGGGAGAGCTAAAGAACACATCATACTTCTAAAATGCCAAAACTACAAATTTTCCGGTTTTAAGAAATGGCTTTATTTCAGAAATAAAATTTTCTTTGGATTTTGTTTTTATTATTCTGTGAAGCTATCTGACTAGGTGAAGACAGACATAGATTTGAACACCGAGAATGCTGCTAGTAAGGGGGGGGGAGGGGCATTCTAAAATAGGACTATTGAGTTATAAGACCATACTTGGAGTCATCTAAAAACTTTGGAAACCCTTATGAATATGTGAATCATAGCATCATGAGTGTTTACATCAGAGTTATAAAAGTGGTAGATATCTAGAAACCTTTCAGAGACAGACAGTTTATCATAGAAAATCCTTAAAATAAGGCTGCCCAAGTAGGTAGAAGGCATGTTTTCACAAAATGGTTAATGCATGCATATGGTTTTTTTAACTGAAAGCTATTCATTTAAGAAGCTCATAATTCATTTGTATTAGTCATGGAACTATGGATAGACCTTCTGAATCCCAGAATAGGCACTCTTCACATTGAAGTGTGGTAGCTATGCTGGTCAGGAATAGAGTATAACAGTTACTTGGGATGGATTGACAACTGCTGGCATAGCTTTTGGTATAAGAATTAGATGCGGATAGCTTTTGTTATCTTTTGGATAACTCTACTCTTCCATAAAAGAGCTATGTTTGTCTTGGAAATAACAGTTAAGCAACAATTTTGTATAATTTACATAGAAACAGCTAATAAATTAGTATAAACATAGCTGCTATTTGCTGACACTACTTGCATGGCTATCTTGGAGCTAATATAATACTATTTCTTGATTGAGCCTTTATCCATTTCACTTTAATTTCACATTCCTTTAATGGGGAGAAGGGAAGCAGTGCAAGGCCTTGAAACTATAAATTCATTTGTAGTTGTGTATCAATATGGACTAATAGGTGTGAATCACAATTTTAATGAGTAATAAGGATAAAAAGATCACCATGAGATATTAAAATTGACTTCCAATTCAAATGTCGTTTACCTCCTGCATTAGAGGCATGGACCATCTTACCCTTTCCTGCCCCTTTGAAAGGAAGCAGGTTGTCTGGGGAGGCTATGCGTCTCCACTCTTGAAGGTTTTTAAGACACAGCTGGATAAAACACCCGAGCAACCTGGTCTGACCTCAGAGCTGGCCTTGCTTCGAGCAGGAGGTTAGATGAGAGACCTCCTGAGGACCAACTGAAAGATTCTGTGAATCTATGAAAAACAACAGTCCATTTCAGAAAGCAATGCTTTAATCGGACTACTAAAACCTATTGCTTGTACCTGGCAATTATTTAAGTCAAAGATGCAAGGTCTACAGCATATCCTCTTTATACACTACTGCCCTAAAATCTTACTTGCCAATGGATGACACGGGTATCTATCATGCTGACATAGGCTTCAAGCTGTTATCAGCAGGCAAATGTTATTGTGTTAGCTAATACCTCTCTTGGAAGTTCGGTAATTCAGCAAGCCTTGGAACATACAGGCAAATCAGAAACTTGTAGGACCTGTAAAAAATTGGTTCCCTGATGATCAGGTACAAGAAGCAAACTCTGTTTGGTTTTGGAGGGCTGTGTTGCACCTGAAATAGGTTCTTTGTGCACTACTTCCATGTTTGTTTTAAAAACTGTCATGTATTATAGCTAGTGTATTCAAACATAAGGGACTAAAACTGGCCTCTAAATTAATTTATAATTCCAATTTTGAGCATCTGATAGTTTTCATTTAGAAATCAAGCAATGCACTACCATGCCAAAATACAGACTTAAAAATCCAGGTTCAGCTTGACATCCACCATTGGAGCATTGCAGCATTTCTTATAGTTTTAGTACAAAATAAAATATGGATGACCTTAGTTACAACAGTATCCCCATCCTGTAAAACATGCTCAGGTAGAATGAGGCTGAGATTTTACCACCTTGTTCCAGTGTTTGTTGGGGTTTTTTTCCTTCTAGATACCTTATGAAGGTCCACCGAGAAAATGCAGGAGCATTTCTTGATCAATATCCTTAACTATTTAAATCTGATTTTTAAACTTTGGTAGATCCAGTTCTACAATGATTTTGCTTTTGTGAGCAAGGCCAATATGCATAACACCTAACATGAGTAAAATCTTTTCCTAAATGTTCTTAAAGAGGAATGTTTGAAGTAAGTCATTAATCCGTAACTGGTTATGTTACTTTTAAATCTGCAACGTTATCTTACATTTTCACTTATGATCTTACTTACAAAAAAGAAAGCATAGCAGGAGTGTTTTAAAAAAGCTACAAAGCTCTTTATGCAATTGGTTATTCCATCTGGGGGGTAAAAGTAGGGCAACCAGCGAGACAGCAGTCTGGGAATACAAAAACAGGAGAAACGATGGAAAGAGTTGCAATTATGGTTCTAAAAGGAAGGTGTAGCTTCTGTCATCCTAGGGGTTTAATCCAGGCACTGTGTCTGTGGTAAAGGGAAGCAAAACTCCTCTCCAGAAGCTAGGAAAATAACTGGCATATGATGGGCTTCTGGTAATTCTGGCAAATGTGGGCTGTGCTCCTGTGGGATGTGATTGATGCCATGCAGCCCTGCACTGCTCTGCATTTAGACAGGATCTGTGTTCATTCTGAATCCTCTTGTTTCTCAGTTATTACATTGTGCGGGCTTTTAAGTACTTTCTGCATTTACATAAATTAATCATTTATGTTCTGAAATGATGCTGTTTCCCCAAGAAAAAAAAATCTACCTGTTTACCTAAGACTCTGTTTAGTAAATGAACCGTAGAATAGTACTGCAAGGGAAAAGTTGAACATGATGGCTTGATGTTGTTGCTTCAACTGCTTCCAGCCTGTCCTTTCTGTGGGGTTGTGCAACTTAAGCTTATGACACAAAAAGAAACTCATACTTACTTTTCTATGTTAATAAAAATAAATGGTGAATGTCAAAGCAAACAGTCCAGTGGTTGAACTAGAATTCCACAACTAAAGAATGAGCAAAACTGGATGAGAGTGACTTATAGAGCAATATACTCAGCTGATTTATTTATGTTACCATTATTCAGGTTTCACTATGATTCCTGGCTTAAATAAGATAAGCAAAATGTAATACTGATCTTATATGATTATAAATATGTACATGTTGTTTACTTTAGCACTTAAAAGCACCTCTTACTCATAAGGAAATTCACCATAGGACAAGATATCCCAATTTTCTTGCTATATTTTTTTTTCAAATACAACTTTTGTCTCATTTTAGTTTCAACCGGCATTCTTCCACCTCCATCAGCTACCAGTCAAAGAAGAGGTATAAAAATGTTTTGCGCAGCTACTCTACCTTAAAAGCACTTAACAAACCAGTTTATTGCTGCTAGTAGGCATCTAGTGAAGTGTTAACCTAAAGATGATCTGCTTATAAATATTTACTCTTTCTTTTTCTGACAACTAATAGTTTTCAGAGCCAGTATTTAATTTGCTGCTTGTCACATGCCATTGGCTGCTACAGATCAGTTCAGTAAGGGTGCTTTCACTGCTTTTTGAGATGCCATTGCTTCCTGTTCCATTAAAGCATCTTTGTTCCTTAGGACATCTTTTTATTCTTTCTTTCTTACTTTCTTTCTTTTAATCACATGCTATTTCCTTTTCTTCAGCAGAAATTCTGATAAATCTTTTAACTTCACTAAAACCCTTAATGATGTAGTGTAACACTTTCTTTCTCTTTGATAAGCCTCTTTATCTTCCTTACTGTATTTAATATGCACTTGTGAAAGAGTTCAGTAGTTGACCTTTTTTTAATTTTGCTGTGATTTTGGTACTATGAATACATTTTTTGGTGTGTGTTGGTTTTGTTTTTTTCAACTTCATTCCTCTGAACATACAAGGAAATCTAGTGGCATGGTTTTACCATGCTATTAACTTTGGGAAACATTTGAATTTTGAATAACCATTTTTCTTCATGACAGTGTAAGTGTCACTAATGTGGCTCAGAACTTCTTTATATATTTTGTGCATTAAGAGAGCTTCAAATGAGTCTTTCTACCAATGGAACTGCACATCTGGGAGTAGACTTTCCTGAGCGTATGCCATTTTCACATTAAGGCTGTATGACACATGATTTAAACTCTTTTAATCCACATTGTAAATATTGATCACTGATCCTGTAAAGGTAAGTATGTTTTACTGGTTTTCTGTCTAGTTTACCTTGAGTAGTAGATTTTAAAACAAGGAAAAGTCTTTTGATAGTATGAGTTTAGCTAAAGGCATTTTGAAAGCTGTATGTGAAGCCAGTGTTCCTGAAGTGTACATCTTCCTGTCTGTGCTACGGTAGGAGCAATGATCCTCTGTCCCGTGACTCCGAGTACAGTGCGTTATGCACTACAGATGAGGAGGTATCAACAGGAAATAGATGGTAAGAATGGAAAGTAAAAAGTCTTACTGTGCTTAGAACAGCTTTGGCGGTTACAAAACCACAGCACAGTTAACAGAATTTACAGTGAATAGAGAGTCCTGTTTACTTGTGGTATAGTGGACCCAAATCCAGGCCTAAGCCCTGGACTAGGTACAGAAATAATTAGCTGTAGTCATTGTAGCAATAGCTATGTTTCTAGGTCTAACTAAATAGACAAAATAAATTAGCCTGAGGCAGTAATGCTATGCAAACTAGATCTATAGTATAAGCACTGTCAGAGTAGCAAAAAGCTATGTTGTGAGGATAGGTTTATTTTGCTCAACATTAAAAATCAAAAGTTTACATTTGTCAGAATGTTTTTTACCTGTACTGGAAGAAATTTGTTGAGTTTGCCATATGTAAAGTTCTCTCCAGATGGCATCTATTTCCACTGTCAAGTACAAGTCAGGATGGACCAATGGCCCGGCAAAGCTGCACACTTCTTATGCTGATAAATGTTTTCCTATAGACAAAGCCACTATGGAAAAAACTCTTAAACTATCACCACAAATGGATAGGGATCTGGTTCACACAGGTAGGGAAACTGAAGGGAAAAAGAAAGTAAAACTATGCTTTCAGGGTGAGTAAGAGTGATGGTCAATAGTGAATGGGTTATATTACTGCACATATCTCAGTATTTGTTGCTTCCCTTACTTGTACTTCTTTATTCTCTCTTGCTTGCTTTGTTTGTAATGTTCTTTTAGTGGTCTATGAAGCAAAATCACTACAGCTAGAATCATCCTAAATTATAGGCAAATAGAAGAGGCATATATTTCAATGTGTTACTGTAATCAAACTCAGAATCACCATCTGAGCCATAAAATAGAGAAAAGCTATTTCTTGTTGATGTTGGAATCCTGAGCAAATGTTTTTAATCTAGGAATGCAGAAATTGCATCATAATATTGCATATCACGTGCTTTTGGGTTAGCTGAATCTGAACATCAGAAAAATGAATGTAAATTGTGGTTTCAGTCTAAATAGGGAAAAGAGTTAGTTGCAGAAATGTTTTTTAAAGGTCACTACAGTCTTTTTGAGAAGAGTACAATGCTTATAAACAGTAGTTAGTATTTGTAGTAGTAGTAATTGTGCTGAGTCAGTATCTTTTTAAGTCAACAAGATGTCCCTCATTGATTTATCTTAGACAAGAACAGGCCTGTTTGTTTGTTTGTAGAGGGACAGAAAACCCAAACTTTGTGTGCATGTTCCTGAAGTTTGATCCCTTGTTAAACTGAGAGTTCCTTTAATAAATTTGTCATATTCCTTCAGTAAGCTATTTTCTGTGACAAGAGCAACTTGGCATTACTCAAAAATCCTTATTTGGCTAATTTTTCTTTCCAAATAATTGTCCAAGCCTTTCTTAGCAATGATAAAGACTAATGAACCTCACAGTATTCTCTCTGTAGCTCTCAAGGACAGTTCTCCTTGGAATGCTTTGGAAGCTGCCAGATCTGTTATTTCATAATCAGTAATTCTTGCTGTTTATAAAGTTGCTTATACCTTCATTTTGCTTTTAGAAACACAAGCCAGTCATATACACCAATGCCAGTTTCTGGAAGCTATGGTGAAAGTCCTGCTGCTTCTGCTACTTCAAAACAGAGAGTTGTTACTACTGCCAGCATAAAGCCCTCTGTCTACCAGCCAGGTAAGGTGACTTCAAAGTACTGAAAGGATTCAGAACAAAGTACTGAAAGGATTCAGAACAGAAATGCACCTGCACATTTCTTTTAGAAAAAGAAAATGCAAAGAATGCATATTTTGCAACAGGACACACACATATCAGGAAAGATTTATAAACGTGGAACCAAATGCTGCTATTTGCTAGTTTAGCTTCAGATTATCTGAAGATCAAGGTTTATATTGTATTTGTATTCTGCTTTGGAGTGAAAATGCGGAACAAATGGGGGAAGAAGAATAAAAGCAAGGAAAAGTCTGTAATAAAAAATGCATAGGCTGATTTTTCAAAAGAAATACACTGGGAAAATAACCCAGTGCACCCAATTAGGAGCCCAGTGACACTTCAGAATTGATAAAATAGCTTAAGAATGCACAACTCAGGAGGGAGATAAAATAAGCGAAGGTAGCTTGAGTAGGATATATTTACAAAATAGATAAGGCCATATATTGAACTTCTCAAACTCAGGCTTATATTTGAAATAAAGAATAACCTATTAAAGTACTTATAATGCTATGCTTCCATTCCCCACAGATCCAGTTACTGAAGGAATATATTTGATTATTCATTCATGTGGAAAATATGCTCCTTGATGTTATTTAAAATCCCTTTGTATTAATGTGTTACAAATGGAGTGGACTTCTAAAACTACTGTTGACCAAAATGTGAACCTTCAAAATGAAGAAATTAAATGAGGCAGCAATATAAGTCTAAATGCAGTTCTGTTTCAAATTAAGCTTGTTTTGATCTTAGTAAGAGAATTAAAAAGTTGATTTATATCTTGACAGTCAAGTAAATATGAAAAGGCCAAGAATTCTAACAGTCTTAAACTCTGTCTTCTGTAATGCTGTATCTCTGGATCTACTGAAATGAAACCAATGCAGACATTTTACTTAAACATAAAGCAGACAGACAAATGAGTTGATTGATCTTTATATTTGAGATATAAAGGTGGAAAAAGCCAGTTCAGAACTATCATGAGCTATTTAAGGGTCTCAAAGTAAATAAAGGTTTCAGCTTCTCCTCATTTGCTTTTGGTTAAGTGTATCAGCATATACCATGTTCTCACTGAAGGCAAATGTTACTATTTTTGTCTTGCAAAAGAGGGAAAGATGAAGACAGAGGATTTATTTCCGTAATGCAGAACAGAGCAAACTGTGGCAAGTCAACATATCTCCTAGATGCACTGATTGATTCTAAGCCCCATGCTCATTTGGGGGAATTATCAACTCCAGTTGTTGATATACAAACCTGCCACAGAAATACATCTGTAACTATACCCAATTAGTAGCTGTATCTGTTAAAGAAAAAGGTGGCTGTTGAATTAGACTCTGAATAAGAGGCAATGCTTTTGTTTTCTCCTGTGATGGGCATCTTCTTTTCAGTACCTTATATTGCTGGTTTTGAGCCCCATTGCCTCCCAATAAAGGCTTAAAATACACAGTATGGAAACTGTTCTGTGTCACTATGTATATAACAAACTTAACTTCAACTGTATATATTGTCTGCCTGTGTGTGGAAAATGCTTATTTTGCAGGCACTGCAAGGATATAATGTACTCTAGAGAACAAGAGAAAATTCAGAATAATATCTAATGTGATATATTACAAAGACAAAATTCAAATAGCATTAAAGTTGACAGAGGAAGAAACAGTAAGTCCCCCTGTATTGTTTAGGAGTTTGAAATATCCAATAAAGGATTCTAAAATACCTTTGTAATTGAACCCCAAAGTGACTCGGGTACAAAAGATATTATAGACAGAGATTTTATTGAAGATGTTTGGGTTTTGTTTTGGTAACTTTTTGAAGTTTTATGTATTTGATGTAGTAGCACTCCATACTGGTTTTGGAACATGAGCTGACCCTAGAGACAGTTGCAGTTGCAGTCCTGAGCAAATGGGAAATTTGTCACTTGGGAAGAAATGGAGGAAATGGCATTTCCTGTCACAGTTGGGAAAGATCAATAGTACTTCAAAACAAGACAGTTATAAAACTTCCTCACCCAACTTTGCCAATGCCTATAAATTCTGTCCTGCAGTGTAAAATGCAACCTCAATCTGAAAGGACCAGCTGTTCTCAAATTAAGACATAGGAGATCACAAGATACATCTTTTTCTTCCAGTCCAAGTGCAACCTCAGGCATTTGCAGTAACTGCACTCTCACTTTAGTAAAGAATTTCTTAGACTTCTTTTTTTGTAAATCCATTGTGTGAAAAGGCAAAAATAGTGGAGACTACTATAACGATTTGCAATGTAGAATTTAGAAGAGGAATGTCTTTATGCTAGCCGTCAGTGTTAATGGGAATGAGATAACTTGCTTCCCTTAAAAATGTGGGCCAGCAACTTCCAGATCAAAACACCCACCAACAGCCTCATATATGCAATATCCAGAAACCTGAGTCAATCACTAAGAGGGTTTACAAGACTATTTAAATCTGTCTCAGATTGAAAAAAAACAATGGGGCTAAATCTTGTTTACACTGAAACCAATCTCAAAATGAAACTGCATTGTTAAGTATCTGGCTCAGATGGGAGTAATCAATAAGTCTAACTTTAAAGTAAAGAAAGATGCTACTTTGACTAACCTACTTCCGGTGGGAATTTTCTGCTGCTAAAAATCATTGTTTTCTTCCTATAGGAGAAGCTGTGAACTCTGAAATCGTTTCCCTTCCCTGTCCCATAAATTTCATAACCTGTTTTTAAATGGAGCATAGACTTCTTTTCTGAATAAGGTCCACTAGATGGCAGAAAATACTTGTGTATTCCTTTCTTCTGGGCTTTCCCAGTCTAGAAAAGTGATTTCATATTCCAAGCAACTCAAACGCCAGTTTTATACTGCGAAGTAACATGATACCTAAAAGTAAGAAAGCAGATCTTTCCTTTTAAATCCTTAGGTCCAAACAGGACTACTCATGTATGTAAAAGTGCTCAAGTGTAAAGGCCTGATCCATTCTCTTAGAAATTGGTAGAAAATTCCCACAGATTTCAATGAACTTTTCACTGACTCCTAAGCACCTTCAATACTAAAACAGCAGGTTATGTATCGTCTTTCATTTTAAATTCTTCTGAATATAATAGTGTCTTTTTATAAAGGACTTGTTGCATTATCTGCTTTGTCTGTCATCTACTATGTACTGGAACAGTATATAGGAAAATTTGGGGCTTCAAGGATGCAGCCACTAGGTGTAGAACAAGCCAAATCAGTTGAGGTTATGAATTACATTTGTTACTGGAAAATTATTGTTAAGAATAACAATGACATGTTCTACTAACAAAGGAAAAAAAAAAGGGAAATTGTTTTCATAGTGGAAGCTAGTATGTAAGACTAACTCATTCGAGACTATATGAATCTTTACTAAATGAATCTTTGGTAACACATCTTTTTTTCTGGAGGGAAAATATCTATTGACCATAAATGAAGAGCTGATGGGTAGAATTCCAAATTCCCCAGAAGCAAGGAATAGGCTTGCTCCTATGGCTGCTAAGAGAGACCTCTTCTCCTGCTATTCTCTGAGGATAACAATAGTCCCATTCTTCGTCTCCTACTCTAAAAGAGTCTGAGGGCTGAGAAACAACGTGATAGAGGCTGGGTTAGTGAATTATTTAAAGTATTCATTTTTTAACAGTTAGGGGTCAGCTCATACAATACCGGTATTTTGAGAATCTATTCTCTGATATACGGAATCTTAGTACTTTTTACTAGCAAACAGCACCTTTTATATGCTGCATGTATGTTGGAAGACTTTGAAAGACATAAACAAGCAAGGTGAATTTGTATGGCAGTAGCTACTAAGACAAGAGTGTTGTTCATATAAGCTTAGGGATATAGCTATAAGATAATAATTCCCTCTGAATAAAAATAGCTAAAATCTCAAAGTTAGTGAAACCTTCCTAATACATTGCAATGACACTATTTTAAATCAATAGTAAGTCAAACCTGTTCATGGGGGGGGGGGGGGGGAATATGCTGTAATAAATCCAGCCTGTAAAATTAAATGCTAATGGCTGAAAAGAGAACTCAGAGCAGTTGCGAACACCCAACATTTGTCATTTGGCAATAATTCCCCTGGTATCTTCTCTCAGGAACTGGAAAAAAATTTCTGTTGCTGCTTCATTTTACTGCGGCAAGTAGAAAAGGTAGAGTAAAAAGAAATAAAAGGTAGAGAGAATGAAAGACAAAGACCCTCCCCCAGTGTTTATCCTTCAAAGGAGTCTAGATTAATCTGAACCGAGAGAAATCATATACTGTCTACATTGGTTGGAATAAACAAACTGGAAAAATAGAACACTGACATTGTGAGATTAAGGAAGAAAAAGTGAAAAACTAACAGGTTGTAAGCTGAATTTACTGAAGACAATCATAGAAAAAGACATCCTAAAAATGGTACCTGGACTGCATTTGTTGTTCACTTCTGGAACTCTGTATTTGAGTATCTGACCATTTTGTTAGGCCCTCTGTGGGATACACTGCCGTACTTTGCATGAACAGGAATTAGCTCTTGGGGGAGGGAGAATCCTTTCACAAAACTGAGTGACTAGAAGTCACCTTATTTAATTACAGAGCCTCATAGGTGGGAGCCTTTTGAACTCACCAATTAGAGATGAAATATTGCCTTCTAATTTTGTCTAGCTTAATACCATAATACATAAATAGCAACAGCCTCAGGATTTAAAGAGATTGCATATAAACTCTCTGTTCTGAAATCTTTAAACACTGTTTACCACTTCCCAGTAAAAAAAAAAAAAAAAAAAAGAAGCCTCAAGCTAAGGTGGGATACAGCTTTATGAAGCAGAAACGTTGTTGATGCTCTAGCATATGAAAGTTTTATCAAGAAGATGCATTAGATTCAACTCTGAACTCAAGAAAATCAGAGATTGCTAGGGTGATCACAGTGGATTGATATATATGCAATTTAAGCACCTGCAATTGCCAGCAATCAGTGTATGTTATTCTATGTGGCAGGGTGTGGTCTAAGGGAAGAATGTTATGTAGAACATAATCTTCACTTAATTATCCAGAAAGATCCATGTTACATTCGGACCCTCTTCTTGGTTGAAATACCTTTCTACCTGCAAGCCCCTTAAAACTGTAAATGTCACTGGGATCTACTACACGGAGTGTTTGCCTAGATGGCAGAACTCACTTCTCTTCCCAAATCTGTGCTCTCTCATTTGGGCAAAACTCTCCAAGCTTCTGTTCCTCCTCACACAAACCAACAATCACTCTGTTTTCCTTGCAAAGGAAAAACTGCTTTTAGTGCTCCTGTACTTGGCGAAGTGAGGCAGTTTCTTGGGCAGTGACTTCAGTCCTACACAATGCAAGATCTGATGTTTTGAAAAGAGCAGGGCAATGGGAAAACTTGTTGGTATGTGCATGCTCTAGCTTCTGCTTATTTTTATGTGATAAAGCTCCACCCAAGATTAGAGCCTGGTGCACACAAACACAGAGGCAGTCTGCACTGAAGATCTTATGTGATAGTCAAAAGGGTGAAAGAAAGAAAGTATAATATTTCTGTTTTATACATGGGAACTAAGGCACAGAGATACTACACTTTGCTCGAAGTTATACAGGAAGTCTGTGGCAGAGCCAAGAACTGAACTGAGATCAGTCATAACCGCAAGCCTGGCCTTCCTCTAAGTGCTGTTGGCTTTGTCTTGCTGGTCATGTGAGCTGAACTGGCTCCCTCAATATCGCTTCCAGTGCTCTCTATCCCTGTGTTCCCTGTGTGAGCCTGTTTTTCTTCAGAAACCTAGAAGTAAAACCTCCAAATTACAGATAAAGTGACATCTGTGGAAAACGCTGAATTTTAGTTAATATAATGGAATCAAAATTTAAGCATAACTTATTGAAATTATGGGGAATTCCATCTAAAACTTTGTTACACCATCTGGCCTTTCTATTTTTAACCTGTCTTAAACAGGTTATATGGCAGTCTTTGAAATTATCATAGAATTGTCATATCCATTCCCACTAGAAAATGAAGAGATGCCCTTGAAAATGGTCTCCATAAAATCTGTAAAAGCCAGCAGGCAATGACTTTTGTAATGCACGTGGACTAGAAGTCAGTGATTGTGCTGATATCCTTGGCTTCAGTCCAGAATTAATGAGCAATAATGGGACAGGCCATAATTGTCATCTGAAGCTTTTATTTTTTTGTGTGTGTCATGGAGGACCCTTTAGTAAGTGTTGCGGTTTTGCCATCAGAAGAAAAGACTTTAAAATACTTTTTGGTTTCTTTTGGAATACTTAAAACAGCACCAGCACCAGTTCATTCCTACACCCCTGCCAACGCTGAGCCTGCAAGTCGCCCTCCCTGGGTAACAGATGAAGCCTTTTCCCAGAAATTTGCACCTGGAAAAACCACCACCACTGTCACAAAGCACATCCTACCAAGGGGTGCTCCAGTACCATCTCCTGCCTCAACTTCGGCTTATCCATCTCCAGTTTCAACTTCTTCCCAGGCTCCTGCAATAGCCCGGGGAACAGTTCAAAGGGCTGAGCGTTTTCCAGCCAGCAGCCGAACGCCTCTCTGTGGGCACTGTAACAGCATAATTCGGTAAGGTCATGAGGTTTTGAAGAGGGATGAAGCAGAAAAAAATTATCAGAGACTGGTTATTGTACATTAATATACAGTACCAGAGCCTAAGACTCAGTTAAATTACCCAGCAGAGATGTCTGTTGTCTGCTTCATTAATTTAACATTTCCAGAGCTCATTTTGCTATTGTGTGGTTCCCTTTTTATCACTGCAAAGTTATACATGCTAATTGTTTGTTTCTTGGATGCTGTGGCAAATCACTCTTTGTTTTTTAAACAAGTTTCTGGTCCTAAGGTACCCTTGAAGGAGGTACATACAACTTCATTGGCGGGGGGGAGGAAGGGGGTAGATTATGGAGAGAAAAGGAACGAGACATCATTTTGGAACAGCAGCCAAATGTAATTGTTGCTTTTGTGTCTGGAGAAAGATAATGCCTACACTCTATTACCAGTGATTCATAGCATGCCTCTCCCTTCTCCTCTCCCAGTTCATTCTGCTGGACCAGTGCCCATTGTTACCCTGTGGACTGCTAACCAACTTTAAGTAATCCATGTTTAATGACAGTCTCCTCCGCTAAAAGGAGCTAGTTTGGTGATGTGGAACTGCGGATTATTGCCCTTCATATATTCTGAAATGGAAAGACTCCAGTAATAATCACTATATCTAATTACAATCGAGAGTAAATCACCAAAATGAATGTAATGTGTCTTCCGTACAACAGCAAGTTGTCATCTGATAGTCCGACATTTCTAGAACATGCTGCATGCAGTGCTCTCTCAGATGAAAAGAAGGCAGGAGACTTTAGGAGCTACCGTGAGGTGTCTGTGTGTAGGTTTGAAAATTCACCTGCTTTTTGTGCTTTCAAATAGTAGCATTATCTTCTGTTTTACAACCCTTGGCCTTTTCCTGTTGTTTTTGCAGCTGTTTACAAAGACCACTTATAGCTACACAGACATGAAAATGATGATTTTTCCAACAGTTGTCTGTAAATCCAATGTATATGACTAAACAGTAATGAAATATTTTAACCAATCGGCGAAGTGTTTGAGTAATGATCTTGAAAAAGACCATTTCTGTTCAGGCTTCTGGATCTTATTTTAATATGCACCTTCATGATTCAAGTAGAATGCTTGTTATACATGTATGCGGTATCTAACAAAGTGGGTTTGTAATGAAGGGTCGTTCAATCTTTTTGCAATACAAATAAGATAATTACAATTGTTTACAGGGGTCCTTTCCTGGTAGCCATGGGTCGCTCTTGGCACCCAGAAGAATTCAATTGTGCTTACTGCAAGACATCCTTGGCTGATATGTGCTTTGTGGAAGAGCAGAATAGTGTGTACTGTGAGCGCTGTTATGAACAGTTCTTTGCACCAACCTGTGCCAGATGCCACACTAAGATTATGGGGGTAAGAGAACAAGCTTAACCCTTTCTCCAACTGTGTGGTTCACTGAAATAGTGAAATAGTTCAGACTGTAAGCAATGAATGTAGATAGTTAATTATTTCCCCCTTTTTAATAATAATTTACCAGCCTGTTGATTATTCAGAATGAGAAACATATGATTTTATAATAATTTTTATCTATCTGAAATCTTGGATATTTCTGTACCTTATTCAACTCATAGACAGAATATGTACTTTCTGGATAGTTCTTTGCTATCCAATACACACTATGTTACTTCTATCTATCTTTTCCTTATATTTATAGTAAAAGACTTGAACTGGGTTTTTTTTTCTTATACAGCACTTAGTCTAAATTTCAATGGAGAAGTCAGTGATCTCAGGAAGAGACCCATCGTTCTTGCTGCACCTCACTGGTAGCTAGCAACACAGCTGCCAAGAGGAATTCTGCTGACTTCTTATAGTTAAGAAAATACAGAATAAATAAAGATCTGAATTCCAGAAAGCCAAAAATAGATGTCACTTTTGTCTTAATGTACTCATGCTTAGGTACAAGTAAATTTGCTTTACATATACCTTAGATGGTGATGAGTTTGGAATATCATAAGATAATTTTAGCAGTGTATTTCTGCATGCAGTTATAGTGAATATATGACATCCTCTTAAATGAGGAAGCAAGGAGTACCACACTGGTTTTTTCACTGCTTAGCTGTCACCTTTTGACATCTCTCTAAATGTTGGCATTGACAGACTAGATCTTTTTCTCTGCAATTGCCAATTAGGGATGGCAGTATCAGACATCTATGGTGAAGCTCTGGCTCCAACCAAGTCTTGTTTGCTACTGCAGCAGTAGGAGTAATTTTACAGCAGAGTACTGACTTAACTTACCTAATTAATGCTGCTACAAATCAGTTCCCCATTATGGATTTTCATCAGGAAAATAGCAAAGATGCCAGCTGCCTCTATTTATATTAATAAGATTTCTCAATCTGTTTCTTGCTTCTTAACTCAGTGAGGTTCATAAATGGATCCAAACCTATTTATCAGTGATAGTTTTGCAAACAGTAACAGAAGTTAATGAATCTCAAATGGTGATTCTCTAATGAGATATATGGCAAACATAAATTAGACTATTTTGTCTGTTCACTGGATTGAAAGCATGGAAGAGGACTTCAATCCCTTCTGTCATAGTCAATAGAGATTAAAAATAATCTTTAAAAGAGAATCAGAGTCTATGTATATAATTGGAAGTAATATAAAATAGGATCTAGATTCTCAACTGGTGTAAATCAATGCTGTTTCACTGAAGTTAACAAACTTAATTTACATCAGTTAAGCATCTGGCCCTTTGAAATCTGGACCGTTTGACAGAGATACACTGTCAAACATCGTCTTGGGCACAAATAAGATTGACAAATTAGCAGGTAACCATGCATCAGAGCTCAGTACAGCAGCTTTTGGACTTGGAGGACTTCTGTATGACAAGATAAGAATGAAGCAGTAATAGAGATGGCTTCATACTGGATAGAAGAAAGAAGCTGATAAAATCTGGATACTCAGTTCAAGAGAATATCAGTTGCACAGAATTTGTTTGTGATGAACACATGGCCTAGGAACAGACACGCAGACTCATTTTCACTAATCACATAAGTTAAAAATCTAAGAAACTTTTTCTTTTTAAAATTTTTTTAGATTTTCACAGTAGTTTGTGAAGCATTCTTGTGAGAAGCTTAAAGGAATTGGTACATAATCTAAGTTGTTTTGAAACATCATACTTAAATCACTTATCACCTGCATGCATTTCTTGGTCTTAGAGAGAAAATTACTCTTTAAAATTTATTTAACAAATCACACTCTTGCATTGAAGAGTTCATACTAGTTGTTTCAAAACAAAAGAGAAAATAATCAGAATCTTTGGGCAGAATCTCTTCTGCAACAGCAACTGGGCATGTTGATACAAACAGCTGGCTGAACTATGTTGTTTCATTTTGGCAAATACATTGCTCTAGAAAGTCTGCAGTCCTATTTCCTCTTTCTTTCCAAATGAGCCCAGTTTCTGTCATACTTCTTTCTTTTGAGGAGGGGAATTGGCTGATACAGAAGGGAAAGATTTAGAGCATCTCTGCCTTGTGTTTGTTTTCCAGTAGGTGGTTGCAGGGCATGCTATTCTGCTGGAGATTTTTGTTTGTTTGTTTGTTTTACAGGAAGTGATGCATGCCCTAAGACAGACTTGGCACACAAGTTGCTTTGTCTGTGCTGCTTGTAAGAAGCCTTTTGGGAATAGCCTCTTTCACATGGAGGATGGGGAACCTTACTGTGAGAAAGGTATGGCAAACTGGACAGTTCTGCTCAGTAATCACGTGCTTCATGTTGTATGGAAGCAATGTAAGAATAAAGCAGCTGATGAACAAAATAAAATCATCAAGTAACCCATCCAGCAGAGATTTCGTTTGCATGTTTCGCGTATACAAGTGTTTCCCTCTCTGTGTTTTTCTCCACTTTATATGATAGACTGGCAGAGCACTGGTCTTTTGCCTCTATGTCCCAGAATGCCTTACCTCATTTCTCTCCCTTAGATATTTACCTTCCATTTCTCTCCCTACGCTTTTTTCCCTGTCCCCCTACGTTTCCTGGTAGATTCTGCTCACTAGAAATCTACAAGTTATGGGGTGAAAAATTCTTCTTTTAGGGTTCTGGTAGCACTTCTATACTATATGTGTGGGTTGCTGCCCACATTCTCTCTAATAAGTTGCTTGAATCTCTGATACAGCTACCTCACCCTAAAACTGATCAACCAACATATATGAAAAGACAGCTCTGCTCAGATATGCAACACGCAGTAGTCCAGATTTTGTTTTCTGAGTGCTGCAACAAATGAACTGCTTCTTGCCAAATAAGAGAGGAGAAGGCCACATTTTCCCAAACTATGGAAAGGGTAATATGGTTTAATGAATGGTGCTTGCCATTCAAATGAGTTGCCTGACATGGTCAGGAAGCAGGTTAAGGTTTAAGTGGTATTCTCTCTGTAAGCCCTGCCTTGTCCGTTTAATGACCTTCTGGCATACTTCTCTTTGGACATTCCTTCCTTATGGTTGCACAGATCAAATTTTACAGATCAGAGTAACTCTTAGTGAAGAATGAAAACCATACAGCATGACTGACTTGGCACCTACCCTTCAAAATCAGAGGTTCTGCCATAACCTCTAATGACTCTCACAAATTCCATATACCTTTAGAATTTCTGTTAATCTTCTTCAATGTCAAGTCTTTCCAAATCGCACTTGCTATTCAAAGTAAAGATGTATTAACCAGCCAGTATGGGGTTTCCATAATATTCTCTCTTAATGCGGAGAGAACATAAATCCAGTCATGGAAACTTAAACTATGCTTCTATATCACCCTTAAGGTAACACTCACTGGGCATTACATTGTGTTTTGTATGACCATATTTGTCCTAACGAATAGCTTCCACATACATTAAAGCTAATTCAATACTGATGTGAGAAACATAACTTGAAATTTCATGAATTTTTTGTTTGTTTTCTATGTTTGTGATGACAACTGTCATGCTGACGTGGGGGTTTGCACTGAGTTTGTATTTAAATAAAGAAAAGAAGCAAACTTCAGAGTGTTTCAGTGAATGTAGTAGGAAACTGAGCAAAAACAATCAGAAAAATTCATCCTCTGGAAACTTTCTATTTGTCTGTGATTTAATGCAATTACATTAAGAGTTTGTTCTAAGTTTGTTTTTTGTTTTATTTTAGATTATATTGCTTTGTTCAGCACAAAATGCCATGGCTGTGATTTTCCTGTTGAAGCTGGAGATAAATTCATTGAAGCTCTCGGACACACTTGGCATGATACCTGCTTCATTTGTGCTGTAGGTTCTATACCAAATACTATCTATCTCATTTCTTCATACTCATAAATTGTGAAGTAACATCTGAAGACCTGAAAGCAGGAATGATTAACATATGCCTAAGGATGCAGAGGCATTCAATTTAATTTTTCACTTGCCGATGGAGAAGGATGCGAGTCATTTCTCTTCTCCTCCATAAACTTTTACTAGAATTATTAAATTTCACCATCACAAGTGCTTTCTAATAAAACATCCAGTTTTAGAGAGTATGTACAGTAATACATACCACTATTGCTGTTATTCTTTCCAATGTTTACCAAATAAAGATAAAGCAGGATTTAAAATAAATTAACACCATACTGAACAATATAGCCATAATCTTACTTACAAAGCAGTGCAGTTTGTATTTCCATGCAGAATATTTGTTGAAACTTGCAAAAAGGAGTCCGTTTAGAGAGAATGAATAGTAATTAGCATAGAAGTTGGTCAAACTCATCAATCTGTGGTGTGCGTACAGCTATATAGCATGACCATATTCCCACACTCTGCACACGAAGTAGTAAAATCCATATGATAAACAGTACTTTTCATATGGTTCTAATACAGCTGTGCTGCTCTACAACATATTATTCCTAAGGTAATAATATCTAGAACCTCTAATTAGCTAAAAATAGTATGTTGGCCACACCAGAAAAGACAGTGACAATTTCTAATGTTTGTTGAACTCTAAAATTTAGGTTGAAGAGTAGAAAGTATATAGATGTTTATAAATATCTAAAGCTAAACTAGCTACTGGTCTTTCAAGGGTACATGGAAGTGAGTGTCACAAAAGTGTCCTGTGAAGATTGAAGTCTTTTTTAAATTCTAACATAGAAAGGAATACTAAGACAGTGAATTTCCTTCACAAACTATTGCTTATAAAAGATACTTTCTCTGAATATTTTGTGTTCTTTTTTGCTTGTTCATTTAACTGCATTCTTACGTATTTATTTAAATTAGCAACCCAATTTTCTATGGAGGTGATAGTTTTGTTAATGCAGTTCTCACAGCATTTTTTTGTAGGAGCTAACTTTATTTCTTTCAGTAGGTTAGGTCAAATGCAAATAAACACATGACTTTTAATTTCTAATACACTGTCCTCATATGCTTTCATGTGATTTTCCTTCCACTTGCACTAGCACATCACTGATGTTATCACTCACTGGTCTTAAGCCTGCCATAAGCATTAGGGACAACATTTATTCTTATTCCTAGATTCTGATGTGTTGACTTCCTTAAGTGGTTCTAGTCAACTCTGACCTTGCAAGTGGTGTTGCACTACCCTGTATAGATACCTGCACAATTCCAGGGCAGTTTAAGCTGATCTAAACCTGGGCTGCCCTGCCTCGGCTATGCATTCTCACATGCTTTGTTATGTCAACACTGGCACTTATGCAGCCCGGCAGAGAACTCTATGGGTTGAAAAATAACCTGGTAAGAATAAGTAATTAGTTTTCAATGATACCAGCTGTCTGAATAACTCACTCCTTGGTTGCATAAGCACCTGTACCAAGACAAAGTAATAACAGGAATGAGTATCTAATGGTACCATGGAAGGATGGTACCCTTGGGACCATGGCACCTAACCAGAGCTTTTGTAAAATCATACATTAAAGGATCAGAATCTAGGTCTTAAAGTCTGAGCTAGCTGCATGTACTCGAGTGTGCCATTATCCTTTGATGGTCTACACAAGCACTGCTGGGACATGCAGAAGTTGCCTAGGGGATTGTGTACCCAGACTTCATTTTAATGGAAACTAGTGAACTTAGTGGGTAGTGGTAGCAGGAAAGTACAGAGAGGAGACCTGATGCAAACCAGAGCCTAACCTCAACATGGAGTAGGAAAACTACCAAGACATGCACTTTGATCCAGGAAATCAGATGCACTTCTGCCAAAGACATGTGTGGGCAGAAGAGAAATACAGTTGAAATTGATAATCATGTCTTTCTCTCTCTTTCTATTTTTTTTTTAAAATGATTCCTGATTGTATTTATTATTATTAATTCTAGGTATGCCATGTGAATTTGGAAGGTCAGCCATTCTACTCCAAGAAGGATAAGCCACTGTGCAAGAAGCATGCCCATGCCATCAATGTTTAAAAGAAGAGTTGGTAGTCAGTAATGCTGGGGAAAAACAGATGACTAACTGGGCAATCATAAAGTTGATAACCATGGCTAGCATTTCACTTGGTAAAAGCTAGGAAGTTGATACTTCTGAATTTTAACTTTAACCTCTTTTGTACATGCAGAACATGCTTTGCAAGGTTCATACAAAAACCTACTGGATGAACAGTAAAAACAAATGAACTAGTCCATTATTAGAGTAACAGTTGAGGGAAATATTGAAATTAACTAAAAACTGTAATATAAAAAGTAATGCGCAAATACCATTTCAAACGAACTACCCACAGCAGTTTTACTGCTTAGACCACACACTAGTGTTTAAGAACAACTGGAAAAGTCCTTTTTGTAATAAGTCGTTTTCTTTCATAACAAGAATGAGTAAGTGCCACATGTACAATAATCTGTAGAACCAAAGGCCATAGCTTTCAAAGGGAAATAAATAGATTAGGGTTTCCTCTATGAAAAGTGAGTGCTATTCCATTATGTTGTGGTGCTACCTCACAGCATCAAATATTTTAGATTCTTTCCAAATAAGAAGTCTGCCTTGAATCCATATGTAGCTGGGAAGCCTAGGAGACAATCCATAACTTAGTTTGAAAATAAAATGGAAACAGTATAACACCTTCCATAACCCAGTAAGATCGAGAAAAGCATGTTGGGTCAACTTTGCTAGTGCACTTGGCTTATACATGCACAGTAGATGAGTTCACTTTCAAATTGTAATGGAAAAAGACAACTGGCTTTCTCCAAATTGCTCTTACACTGAACAGAATGGAACTGGCTAGAAAGGCCAGCTTTTTATCCGAAGCCGGTTTTCCTTTCCTCTTGTGGAAAAAAATACTCAAAGTTGCTTTGGTTTCTAAGTCCCATTGATATCAGTGGGAGGTAGGAATCCACATCTGGACCTTCACATTGGTGAACACAGAAGACATGCATGCAATCTAGCACAGCTAGAAGTGGGAGATAGCTTGCAAAAGTTCCCTACTCTGTGCCACATAGTTAGGAAAAGAGCATCTTTTTTTTTTCTATAGTAAATAAACATTGATTAAAAATTCATAAGGCAGCATAACACCACAGGCTCATACTCTTTATTACTTTTGTTTGTTTAAGCGCAACACATCCTGAATTATATTAGTATTTGCCATTGTAAAACAGTAGATAGGCTCCAACAATTAGGCTAACCATACAGTCATCTTTTCTAATATTTTAAGAATGACTTTCATGTTGTTCAAACAGTTATTTATAAAACTTTTTTTTTTTGCAAAAGAGCAATACTTGTGGTACTGATAATACTTTTGAATTTTTAATTTTAAATATCAATGACTTTTGTATTGGAGACAGCAGTTCTGTCTGATTGATAGAAAATAAGAGTTAAAATGGAATGTCTGATCACTATTCAAGTTTTACTAATTTTTTAAAGTGAGAATTATGATGTGTGTGTTGACAGCTTGCAGTACTGACAGTTTTGAATTAGTATTTCTGAGGCCGAGGATGCATTCTGTGGGCCACATTCTGGTGCCATCTGCACCCTATTTTACGTTGTGTTTTGAGTAACAAGAAATTACATAGCATTGTCTGCCTTGTCCCTCCTATGGGTAATGCCCGTTTTAAGAAAATTGGTGTGTCTTTTCAGGGATGAAAAACTATCCAAGCTTGGGGAATGAATAAAAGAAATTTGGTGTTCTAATATGAGAGTTAAGTTAGCTGCAGGCAGTCCGCATCTTGGACAAAAATAACAACCTGAACTGCCTGTGGCAGTTTTGACATGTATGACCTGTATTTATTGAGTAGGTATCTTAGTTCTCACTGATCTTAGCAGTGGTCTGATCTGAGTGCTACAGGGTCAGATTTTTGTATGCATGAATTATTCTAAAACACTAGTACATCATATGCAAAGCCTTTTTTTTCTATAGCAAACAAATTTTCTGTTTTCAGTTGGTGCTGGGCTGGTGTGAATATGGTTCCATTGATTACAAAATCCAAAGATCTGGCTCATAATATTCTCTAGAAGAATAAATTGTAATCATGGAAGTTAAGTATTTTTTCACTCATATGACTTCATTAAATGCCTTTTCATAACAGTGAGACAATTCTAGATTTCCTTTTAATTTTTGAATGTCATTCAACAAAATGGTGTTTATTATTCTCTGTTATTTAAGAGAATTGATATCAGAATATTATATACTAAGACTGCATTGAAGATATTCTTTAGGCAGATTTCTGTGTTACCCACTGACTGGGACTAGCCTCTTATTGTCAACATCAAAACAAGGAGTCAGACTCCTTGGGAGGACACAAAATGCTAGGGCTTGTGATGCCTCAGGAGAATTTCATGAGGTCCTTCACCTCTAATCTGCATGTGCGTATATGCGTTTGTGCGTCTCTCTCTATCTCCACCCTCCCCCTCGATGTCCCTAAAAGCTCCCTTTTCATGGGCAGTGTGAAGGATAAAGCATTTTAGGAGACGGCCAGAGATGGAGGGCTGCAGCTTAGGCAGGCATATGGTCTGTGAGGAGGTGGTGGTAGGCGGCGCGGCTGTGGCTGTCTCTTCCTCATGTTCACAGGGGAGCCCAGATTGCTGGCTGAAGTGGCCCAGGCCAGCCTGCGAGTTGCTGGGGCGGACAGGGCTGTGGGACACCGGGGTCTCGGTGTGCACAGGGGAAGGGATGCTTGGCTCAGAGAAGGGAGAGCACCTGCGGCAGCCAGCCAGCTCTGGGGGGCCTCTGGTTGAGTGTGAAAAGGTGAGGCTTTGAGAAGACGGGAAGCCCTTGCTGAAGCTGGGGTTGGAGGAGGGGGAATAGCTGGGTAAGGCTAGTTTCACTAAATTGACATGTTAGATAGTTGTGGTGGGGCAGAGGGGGGAAGGGGGGATTAGCCAGGATGACTCACTACAGTCAGGGAAAGGGCTTGAAGCAAGAAATTAGGGTACAAGTAGCTCACAATAGTCCAGAGAGATAGTATAAATATGTATAGAAGGGGTGAGCAAGGGGTATACAGGATCCAATCTAGTAAATTTGAAGTCGGTACTGCAGGAAGGTGAATGCAATGTATGTAAGCACAGCTGAGCTAGCTTGCGGAGTTGCAACAGTGAAAACACAGCAGCACAAACTTCAGTGGAGGCCGTACTAGCTTGAGAGAGTCCTGAAAAATTTCCTTTTCAGTGGGAGCCGTACTAACTTGAGAGAGTCCTGAAAATTTCCTTGGGCAGATAACCTGCACTATAACACATGCCCTGACTCCAGCTGGTGTCTGAGCAAGTGAGATTAAAGCTAGTTTACATATCACTATATGAGGTACAGTGATATCTCTGAATGAAGAACAGAGATACCCTGAGGATTATCATGTAATAAATTTCCTGTTTTGACTTGTGCTGCTTCATAATGTGGTCCAAAAATAGGGAATCCACTTACCCACCCTTGATATCTATATTAAGATATAATTTTTGCACATATCTGAACCAGAAATTTGTGAAGAATAATGTAGTATTTTAACTTTCACAGGGGTAGAATACCACATAACTGCTGATACTCTTCTGCCACACATCACCTTTGTGATATGGAGGGGGAAAAGATGCACAGGTATATATATAGATATATATAAAAACTCAGAATAGGGCCTTTCAACTATCACTGAACATAAACGCTGTACAAAAATATGCAAGATGAATAATGTGTACTTGTTTATGTTTTATGTCTTGTAATAGATGCCTGGGACAAGTCCTAAGTTCTTCTAAATATTTGTTTTCATTCTAATTAATGTGGGTTTTACATAATAAAACAAAGATACTGTACCTCAGAATGACCAAATTAAAAGACCAGTCTTTTTTCTAATTAAAAAGTGTTCAATAACTTTTCAGTCAAAGGTTTCAAAAATTATCTTAATGCTTTTTCTCTTTTTCTGTTCTTTTTGTAGAACAGGGAAAATTTAATGTTTCCAAAGAAGACTGCTTTCATTATCTAGAAAAAAAACCCACTCTTAGGACTTTTTTTTTAGAAGTTAGTTTCTACTATATTGGATTTACACATTACACATTTCTAAAATCAATTCAGAACAAGGAAAATATTTTACTTTGGTCCTTCAGTGGTCAGTACTTTGGGTGAAATGTTTTGTTAAAGATTATTTGTATTTATGTTTAATAATGTGAATGTCCACAGCACTGAACACACTCATCACTAATGCTGGGCATGCTAATGTTTATTTGCAATACTTGTCTCCTGGTAGTAGATATTAATTTGTTTAGTATTTATAAACAGCAGAATTTGAAACTGAGTGTTTTCTTGCCTGCAGTGATCATATTAGAAGTCTAGGTTTTATCATATATTGACAGGTTGACTTGAGGCCACAAGTGCCCTTGCTTTTTTCCTAAGTTCTTAGTTATTTCAGAAACAGAATGTAGTGTGATTTATGAGGTGTGAGTAACTACCTTGCATGGATTATCTGTGCCAACATGAATAAAACAGTATAGTAATAAAAGCAATGTGCAAATACAGTTAAAGCTTTATGATTTGGGCATATTTATTAACATGACATCTAAACAGCTGACAGCTTTCAGCCATGTAATACTGATAAGAAAGCATACACAAACTTGTACTCTCTACTTCAGACCTGAAAATAAAAATTAAAAGCATTGGTTTCAACTTTATTGTATATCAATCTTGAAAGTTTTATTAACCAAATAATGCTGTTTTGAACAAACAAATGTTAGCAAGCTTAAAAGATGTAGTGTACTAACAGTACATGTTGTAACTTAGCAAGACTTGTATAGTCACAGACCTTATTGTGTCAACAAGTACTGTTTATAGTAACTTTATAAGGAATGGGTAAATTCTGTCTTAGGTTACATCGATGCATCTGAGAACAAAGTTTACATAAGTTCAGGCGGTGTTCCTCCATTTCTTAGCAGAAGTGACTTTAAATAATATACAAAATGTTTTAAACGTCCTCATTGAGCTCTAGTGCCAAGAAATACTTCCAAATGAAAGGTATCTTCATATAACAATGTGGTTTATAGAAGTAGCCATTTTGTGCATTCCTAATGTGCACCCCTCAGGAATGCAGGAATTTTAAAGATACAACTAATTATGTTAAACCTAATTAAGAAGTTAGATGATAAATGGACAGACTTGGCTTTAGATGGCATTACAAAGTACAGCATCAGGAATCACAACTTTGTGCACTTTGATTTTATTTACAGCCCTAATTTCTGTTTACAATGTGCATAAGGAAAAAACACTTCAAAAGAATGAACAGAACATAAGCAATTTTCTGTCAGTTCAAAATTGCTGTTTTTCAGATTGTCTGTTCTGACCTTTAACCTTTGCACAAGACAGTGGTTCCTAAACTGTGCACTGTGATCCCTGGAGAGTTCAGCTGTTGGAAGGGGAAGCAATAAAGGCACAAGCATAGCACTGTGCCAGCTAATAGGGTGCAAAAAGTGAACAGAGCAAAGTTCGTTAGAAAAGGGCATGGTGTAAGATATCTTGACAAGTGTTGCATTAAGAGATTCTTAATAGAAGAGAGGCTATGATTTGCTCTGAAGAAAATGGTGATTTCAAAACTCTAGGCTTTGGTATCATCATCCGTTCCCCCCCCTCCCCCCCAATCATGAATCTTAAATTCAGCCAGTTTCTGTTGATTAAGAAACTAAGGAATGTGTGAATAAGATTGCTGAAACCATTATTGAATACACAATGAAATGCTTTGTTCTCCCAGCCAAATCAGAGAATTATGGATGAGATTCAGATTATATTCAGGCATAAATTCTCTGCTGTATGCCTATAAAACATGCCCTTGGATAGCTGTTAAAAATACAGTTCCTCCTCCTCTTAGGAAGATTACATCAAAGGAAAACAGTAACAAACGTGTGTTGTACTAATAAGGACTGTCAGACTGAGTCACAAAACTTTTCTGTGTAGTAAGGACAAGCAGAATGAATTTTTTTTGAACGAAGCTAAACTTTTGAACAAAACATGTTTTTTCCTTTAAAAGTTTCCAGATTTAAACTGTTAGGGAATAATAAATCAGTATGCATAAAGTATCATTAATAGATCTGCCTCCACTACAAAAGTATTTTCTAATCTTACTACTTTAGAATTAAGATTGTTTTCATTAATGACAAAAGTGTTATGAAAATTCTTTTGCTTCTGCTTAGTTTTACTATGCATAGTGTTACAGAAAAAGAGTTGAGGCCTTTCTGAAACTGAATTAATGATTTATTTTTCTTTTAATAAGAAGATATAGATAAAAATACAACTTTCAATTGAATAAAAGTGATGGTCCTTCCAGTGCTTGTGGAATGAATACTGCATGCTACAAGAAAGCTAGGAAACTTGCTGTTCTTCTAGAATGTTTTATTCTTACTGTGCATAAAAGAGGATGGTTTGGATTTTTAGGAAGCTTAATGAATATCTATAGCCATAACCAAGGATCTCATTTCAGAACAAAAGAGTGATTTACAGGATTTTAATTAATTTAAGATCTAATCGTATGTAGACTGGAAAATTATGTTGGGATCAAGGTTTAGTTTGATTTAAAGGAGACTTCATGTTGATGAATGCAAGCATTCCTATATGCATGTATGGAACATGTATGTGGATTAAAACACTCAGAACTGGGGCTCTGATTTCCTTTAAGTGGATATGTTTCATACCTGCAGTATTTGAGCCTAGATTGTTGTTATATAGTTCATTTACTATACATAGCATAATAATAATGCATTAAACTGAGCACACCTAGAGACCTAGTTTTTGTTGTCAGTTAGGCATTTGTGCTTTATGAGGTAAGATCCCTAGACTTATGATAGCATAGGAGATGTGGGAGCAGAAAGAAGGGCACACTTTTTAAAATTTGGCTTCATATAAAAAAAATGAATTCAGGAATAAAAATTTTATTTTTGCATTATAAACAAAGACCAAATATATTCTTTCACAACCAAATGTTTTTCTGCAGTACCCAATGCCACTGGTAGGCCTGCATGTTCCCTGAACCATTTTCTTTTTCTTCCTGGAAATTTTTCCCTGTACTGATTCTGAGGACATAATAAATTTCCCTAGGATTTCTGCATGTGTGGAAGCCTGACCAGAGTTACTGTTACACATGCTTGTAAGCTTTGTAACAATGTGGGTTAAAAAGTAATATAACGCTGTGCTGCTAGCCTGAGTGTCTTCATTCAGCCTACTGCATCCTGGAAATACCAGATTTACTGAGATTTATTGTGGATACACAATATATACAACACCAATTGGAAGTTTCTGCTTTACTGCATGTATGCTACACAGCACTTATGCTACACTGCACATACGTCTGCCCAAAAAATCCTTGCAAGAAATGTGACAGCACTAGCCAAAAAGATTCAGGTTCTAGCTATCGCATCAAATTTAGCATACCTGAATCTAAACTGTGTTGTTATGAAATAATGACAGAGCATAGTTATCCTTTGAGACTGTATGCGCAGTGCCAGCTGCTGCAGCAAAAGGAGAACAGGGCTATATTTTATGTGGATGATGATTTTCTGCCATCTGTATTATGTAAACCAGTTTCTGGAATGGGAGTTTTTCTGAGTTGCCATTCTTCTGTTACTTTGTTGTGACGCCAACTAGACTGAATTCAAACTTGCAAAGATTTCAGTTCATTTGGCAGAATTTATTTGGGCTCACATTGAAGGACTCCACGTTTACTCAGTTTGTGTTACACATCTTATAAAGGATTGGAAACAGTCTGGTGGCGTTAATTACACCTATGCACACAACCATGGACTTTTAGGTTAGGAGGAGTACCCTGAGAGATTAAATTCTTGGTAGCAAATACATAACACATTATGCACCTTTTATAGACTTACGTGGCTGGTGGTTGTTGGAGACTTCATTGATTTCCTAAGCAGTCACAAAAGCTGCTCTCTGTTCAGAAGTTCTCTATAAAGAAAGAGTCAGTGTTATTAAAAAGTAGATATTTAAGTCTAGGGGCAGTATGTATCCTTATGGTTCAGATTTGCACTATTTAGTACAACCTCAAACAGTTTTTGCTCCTATGCAATTCTCACAAAAAAAATTAAAGAATGCATAACAGTGAAATGCTGGGCTGTTACTACTCCTCCCTAACTCTGGGTAAGAATCCTCATCCCCCTCCAGCTTAGGGAAATTCACTGGCACAGAAAAGTATAAATTACACCTCTTTGTGCCAGTTTCAGAGAACCTGGCCACAAATACTTAAGCTGAGAAGATTTTACTCATTCCTTTAAAGGACAGTGACAAAGGTTCCTGCTTTCTCAGATCTCATAACAAAAAAAACCCCATAATAGAACAATTTTTAAGGCAAAGGATAGTTAAGTAAACATTTATTTTAGACTTTCATTATTAAGTGCAACTACTTAGAAGTCAACAATTCCTATCAAAGAGGGCACATGTGAAAGTAGTAAAATGAGATAAAAATGTAGGAGAGTGAAAATGCAAAGAAAAAGTAGCTTTTAGCATAACAATTAACCACCCAAACTACCCTTCCTTTATTCATCGCAGGATAATTCATTGTAACTGAATTAATGGTGAAACATTCAGTAATAGGCCTTGGTAAGGAAATAGGAGCAGTGTATCAGGATATCCTTTTTCCGCCACAGAGTACCAATACTTTCAATTTTATATACAACGGAAGTAATTAATTGTAACACAAAGAAGCACAGCTGTGTTTCCTGATGGTCACACATGCAATAGCTACTATTGTTTAGCATTCTGAGTACATACATTGAAAACTGTTCAACTGCTTTGAACATTTTATATTTTGGGGATTTAATTTTCATTAGTAGCTTTTGAATTTATAGTGGAATTTTAATATGCTATTATCTTAGATCCAATCCTGCATCCCTAATCAGGTAATTTTTTGCTGATGCAAATGGAGTTCAAACTGAATGAGGTATAGCTGCCAAACACGGAGATTTGCAGACACAGGCCAATTTCTCATTGGAAGCAAAGGAAGTTATAGACTATTTGTCAGGATTTGCTTTTAGTTGTATGTCTTTCTTTAACTTGTTCAAGTTCCAGTTCCAGCACATATTCAAGTATCTTACAGACTAAGGGAGAAAAGCTTTGTTGCTATGCCTTTAACTTCAATACATATTTTCAGACGAATTAGCTGACCGCTGTGACTGAAACACAAGCATATCCTTATTATTAATTTAGTAGACCTATATTATTTTGGTTTTGCTAGAATATGAAAAAAAGAGGAGAATGAGAGTGTTGTGCTGCATTTGTTCTTATTTAAGAGCAATGCATTCATGGTTAAAGATATGTTTAGACTGAGAAAAAAAATAAGGATTTGATTAATTGAAGTTATTTGGTTCATTTGTTTTGTGTAAGGATTCAGATCTGTTTCATTCTAACAAGCTTGGAGGAACACAGTGTTTTCAGTAGCATAAATATCCATCTTTGTAAATCTCTACACTACCCACTATAGCTGCCAGAAACACATCCACTTGAATCCACGCCTCTTGAGGACAAGGCTGTTATACACACCAAGTCAGAAATTTTCTGTATTGAAAAGAATTCTCCTTGTTTAACAGCAGGTTTAAAAAACATTTCCTCTTTCAGCATTGGTTCTGTTTCTGTTGCTGAAAAGGATCGTTATCAAGAAGTTAATTTTTTGTTACAAAGCCTTGAGGGGATGAAGCCTCAGCATCAGTAGGAGAAATGTTAATGCAGTGTGGTTTTGGATCTCAGGATTATTCAAACTTGTAAAAGAAAATAACAAATACATCTCATAATAAAAGGTGGAGGAACACAAACATATCTTAGATATACTCATTTTCAGAGAGAAGCTAATAATTAAACTTCCTTGTAGATCATTCGGCACTGCAGACTGATAGTTAATTCAGAATATAAATTTTAAAATCAGCACTAGAGTCTAAATACTTAATCTTCTCAGAGGAAATGAAGACTTTCAGGATTTTATTTGCATGCATTTAGGGGAAAACATATTACTAATTCTCCAAACAAACTGATGTGAGTGAAGCACCCAGGTGAAGCCTCTGCTTGAGCCTACAAATACTCTCTTTTTCTGTGTAAGACACTTAATGTTCTTACTACCCAACGCTGGCTTTAAGAAAAACAAAATAATTTGAAATGTTTCTTTGTATTTAAAAGGAGAGCTGTCTCAGGGTTTATTATGGCCTGGCGAAAAGACTGCAATATGGGTTTTGTACCTGGAATCCATAAAAACAGAAACGTACAGCTCAACTAGGCATAGGAAGAACAAACAGAAAAAACAAGAGGAAGTTTGGTTCTTGACTGGCAAAATGTCTCCTTAGAGCACTTGTAACATCAGGCTGAGTGATCCTATTACTACAGCCCTTTGCAAGTTGCATTCGAGTTCCCTGCTACACAGCTCAGTAAGGAATCCGTTCACATCCTGCAGCAGCTGCCTAAGGCACATGACAGGTATAGCCATTATGTCTTCCTTCCTCCCTGTCCACCTGCACAAGGCTAAAGAAGAATCCGGTCTGCAGAAGCCCAGAAGTAACCCCGAAATACACAAAGTACTTAACTTGTGGAAACAGTTTCCTGTTTCCTTGTGCCTGTGCTCTGCACACTGAGCTGTTATACTTTGGAGTATCTCCAGAGTGCTCTCCAGTGCTGCACTGTGCTCAGTTCATCACGCTTGTTGGATTGAAGGTTGGCTGGGCCTCACGGTGCTGATAAATACTTTTGCCTTTTTACTATCAGTGCTTCACTAGCAGAAATTAAAAAAAAAAAACCACCTTTCTTCACAGCTTTGATTCTGCCTTATTGAATTAATTATGCTTACATTTAAAACACTTAATAAAAATCCATGACATTTCTAAGTAACAAACAGCTGAATAAATTTATAATCAAAAGAATGTGCTTTCAAGTAAAATAATTCTGAAAAAAGACAAAGCCAAATTCACGTCATTTTAAGTGAAAAAACTGTGTCCCTGGCTGAAGGATAATATTCTTTTAATATGTAACATGGAATATTTATTTTGGTAACAGTAACAGAGAAGTACTCATCTAATTGCAAACAGTTTTCAAAGATATATTTGGACTACAGATTTAAGACATATGAATTCCAGAGACTGAAGGGAAGAAGGACCTACAAAGATGAAGTCCTATCACATGGATGACCTTCTCCCGATATATAACTCTTTGTTCTTAAAGATCTTTAGATATTTAAGATTTGCAGTTCCCAAGTGATTCCAAGAAGTAATAAGAAATTCCTGGAGAGGAAATGACAAAGAAAGCAGCTGGAAGACTATCCAATTCATGATTTAATTATTTTTTTTTAAATACAGCTCTCTTCATCATGACAGTCAGTCTTGAACTGCTTCTTCTATATTTCATGTTAGACTTCCACGTGCCATCCTGGCCAAATGTCGAATGAACATGTTTATTTTCGGACTACAGTGTCTTTGAGTGCTGCTCGATTAACAAAATAAATACTTCATGTTACCAAAACCTGATGTGTCCAAGTTTTTTACAGATTCCTAAAATCTTCACCAGGTGAGATATCTGTTACTGGTAACTAGCTCACTGGAACTCTTGTGTCTTTCCGAGTGCCTATCACCTAAAATGTTCATCTTCTGGTTTAAATAGGTATCTCTACCTATCCTGCAAGGTAAACAAAGCAAAACAAATCAGGTTTGATTCTTTGTGGTTTACTTGACAAGAATCTTAGGTTAAATTTCCAGTTACTTTCATTTGGGGAAATACAATAGGGTTCTTCAGGTGGTGCATAAAGAAAACTCTTCCATCATCAGGTCAAACATCACACACATCAGGATTGGTCAACAATCCCCTTCTCACACATAGACCACTGTATGATGGTAAATGACCAATTTTAGTCTACTCACATTGTTTTCATACATAAATCCATATGTTTCAAAAATGACAGTTTATACCTGTATGAAATCGGAAACATATTTTAAGTACTGCACTGTTTTGAAAGACACCAGTACTTTCCATGTGATGTTTCGTCAGACATCTATCACAATCTGAATGCTTTCTAAGGTTGCTACGATTCATCATTGTAGATCAACACACAGTTCTGTCTCCTGCAGCCCTAATATTGTTATAATGTACTTTACTTTTACTGACTTTATTCTGTGGTTAAGACAAGTATTTACCCAGTGCTCATTTATGCAGAGAACAGGCATATTGGCTACAGCAATGCAAACTTCATCCTCAGCAACACTATTTCTGACCTAACAGGGACTATCACTTGTGCTATCTTCAGTGCCTGAGTGCCTTGAAAAGTACTAGCTGAGATGGCAGTTTCTGCAGCTTGCAAATTTACTCACGGGGAATTGGATGAAAATAGTTGATCCATTTCACACAAGGGATCAAATAAATTTCAAGGCTAGTGGCTTTTGCTAAATTCATGCATACTGGACTTAAATCAATATCCAAGCTCCGAAAAGCACAGGGCTGTATTACCACACAGATTATTACTTAAAGAGATGCTAGCTCTAACAGCTTTGGTTCTGGTTGGGAGCACACACATGCATGTTGCATTCTTCTTCCATATTGAGTGTCTATTCTGTTGCTATAATCTGATAGTAGACAGAGTGGAAGAACAGCAGACTCATATTTTCCTTTGAAATTATAAACATCAGCATACAAGTTCTGTATTGCTTGGCATGAAAGCTGTGAATTTGTCTTTCTTGCAGGCTGTCTTTGTTTTGGACAGACAGATTTTTCTGGATGATGGTCATCGGAAAAAATTTTCTAAAAGTCTAGTAAGACAAGACCTGTATTTTTAAATGCCTATCACCATAGTATCTGGCCACCTACACTTAGTAGGTGTGCCTTTAACTGTCTACATTTTAAACAACTCTGGGAAGTTGACAGGTTTGAAATTTTACTTCCTCTTTTGTTTTGCTATATAGGATAGTATGCAAGCTAAGCACTCACCTAACGATCCATCCTAACAAGCCAGTGCTCTCATCTTACATTCAGAGAAGACAACACTCTGGAGTGGAGTACAGAACATTTACAAGTCCTGTCTGATACTAGCACGCAAAAACGGAACTAGGCTGTGGAGAGGTCAATAGAATAAACAAGCCCGTGTTTCCCACAGTATATGCACATGTGGCTATTTGGCACCGATAAGTGGAGATTGCTTCCCAATTGGTTATTCTCTAGAAAGTCTATCTGGGCAGGCATCTTGACACTAGCAATTGCTGGTGTGTCCTGAAGGCCTAAAGGGTGTTTTGGTCTGCAGTAAACGGAAACTGAGTAGGTTTGTATCATCCATATGATCTTCATTTCCCCCTATAGTCGGCTTTGCATTCGTGACGCAGAATAACCAAGTGACAGGACAAGTGGAAGGCAAGACCACGTCAACAACACAACTGCTGCCACTTTTTTGCGTGAAGTACTAAAAACAGCAGCCCAGGTGGAAACTGTGCGGTCTCCTTGTCATATGACATACTGTCATTAAAGCTCCTTCTGCACTGCTGCTGGGAGATCTCACCTGAAGACAGACAGACAAATTATTACTTTGCAAATTTGTCCTCATGATGAGGAGCTTGCAAATGCAATGCAAATCATGGCCCTCAGCAACCTTATCAGCGAGCAAAGCAGCTCACTGCAGAACTTATAATGTATTCCAATCTAACTAACTGGGCTTATTTATTTAGAGATACAGGAAATGGAAAAAAGCAAACAAACAATTTGGTCCTTTGCAGTGGAACTCTATCCCTCACGTGGCACTGCAACGTCAACCTTTTCAAAACAACTATTTTTCCACAAAGCTAAAAGGCCCACTTGAGGCCCTCATTTTTCCCCCGTGCTACTGCCGCCATTGCCCGCTCGTCGCCCACCCCAGCTCACACACAGGCCCCCTTTAATTCACAGCAAAGCCGCTACGGTAATCCTCCACCCCACCTACTCTGTGCATCCTGGCAGCTCGTCCATTTTCCACGGCACCAACTCCACCAGCATCCGGACGGAGCTTCCCGGCCCTGCAGCCGTGCCCAGCCTCAGTCACTTCTCACGTCTCGACCCCTCCGTCAGCCAGCAGTGCCCCCGTGACACCTTCCCGGCCTTTCCTAGGGGGGCTCCCCCACCCTCTTCACCGGGAGAGCCCCTTCTGGGCGGCGGGGCAAGGCAACGCCTGGGTCCCGGGGCTGGGGGCGGAGAGCCTAGCGACAAGCTCGCTCAGGCGGCGGCTGGCTGCGGCCTGCGCTCCCGCCCGCGGAGGGACTACGGGGGAAGAAAAGCAGGCCCGGCTAGTTCCTCCCGGCCAACTTTTTCCCGGGGTGCCCCGCCAGCCCTCCCGCCCACGGCACGTGTTGATGGAAGGGCGGCGGGGGGACGGGGGGGGGGGCGACCGGGCCGCGGACCACCCCCCCCCCCCGCCCGGCCGCTCTGAGGGGCGGCCGCCCCCACCCCGCGCCAACGGCCGCCGCGCGCCCCCCGCCGCGAGGGAGGAGGGGGTGGGGGGAGCGCGCCCGGCACCCCCGCGGGGCGAGGCGGGCCGCGCGAGGACGCCCGCCGGCCGCTCTTGCCGCGGCGGCGGCGGCTGCTGGTGCGCGCGCTCGCGCGCGCTCCCGCCTCCCCCTCAGCCCCCGCCGTGCGCGCGGCCGGAGCCGGCGGCTGCAGTGATTGGAATCCGGCTCCTGCCCGCCCCGCCCCGCCCGCGCGCCGCAGGGACGGGCCGCGCCGCGCCGCGCCGGGAGCGCCTGCCGGGACGGAGCCTGCGCCGAGCCCGGGCCGCGCCGTCCCGTCCCGTCCGTCCCGCCCTCGCCCTCCCCCGCCCGACACGCACCCGCCTTCGCCCCCCGTCTACACCGGAGCCGTCGGGGCCCCGGGAACGGCCTGCGGACGCGCGGCGGGGAGCGGGCCCCCTCCCCCCTTCGCCTTCCCTCCCGCCGCGGAGGATGAGGAGCCCCCACCGCCGGTGAGTGCGGCGCCGCGCCGGGCCGGGCCGGGCCGGGCCGCTCCGCGCCGCAGGCCCCGGGCCGTGCGTGCGTGCGGCTGAGGAGCGCCGGGGCGCCCCGGGCAGCGCCGCGCTGCGCCGCCGCACCCCTCCCTCCCTCCCCCGGCCGGGGGGGCGCGGGGCGCTCGGCGGAGCTGTTCCTGCCCGCCGTCGGGCGTCCCTCCCCCGGCGGCGCCCGCGCCCCCCTCCCGCCCCCGGGCTCGCTCTCCGCGGCCCGGCCCCGGGCAGCGCCGTCGAAGGTGGACTCCCGCTGCGGCTTCCCCCGTCTGGCTGCGGGTCTCCCGCCCCGGCCTTTCTCCTCCGGGGGGGGGGGGGGCGGGGACGCGCCCGCCGCGCTGGGGGCGCCGCCCCGCCGCTCCCCGGCCCGGGGCCGCCGGCGGGGGTCGGGCGGCGGCCTGCGGGAGGCCGGGCGGCCGCCGCGCCGGCGCAGGGGCTCCTCGGGGCCGACGGTTTCCTGCGTGGGCACGGGGGCCGGGCGGCCTGGCAGCCCGCGTTGTCTTCTCTCGCCGTGCGCTCTCCTCCCCCCCCCCCCGCCCCGCGTCTGCGCCCCCGGTGTTGTAATGCCGGGCTCGGTGCCGAGCGGCCCCGGCCGGAGCGAGCGGCAGCGCCCGTCGCGGGAAGGGTGCGAGGACGAAGGTGCTTCGCCTTCCTTTTGTGCGAGCCTTAGACAAAGCTGCGCGCCGGCTTGCCGAACCCGTTGCCGTTTAGCGATGTGAAATAAAAAGATTTGGCTGAAGAGAAAAAATCAGCCCACGTCATCGCACGTACCTTGGCAGTAAAAGATCGCACTGTCGAGTACCGATTAAGTAGGATGTTTTTTCGTAACTGGTTACAAACTCTGTTGAAGAGGGTTTAAAACCACGAATGGCTCTTTACCACCCTTCAATCGACCACCCTCCGAGTGGGGTAAAATTAAGAGCGAATTCAGGAACGGGGAATGGTGGTAAGCTGTGGTGTTTCCGTTCAGCAGTTGCCTGTCACTTTCTGTCGAAAGTTGCGTGGTGATTCTCCCCGGTGTAAATTGGTCACGGCTCCAATTTACGGTTTTTTGTTGTCTGCTGGACAGGTAATTATTTTTGAGTCCTTTTATCAAATTAGTGTCCTAGAGATTGTTCAGGCCTGTTATCTGTAGGAATAGAGAAGCTCCCTTTGTAGACAAGGAAGACGACTCTGCTGGATTGAAAAAGTTGCCTGGTTTGTAGTAGAACCTAGTCTTGGAGTAAGAAAGTTAACGTGAGAGCAATTTATATTCAGATACTTTATCCAGGCCATAGCCAGAAATACCCCATGTCGTGGCATTTGTGGCAGTCTGGATAAAATTCTTGCTGGCAATGTATTTGTCCTTTGTTTTTGTACTTTTGCTCCTTTTGTAACTTCTTCTTAGGTTATTCACCACGTTTCATTTGTTATGTGAGAGTGTGTGTGTGTATTTTATATGTATTTATATAGAGACATACAACCTGGTAGGCTTTGAGTTCTAGTCTGAAATTTTGTGGAGGATCTTCTCGCACAGCTGCAAGATTCAGCTGCCAGTCCTCAGTATGTCTTGCTGGCTGCTCCGTTCCAGGGACAATAAATGTATGTGGCTGGATCTGATTTTTTTGTTTGTTTGGTTTTCTTTTTAATTGTGAAGTAATTTAGGTTTGAAAGGGACCTCTGGATGTTATCTGGTCCAGCCCCTGCTCAAATTAGAGAAGAAAGCCATTGGTAAATTGCAAGCCTGAAATAGCATGTTACTTGGAATTCACTGATCAAATATGTGCTTACTGAAACGGTATGTAGCTAGAGCGTAGGGTTTCTTAAAGTCAATGTATGGGACCCAAATCCTAATGTTTTTGACGCTGCCCTGCAAGATCCTTGCAGTGAGAATTGTGTGCTTTGTTATGAGAATTGAAAATACTGAATATGGTAGAGTGTGTAAATGATACATGTGTTTCTTTCTGGATACCAACATTCAGGAATTGAGTATCTAAAGTCTAAGTGACAAACCAAAGTATCTATTCTTTATAGTAGTTGGTGTATTTATTGAACTACTCCAAGTCAGAGCTAACAAAATTTTGATCACGTTTGGGATTGATTATGGTGCTTGTTCAGATGTGCAGTAAACAATGTCTGCTAACTTCTTTCGAAATGGACATGTGTTTGCCATAGATGAGCATTGCTGTTGTATGAAATGTCATGAAGTGTTGCACTGCAAAGAGAAAAGGATTTTGAAGGAGCAATAGGTAGCTTTATCTACTTCCCAGAGTCCTGAAAGGCAGGCAATTGATGGATAAATTCATTTTTTGAAAATGTATTTATTATCTTTTTTTTCCCTTGGTTTTAAAATTAGGAATTATGATAACGTTTTATTTGTTCTCCAAGAAACAACATACAGATTCTGTGGCTGTGTAATATTAAAAAAAAGTAGGGAAGGACTTGCTAAATATTCACTAAATTATGTTTTCATAATGAGAAATCAGTGCAGGCTATATTCATATTTTTAAAGAAAAAAGTGTTTTGAAAATAGTTATATTAATTAACTCTGAATTAATGGGATCTCTCTTAAATTGTGCATCAGTGACTGTAACTAAGAACTCTACAGCTTTCCAAGGCATAGCAGGGCACAAACATGTAGATAGGAGGGTCTGAGTACATCCCCTTTGCAGAAGGGATCAAAGAACAGATATTAGTGCTTGCACTAATTTTGGTATAGCCAGGCTTTCCAAGAGAAACAAATCCGCCTTCTCCAAAGCCCTTAAAAGCAAACAAACCAGAGCAAAAAAAACACCCCTCCTTTTCTTTTTTTGTTCATCATTGTGGCTGGTACTTTTATGAGGACAGTGTCTCTTTCCACCAGCAGGTAAAGGTCTGACACATGGAGCTGCAGTAACTTCTTTGGTAAATTGCTGAAAAGCCTAGATGGATGAATGAGACCACACAATATGTGGCAGGGAATGTGTTACAAATGTGTATGTTTCTCCCTTGCTGATGTCAAGTATCAGTTGAAGATCTGTCCTTTCTATCTTGAAATATGGGAAAGCATCTGATATTTCTCGGTTCCTCAGTAAAAATAGGGCATATTTTCAGTGCCTGGGATTTTCTTCACTTACCTTATGGTCCTTTGTAAATAAATGACAGAAGGAACTTGGTAATTTAAAGATATATCACGTCAGAGTTGTTGTACGTGGGTGCAGATGGAGTACTTAGAGCGTTGTTTCACTTGCTAATATTCCCAAAATGCAGGACTTGGGGGCGGGCGCAGAGTGCGTGTGCTCTGTGGCCTGACAGCAAACTTTTCATTTCGCTGCTGCTGATTTAGTGGTTCCACTTTTTCCTTTCTTGGACAAGATCTGCAGAACCCTCTGCAGTTGCCCCACCACACTCGTGCTGATGGTCCCCAGTCGCAATGATGTCTTCCGTGCCTTCCATGATGATTAGTGCTTTAAAGGGAAAGCAGGGAGTTTCTTTCTGCCTGGTTTTCTTGCAATCCCTTAGAAGCTGCTGTGAAGTTTGTTGAGGGTTTGATATTCTCAGACATAAAGTAGTTTTGCTTACACCCAAAAATGTTTAAAACTGAAAACAAATGTAAAATTTAACCTGCTGTATTGCGTCCTTTAAAAATAACATGGAGACCGGAATAGGTGATCCTTGAAATTGGGCAAAAAGTTGAAGTAGTCACCTCATTTGTCTTCATTGTACAGAAAACATTTTAGTATTCTGAATGCTCTTATTGAGAAGATATACAGAATAGCCATTTTGTGAGGGATTCAGTCCAGAAACATCTGCTCAGTACTTTGTGCTCTGGGTATGTAATCCTCAGGAGGTTACAAACAAATAGCTGGCCCACCGCTGACCAGGCAATCAAGTAGGGGACAAGCTGTCAACTTGCCAGAATGGTCTTCATTGTGAATTGGCTTCCCAGCACCTCAGCGGTTGTGTTTACAGAGTGTATTAAGTGTATTTTATGCCCACTCTCCCCCAAAAGCAAAACAAAGCAATTATTCCACTAGTCTCCAATATATCTTCAATACATATTCCAAAATTCATTATAGTAGGTTTATGACACTGAAGCATTTTATTTAGGTCATTGTCTATTTGATATATTGAGAAGACAGAGAACTTCATTCATGTTGTGGCAGTGATGAGATGCATGAGTTTCTGGTTATGACCCCATTGTTTCAGCTGTACACAAATGGCGTGAAGAATATGGTTATTCTATTTCAGATTTATAATCCAGATAGTTTTCTTTCTCGACATGTTTCTAATGGGTGTCTTGTAGTTGTCTTCCGATTTCACTTGAATTCTGTGCATTTCAGTTAGGTTTACTGTTTTGTGATGGTCTGGTTAATGGAATTCAAAATAAGTATTAAAGTAGGAAAATAAACTCTAGTTCACGATTGTGATAATATTCATAGATTATATATGCATGATGAAAGGAGAAGCAACAGCAAAGACATATTTAAGGTCCAGTGTGTTACCACCTCAGAATTTCTGCAGTGACGTCTGTTGTTACAGTGAAAGTGATCGGCTTGATGGAGCTCTTCCTGCGAGTCATCAGCTGAGTCTGCTACCTGTACCTGTACCGAATTCACTGGTGGTTGTACCCATTGGCAGGGGGAAAGTGTTCTGAGTAGCATGAAGGGTATGAACTTTATTGAAATGTTTTAAAAGGTTCTGGTGAGACAAAGTCTGTGTAGTAGTAGTTCATAGGGTGCATACCTGCAGCATGTGGCTGAATGCTCTGGTGCTCATTTTTTCCCCAAAATAGAATTTCCCAAAATACAGAGGAAAATATAGTAGGTTTAAGTGTAGTTTTAGTATGTGACAAGTTGGCTGTGCGTTAAAAGGGGAAAAAAATCAGTATTACTAACTCAGCTCTGCAGTACTGTAGCTTAATTTGCATCATATGTTGTAAGAGCAGCAATGCTTTTTACAAAAATTTGAAATCACTTAAATTTTCTCAGTGTCTCCTCAGATGATTGCTTTACATGGTGGCTTCAGTCAACTTTATTAGCATAAAATGTGGAAGCAACTAGCAATTCTTTGTTTCTGCATTCCCTCAGTGCACCATCTTAAAGAGAAAACTGTCAATCTCACTGTGTTTTGGCCGATCAAAATACAAGCAGATGTAGCAGGAATAAGCCGGAGAAATATCAAAGACAGTCTCAGAAGAACGTACCAGCATATAGACCTGGTTCATGGAAGCGATTTCCTTTTCACTGCTGCAGCTGTTGAAATGGTCTAAATTTGCTTTTCTCTTGTCTTTATAGTGTTAATTATTAACAACTTTTTCTTGATTTGGAAAAAAAACCTAAAAATGTTCATAGGCCTTCTCACTTCCTCTGTGAGAGCCTGATCCCAAACTTGACTGGAAATAAGTGGGCAGAGCCCAGATGGCTTCTGGAGGGCCAAAGTTGTCAGAGATTTCACTCCTGCAGAGGATTAATACTCTGCTCATGAAAGATTCGTTGTGCAAATGAGTACATCATATGCTCAGAGTCAGAATTTCAGGGATATAGAAGTGGTGAATAAGCTCAGATATAATTTTTTTAAATTAATCATTCTTTTTGCTCTTCTTCGTTCAGTTGGAAGTTCACAGTGCAGTGGTGAGGCAGAGGCGCTGTCCCATGTTGTTGTGCAGGGGTATAGAGGGTTTGAAAAGGAGTCATGAAGGGACAAGTTGTGAGGAATTGTTCAGTGGGAGGAATGGATACTGGAAATAGGAAATACTGCATCATCCCCTTGTCCCCTGTGCCCTAGAATTTGGAGAGTAGTATGAGAACAAGAGCGCCGTATCAGAAGAAGACAGAGTGAACCTCAGTGACTGGAAATGCAAATGAAAAAACCAGAATGCTGTGTAAAGCATGCTCCTCCATGCTGCATATCCTTCTTTGTGGAAGAAAAATTTCTCTTACAGAATGCCTTAGAGAAGGTTTCAGAAACCCTCCTGTACCCTTCTCTGTGTTGTCCAAGGGACAAGTCTTGCAGTTGTCAGACACTGGTTTGGACAACTGAGAGTTAATTACAAGATGGGATTGGGAGAGGGCGCAGGAAGGCACTGCCAGCTATTGAGATGCAGCCATTCTTCTTAGACTCAACACCCAAAACATGGACTATCTCCTGAAGGGATTTTAGCAATAATCAAAAATTCAGTAGTGGTACTGAGTGTTAAGCGGAAACGTCTCTGATGACAGAGGATATGGGAGGTTTTATTAGGAATTTTATTTGTATTGCTTTAAAGTATTTTTTAAAACTTGTTTTGAATGTCTCCTTGCTTGGAGACAAAGCAAACAATAAATCTCACAGAAGAGTAAGTGCTTTTTTGTTTTTAGGTATTGATGTATTTTTCTAATTTTCTCTTCTATATTTACTAGTTCACAACCATTTAAAGTTTTTTGGTGAAAATTTTCTGTAGGAGTATTCTGTAGTGTATGCCATTCATTAGGATTGAAGATTGTGCCCTTCCTCGCCCAGGCAAATTATTATTGTGAGCTTAAAATGAAAATAAAAATTTGATAGGTTTTGCAGCCCATCTGTCATGTTTGCTGAGCTGAATCAGTGATCCTACTAGTGATAATTCTTCTTTAAAACTCAATAGTGTGGACCGAAGTTTAAGACAGACAGTATTGTATGCCCTAGTCTTCTACTTTGGTTAGATGAATGGAATTTTTTTTTAACAATGCAAACTCCATTTAATTTTTTTTTTTTCTACTACTTTTGCATTAGTCGATTCTTTACTGAATTGATTTAAGTTGACAGCCACTGATACTGGTTTACACTAATATTTATATGTTTTGTAAAGCTTGTTTGGTACATGGTGAGTTAATTGGGTTTTTTAAGCTTACAACTATAATTAATTTAATACAACTCTAAAAAGAAAGAATCAAAACCTGGAACATTGTCTCACTCAGAAGTGAGGGCAGAGGGCTCTGGTGAAGTGTAGGAACATTCCCATATAGCTGATATTCTTCAGTTTCCTGCTCTTAAAATTTCATGGAAGGAATGCAGTTAGAGACTCGCCAATTTGGGTTAAACCAGGAACTGCGAAATAAAACCCGACCCAGACAGGACAGTTTTTATTCAAACCCAAGCCTCCGTTGAACTGTCTGTTTTTGTTCCGCCCCTGGCCCTGCTTCACTCCCCCACCTCTCTTCAAATTCACAAGTTTTTAAATGTAGAGATGTTTCTAATTTAGAAAATTATTTTGGCATAATGAACTAAAACAGAAAGAAGGGAACTAAACTGAGGGAGGTCAAAAACCAGATGGAAATAGAAAATCTGAAAACATCTAGTAAAAAAAAAATCACCCTTGAAATAATGGAATCTAAATGCTGAAATTATACATCTGCTCAGCAGCTGTGCATTCCTTAGCCAGAGGTTCTGCTGCAGAAATGGCATTAGTCAACTTTTTCTCAAAGTTTCAAATGCTATTGTATAATATTTACATCTCTCTAATACTTTCGGTAATGGTCTTAGGAACCTGAGGCGGGGGGGAAGAATAGAGGTGGAAGGAAGAGCGGGTGAGCAGATGTAAGAATTTCCTTCTTTGTCCTTAAGCATCTGTAGCACGTACAGTTGTTTGCTGCAATGAAATTCTGTGATTTTCTTTCCTAGTGGTTCTTTATGAGTATCTTTAATTTCTGCTGACTTAATTTCAGAGGTGAGGTTGGTTACAGGAAAAATAACCAAATAAAAATATATGAAACGAGGGTGCACTAGTGAGAAAAGAATGTTACAAATGACGAAACCTGCCTCAAGTGCTTTGCTCCCAACAACGGCCAGCAGCATTTCTCCAGAGGAAAGCGCAAGACAGTCTGCAGCAGACAACTGTGGAATTACACCGCTCTGTGGAAGCTTCTTCCTACATCCCAATAACCAGGAGCTAGTTGAGACTTTAATGCACATTAAATACTTTTAAGTATATATCCACAGCATGTCTTTATACAGTATCTTAAAATGTTAAACCATTTTAGTTAGAAAAGGTATCTAAGCTGTTAAGCAAAATGTGTAATTTTACATTTTCCTTTGTGTTCTTTTCTTCTTTGTACTGTTTTGATGATGTTGGTGTTCATCAGAGTTACCTCTTGGTACTGCGATTTACATACATTAGAGCAGGTCTTTGAGTAGGGGTTGGTTTCAATGCTGATGTAAAGGGTGATTTAGTTAGTGTAAAAGCCTATGATGGTTTTTGCACTGTAAAAAGATAACAACCAAGGTGACTCTCGCTTCAAAGAGTTTTAGCCGAAATTTTAAAGTTGGGGGTTATGTAAAATAAATGTCATGGTTTTCAGAAATGTTGAATACCATTTTCAAAGTGTAAATGTTTTTGGAAGAAGTAATTGTTTACAGGAAGTTTTTTTTTTACTCTGTGTACTTGGAACAACTGAAGGTAAAATAATTCTCCTTCACGTTAATTTCAGTGAGAAGAGAAGCTGTGGGTGTGCAGCCAGCTACAGGTGGTAGGGTCTCCTGAGGATTTGAAAGAGCAGAAATGCGGCTTGGGGCAGAGTGGTGGGTGGGCTCAGGTAACAGGGAGTGTGGAGGAGCAGCATCATGGTGAGAAAGGCTTGCTGGATTTGAGCCCTGGAGTGCAGCTGAGAGGGCGAGGAGGGTAGAGGTGGGACTTATCCTTCACCAGAACCCTCCTCTAACAGGGTTCCTTACCTGGGGGTAGGAGCGACAGAACTGTGTATCTCCTTTCTGTTTATATAACTGCATAGCACCTCTTTCTATATCTATCCATACGTTTCCTTTCCGCAAGTAGTTATCATTCCACTGTCGTTACTGAATTTTCCCTCCAGCATCGGTGACTTTGTCATCGTATGAAATGGGGTTTCAGGCTATTAAAGTGTAGGCAGTATGAAGTTTCCCTCCACACAGACTTAAGTTTAATACTCTATTTATTTGGATTTCACTCTGTTTGCCATAGGTTGTGAAAAAGACTGGGCACAAATGGGAGAAATGGCGGGTCTGTGTGCAGTCGCATGGCTGCAGTCTTGTTGAGATCAGAGATGTGGTGGGACAGCTGACGTGGCTGGAGTGCTGTGAGGACTGGTTATGGGCTCTCCAGGAAGGACAGGCTGGGATGGTGAGGGGTGCAGGGTGTTGTGGTTTGGAGTGGTTTGTTTGGTTTTTTTTTGTGAGAGCACTGTGGGAGCTCATTGAGCTCTGCCTTTTGGGTGGATGAAGAGTCAGCTGAGAGCTTATGGGTCAGGATTAGCAGCAGGTCAGCACGGGTGATGTTGGTGGGTATCTGATAGCTTTCTGCGATGAAATGACTAGCTCGGTGAATGAGCGGAGAGCAGTGGATACTGTTTATCTTGACTTCCGTAAGGCTTTTGACAGTGTCTCTTGTAACATCCTCATCAACAAACTGATGGAAGTACAGATTAGACAAATCGGACAGTGAGATAGATTGAAAACTGGATGAGCTACCAGGTTCAAAGAGTTGGGATCAGTGGCATGAAGTCCAGCTGGAGACCAGTCATTAGCAGTGTGCCCCAGGGGTTGATGCTGGGTTCCAGTGCGGTGCGACATCTTCATAAATGACCCGGATGATGGGACGGAGTGCACTCTCACTAAGTTTGTAGGCGATACAGAACTGGGAGGAGTGTTTGGTAGGCCAGGTGGTTGTGCAGTGGCTCAGAGGGACCTGGATGGACTGGAGAAGTGAGTAGAGAGGAACCTCGTGAAGCTCAGCAAAGGAAATGCAAAGCCCTGCGCCTGGGGAGCAATAACCCCATGTACTGGTCCAGACTGGGGACTGACTGCCTGGAAAGCAGCTTTGCAGAAAATGACCTGGGGGGTCATACTGGATAAGTTGAACATGAGCCAGCAAATGCGCCTTTGCGGCAAAGCAAGCCAGCAGCCTCCTGGGTTGTCTTAGGGAGGGTGGGCAGGTTGAGGGCGGTGGTGCTGCCCTTCAGCTCGGCACTGGTGAGACACATCTGGGAGGCCCTGGCTGGTTCTGGGCTCCCAGGAAGAAATCGGCATGTACCCCTGTGGCAGGTGCTAACAGCCTCGCTGGAAGCAAGTGACGGGGCTTGTTCTGTTCTGTGTGTTTGGAAGTAGTGTGGAAAGGGGAGTGGATGGTGAGGTGGTGAAACTTGTAGCTGATACAGGTGGTGTAAACTGGCTGTAGCAGTACTGAACGCCTGGATGATAAAATATCAGATGAGGTACAGTAAGTGCAATGTAATTGAATTCAGACAGAGAAGAAGCAGAATTAGGCTCTAAATTAGATATTAACACTTGGGGAGATCTTGGATAGTTTTCCAAACAGCGCTTTGCTATGAAGCTCCAATTTTAGATTGCACCTATCTGCTTATGGTGTTTAAAACTTTTTTTTCCCTTTTCTCTTTCTTCCCTTTGGCTGTGCGTTTCCACTGTCACTTCTGTATTTGAGTAATTGTGGCCTGGTGGAAGGTTGGATTTGCTAATCTGGCTGAAAACTAACCCTATAAAACACCCTGGGTTTTCAGTAGTTTCAGCTCACTGTGATACCATATGAGGAGTAAGGGGAGAGGAGGGGCAGCACTTCCTTTCTTACAAATAACAGTCTCCAATAAATTTAAGCCAATTTTGAAGCAACATTATATAGAGTAATTATAAGTGTTTTTTTTTTTAAATGTGATTATGCAGCTGTACACATTCCTTATATATGGACATATATGTTATGTAGTTCTGGTAACACAATTTCAACAATCCCATTAAAACTAGAAGGTAATTTGGTTTTGGTTTTGTTTTGTTTTTTTCCCCCAGCAGTACAAATGGGATGCAGTACTAAATAGACTTGGGCTTCTTGTGTCAGGGATGGAGAAACAGCAGAGAGGGGAAATGGTGACGGTAATCTGTCAAACATTAAATGAAATTAAGAAACGGACAGGAAGTAATTTTTGGCCACTTTTTTCTTTTTTCTCCAGGTTATAAGGGAATGGCAGGTTACAAGTACAGTAAAATGTGGTGTTTCTTTCCTTCACAGTGAATACTTTAGTTGAAGAGTCACTGCGAGAATATGTGGCTGGGGATGGAAGCACTGTGCAGGTTTGCAATCACACAGATTTGTTGAAGGATGTGTCTGTCGATGGCAACAGCACAGTCACTTGTGTCCAGTTGTTGATCAGGAACTACATGGGCTTCTGGATGGAGCAAGGGAGGACTCTGTTCTTCCTTCTTTCCCAACTGGTCTTGATAGCAGGCGGTGTCACAGAGTGCTTGGCTAGACATCTGCTACAGTGCAGTAGGCTAATTCATATGCTTTTTATCACACCCACACACACCCGGGCACGTCAGCTCCTCTGCTGTTACATTCAGTAGTGTCTGTAACGCCTACAGCTTTTTTTTATGTTGCATTGGCATCTAGCTGCCTTCATTGACACATTTCTTGGGTTTGGTTTAATGATATTGCCATCAAACATGAAGTAACACGTTTTCAGTGTCTACCTTATCTTGAATGTTTTCTGTTCAGGTACTTTATTTTGCTTAGTGTGGAAAGACTGATAATGTCGTTTCCTAAGGACTGGAGCAGTGTAGCCACGTAGACTTCCATTGATGTCTGTAATGAAAATCTGCTAGATGAATAACTAACTAGCAGATGAAGAGGGCAGTTCTGTGCTACAGATAAGCAAGCCTAGCAGCCGGGTACACTCGAAGGGCCAGTTCTACTCCCTGTTAACGCCACTCTTCTGTGTCCTTGCCCTTTCCTTTACAGCAGCACTGGCTGGCACTCCTCTGATGCTGTAGGAATTTAAACTGGCTGAATGCCGATTACCTTTTTTTTTTTTTTTTTTTTTAATTTGTTTTTTTATAGGCTTCACTTCTTGCCAGTCTAGCTGCGATTGTGGGGGCAGACGAAGGGCCAGTGTTGGCATACAGAACAAGAGTGTCCCTTCCAGACACAGCTTAGTTGTAGTGTAGTGTGCTGGTGGGTAAGGCTGTCGTTTGTGAGTGTTACTTGTTTTGGAACACTTTTTTTCATTAGCTTGAATAATAGTGATTCTGTGTAACTTCTTAGTGTATATTGGGTATATGCTCCCTCCCCAAAGCAAAAATGGGTTGAGCAGAAGCTTTATGTTCCCACCCCCACAATCTTCTTTGCTCTTCTCCTTTTGCAGTTGTGTCCTTTGTTTTGTAGTTTTGTTAAGTGTTTCTGTCCTCTGATATAGTATGTAAAGTTTTGGATTTTGGCAAATTCCTAATACCTAAAACTTCAAAGACAAGCTGCATGTATCAGCAGGCTTGAAGATTAGATGTCTGGTAAGATTATGGAGTAGATGTCACACTGTTTCGGTTTCAAAGGTCTTGAGCTGTGTTAATGTCCCCAGAGGTGAAGGATGTTATGATCAGAAGTGTTCAGTAAACTTGTTATGCCTGATAAGGGGGAAGTCAATATGCACATACTGTCCAGCCAGTGAGACATGTTTGGCACTAGAGGGACGTGGGAGGGAAAGGGAGAGAGAGCTGTGGTTAGAGGAATATGCATGTGAGTGGGGAAATAAATATATTGCAAAGGACAGGGAGAGTGAAATCATACAGTATATAGGGAGAGAGCTGGGGCAATTACATTGGAAAAAGATATAGACCAAAATAGAACATAAATCTGTAGGAAACCAGGCCTTCCCAGGTCTGTTGCTCGTAGTGCAATTTGTTTGATGTGTGATGACTTTTTTTTTTTTTCTTTCTTCCTGAATGAAGAGGAAAGTTTGAGATGAAAGAATCATTTGAGGTATAAGAACCAGAATTACCATAGGTGTTTGTTTGGCATCACTGCCAGGGCAGAAGGGATCAATTCAGCTAATTTTTTTCTTCTGTTTTCCTCAAGTAACCTAGGCTTTAGTAGAACAGAGAGAAGGCACAATAAAATCTTTATATAGCAGGGACAGATATAACAATGTGTATGCTATTCCCAAATCCAAGGAATTTTACAGAGTCGGTCAAGAGGAGCTTAAAGTGAAATAGCACCTAGCAAGTGAAATGTGGATGCTCCTTTCTATGTACTACATGAAGCTGGCTCATGGCTATGAATGGGGAAATACATCTGAGAATTAAATACAGTTTTTTAAAATGTATTTGTCAAAGAACTGCTGCAGTTGAAGCAGAAGACTAGCTTTTTGACAATGGACATAATGGAATTAAATGCCATGTTAACAGTGCAGTTGGTATGAGCGAATAATCTAAAAATACAGTGTTGAAATGTTTGACAAGGTCACAGGAGTACCGATGCAGCCACATGTTTATATATTAGTATGTATGCAGTCCACACTCTTCCACCTACTGAACCGATTGTACTGTAACAGAAAACAGAGTCTGCATAAACTGCTTGTTGCAAATTCACTTGTTTTTGAAAATGCTGCATTTGCCAAATGCTACTCTTTTGCACTGAATTTTCTTTTCAGTGGGAAGCATTATCATCTGGAACTTGTGCTTTTGAAGGTATATTAGGAAATACTTTATCCTCATGCAAACAAATTTGCCAATACTGTTGAGTTTTTAATTTTAATTTAGAATGCAAGTTTCTAAAAGTATACTTTAAAAATAACTTCATTTAAAACAGTAATTTTGATACATTTTTCAGAAGATTGTTTCTCTGCTCTTGAAAGCAGTAACCCATACGCATAGGTTGATTTGGTTAGATCGCAGAGTTCAGTTATAGCTCAGAGGGACTGCTTGTGCACAGTTATGTTAGAGATGTTTAAAGTGGCACTTGCTATAACAGTTAGTAGTGTTCAGTCACATTTCTCATATGAAATGAAGTGTGTTCAAAAGGACAGTTAGTTTAGAATGACACCTGCTAGGCTCTGTATTGCTCATGCACCCAAGAGTAGTACAATTAAAAGAAGTTAGAGGACATTTTGCATTTCAGTACTCCTTTTTAACAGTACTTTATGTAATCTTTTGTGTCTCTTCTCAGATAATCATTGTTTCACTGTGTATGTATTTTTCTGTGATATGTGGTCTGTAGCTTTCAAAGAAGGTTGTGATTGTGAAAACATTAAGATGTTATAAACAGGTGTATTTCCTGACACTACTTTTCATTTGTTACAATTAATTTCCATTGCTGATGTGAGTTTAGGGTTGTTGGTTTTTTTAGTTGGGTTTGGTTTGGTTTCTTTTTTGTTGGGTTCCCCCCGCCCAGTGACTGTTTGTAATCTTTGCTGGCATGAAACTTGTGCTGAACTGAGAGGTACTAAAGGCATTTGTGAATGTCCTCATAAAACATCATAGTCGTGTTTTCTATCTGCCCTTTTGGAAAACAGTTCAGTAGCAGAGAATCCTCAGTAAAATATGTATACATTCTTTTTAGCGCAGTGGGTTTGACCCCTGTTGAAGCCTTCGGGATTAGTTTGTATTTTTAGGGCTGTCTTAATTTGCTTTATAGATAGTGCTCGTGTGAAATATTCCAGTAATAGGTCTTCAGACCAAAACACGACCTGTGGGAGTGAGGGGGAAGTTTATGTTAAAAAAAGACACAACAAAGTACAACTACAGGGAGGATACTAAGGGTGGAACTGTTATATAGCCCTTCTGAAAGAGAATCAACACTAATAACTTCTTGCAAGCTATTTAATAGCTGTCAGGTAATCATGGTGTTTTGAGCTTCAGTTTTAATGTGTAAACATACTAGCTTTTCTACTTCTAACCAACAATTTGAATAAATTTTATTCCAACTGAGTAAGCATTATTAAATATATTTTAAAAGAAAAATAACTGATGATTTGTTAGAATATATGGAGCATTTTCTGTTACCTTGAGGTTAATAGAGAAATGCTGAGTAAAACAGAAAATACTGTCACTTAGAAATTGTGGTCCTACTTTGAATTTTGGTTATCCAATACAAATTATAAATTGGAAATAAATGATCTAGAAATAAATTCTGTAGATGAGTAACAGATAAGAGAGGCTCCTTTGGGGAAAGATTTAAAAGATTTAGAGTTTTGCATAATCTAAAAGACGAAATGTATCATATATGATCTATACAAGCAAAATGACTGTATTTTGTCTTCTGTAAAATAATAAGAGGTCTTGCAAATATAAGTCAATATTTGCAGTAAATAAAAATATTTGTTTAAAGTGCTCATATTCTGTAAGTAAAAAGGCATCTGAGTAGGGTTTTTGTTATGATACATAACAAAAAAACCACCCCAGCATTTACTTTGCCTAGAATATAAGGGTAAAGTAGCCAGCTGTTGGTGCTTCTGATCCTTGACCTGCAATACCAAGGTTAAGAAATGTTCATAGTGAGTTTTTTTGTAAATGTGTTAATATATTTATAAGGGTAATTATTTTAATCATCCTGCCTATTCTAGGGTTTGGTCCGTCCTGTGTCGTTCCCCCCCCCCCCCCCCCCCGCCCCGATTTAAAGTCTTTTGGAAGTCCCCATTGTAGTCGTGTTTGACATTCCTCACTAGATTCTGGGGTTTTAGCATGAGAACACTGCTTCGGTTCACTATCTCTCAACATTTAGAGTTTGTTCCCATTTTATAGTTGGGAACCAATACAGGAGAAACTGTGTGAGTGAGAGATCCTACATCTAAAGATCCCTCAGCTCTGAATTTCTGTTTTTTACTTCTTAAATATATTTAAAAATCTAGGCCCCAAACTTGATGACAGTGAAGAGTTTCTGGAAGCCTTTGTTGCTGGTGAGATGTTTTTTTATGCGAACAGAGGGATTGTACAGATGCAGCATATGCTGGCCAAAGGTCTCCTCTTGGTAGAGTTGCAGAAAAATTGCCACCCTTACCAGTGTTTTGCAGTGTCATATTTATTTCAGCCAACAAAAGTATAAACCACCTCCTATGGAAATCATACAAGAGAAAGTCAGCGCGAGCTCCTGGTTGCCACACTGACGCCCTAAAGACTTGCACCCTCCCGAGATACCTTGAGGGCTTTTTTTCTGTTTGATAGATAGATAGAATAGCTTTGGTAGTGTGTTTCATGAGTAAAATTACTACTGCTGGAAAAATGTTTTTCAAGTTATTCTTTCTCTCTTCTTACACTGTACTATCACTAGAATGATTGCTAACTTTGTTTTTTCAAGTCTTTGTCTCTTATCTATTAGGTTAATAGTATCTTAGTAATTTCAGTACATTCGGAATGGTAAAAATCTTGGCTATTTTGTTTACAGCAAAGTACTTAGTTTTTTGGAATCGCAACAGCCTTTTTTCATGCTACAGGAAATACTATCTTTTAGAGAAAATAGGTGGAGACAGTTTGTGTATCTGTAAGATCAGCTCATGTGGCTTCTTGCGGGGTAACTTTGTTGTTACGTCTGTGCATGTATGGTAATGGACCTGAAAGCATAGACCTTGCAGTGTCCTTGTACCCTAAATAAACTATATGTGTCTAGTTTGAAAAATGAGGTGAATTCCTAACAAAGTTGTCCTTTTCATTTGGGTTTATGGAGCGGTGTTCCGATTTAAGTCCTGTCCGTCTTGGCGTACGCGGATGTTTCGGTTCTGAGACGGAAGGCTTTTGGGATGAAGAGGAGCGATTCCTCCTAATTCCTTGCTCCTGAGTAAGATCTGTTCGTTTCCGAGGCTGGTGAGGGTCGGGTGAACTTCGAGTCGGGGTGGAGAAGAACCGGACAAATGAGACCTTCGTGGCGTGACTGCGAAGCGGTTGTTGCCGGAGCCCGAGGCTGGCAGCACGCCGGGGCGGCGGGGGGCAGCCGGGCACGGCGGCTCTGACGGGCGGCCCCGGCCGGGCGGGGGGGCAGCTCCGCGCCTCGCCTCGCCTCGCCTCGCCTCCGGGAAGACAAAATGAAGACAAAAAATGAAGGGTTTCCTTGCCTATTTCAGGAGAGGACGCGAGCAGCTCTCCTGCCCGCCCGGCAGCGCCGAGATGCCATTTTAAGAGGTTAAATGACTTTCCAAAAGCTGCGGTGCGGGAGGAGGGGCGGGCGGAGATCGGGTTACCGGCTCCGCATTCCAGCGCCGGGGCCGGGCCCGGGCCCGTCCCCGGCCCCGCTGGCCCTGCCCCGGCCCCGCTCGGCGGGGCGAGACCCGGGGAGGTTCTCTTTAAAGGGGCCTGGGAAAGGGAGCGCAGCTCTCCTCCTCCTCCTCCTCCTCCTCCTCCTCCAGCGCCTTTCGCGGCCGCGCCGTCCTGGGGCCCTTCTTACCGGTGCGGGCACTCTAGACGTGAGAAGGAGACCGTCTCGTCTTAAGTGCCCGTCGTTTTCCAGGATTTCGGGGGTTGGGGTTGGCTCCGAGTAAGCAGAAGAACTTGTTAGGAGAGAACTGAAGTATTTTTAGGTATCAGAAATCCTTGCGGCTGCGTTTAATTTTGCTTAGCTGCCAGCGGTGTTTATAAGGACTTTCTGGAAAGAGATTATTGTGCTTAAAATACTTCTTTGAGAGCTAGAAAGTTAATTCTCCGATGCATTTATTGCCTTCTCGTTTTTCAAGTTGCTACCTATATTTACACTATTATGTAAATTCTAGGTAAATATTTACTTTTTCCATGGAGATGTAGGTTTCTGCATTTCGCTTGTTTTCCCATCTCTTCCCGTGGGTACAAAAAAGCAATTTGAAGTAACTTCCACTTAATGTTTGCACTGCAGTAGTACTCAAGTTGTTCCTTGGCAGAACAATGGTTGTGTACTTAGTGCACGCCTTTTAAAGCTTTCGCCATTTAAAAAAAAAAAGTGCAGGAGAATATTATTAAGGCTTTTTATAATAGAAACGTGTTTGTATTTTAACATTTCAAGTTCACTTCCGAACAGAACGCTCTGTGGAGTATTTATTGTAGTTGTTACACTGCAAAGATACAGCGACGTCAGCTTGTATCTACTCTTCCTGTAGGGTCATCAACATGCCTTGTGTATTTCTCTGAGGCTGCATAAGTATTTTCGGGTAAAAGAAACTAAGGAGGCAGTCTTAATTTGAAACTCTGACCATGTTGTGTTGTGGTTTTTGGTGTGTTCCCCCACCCCTTAATTCAGGTTGTAAATCATTCTGCCAGTCAGGTGTCCGTAACTGTAGAGTTTTTTTTTCCTCTACCTTCAGTACGATATCACAAAAATGAGATAAATAATGACTCTAGATTTCCTTCAAGAGTTAAGTACAGCTTTGTTCATGGGAAGGCTCAGCTAGGGCATGGGATACCACATTTATTGGAGCCTAAATGGTGAATACTGTATACCAAGTGCTGTGAAATGTACAAAGAAAATCAACTGCAAAAATATCTTCTCTAGCCACTGGTTGGAGTTCTACTATTTGTAAAATAATATGAAGCTGTTAGATCATGGGATTTTTCTTCATGGCATGTAACCTCTTTGTAGCAAAAGAGGTAAAATGATCCTGGTTGTGGTTAGCAATGCAGCTCTCTTGTCAAAGGAATTCTTTTTATTCACCTCCCTCCTCCCACAAATAAAAGCAATCACCCACTGAAATGGGGAGTCCTATGTCAAAATTCTGCGGCTGTTTCAGTTAGAATGAAGCACAGGCAGAGAGTATCTTGTTCTGATGAAAATTCTTTCTGAGAGTTGCTGCTGCTTCATCCCTGAGTTCCCCCAAACCAAAGGGATCAAACTGATTCTTTCTGTTTCACTGCAGGGAGTCTTTTGTGTCTTTTACCTCTCCCAGCAGAAGTGTCTCTGGTACAGGTTGGGGAATTTTTCTTCTCCTCAGCCTGAACATGAGAAGTCTAGTCTCAATTGGCTACTGTCCACTCCACAAGTTTAACATCTGAACATAAACTTTTGGGGAAGATTGGGTTTATCCGAAGGTCAATAAAATTTGACCTTAAGAGCAAAAATGAAAATGGATGCTGTATCTCATTTTCTTGATAAGACTATATATAGTAAAAATAAACGACTTGATCACCTCATGTGCTCTTTAGCCAATTTCTTCTGTTTTCTCAACTTACTGTGTCCCATGCTATATTTCAAAATGTATGTAGTATTGGTTAAAAAAATACGTTTATTCCCCAAAACCAGTATGCAGTGGATGCAGCTGGTGTTGAGAATATGTAAAGGTAACTGATATTAAAAAAACCCCACCTTTTTGGTTTTGTTCCAATGTGTACATCTATAATGGGTTTCAGTGCAGTTCAGAGTTTCATCATTTTCAAACTGAGATTTCAGTGTGTATAATGCCTAGAAGTGAGAAAAGAACTATAAATGCACATATAATGTATTTCACTTGGGTACTTGTGCCAGTTCAGAAACTTGAAGCAGTCTAACTGTGATGGTGAAGCTCCTGCGCGGAGATCCAGGGTAGATGAATAGATGCAGAGCTCTGGGTAAAATTGTTATCACCAACACCCAACTTCTGCCTTAGTTGAAATAGAGTGTAACTGCTGCAGTCATGCTGTTAAGTTAGCAGCGAACATATCTGAATTACATTGCTTCTGCCCACGCATGCTTACCTTGCAAAATGTTTGCATAGATCTTCATAAAAACACTTCCCTTAATCTGCCGTGGCAAGCAACAAAATTATTTTGGCACTAAAACAACATGGTATTTGAGCTAACAACCTTGCAAGTGGAGGATATGCTGTGTGTTTCTTAGTGTTACTTTTGCTGTAAAACTCCCTCAGTTGTTTGTTCACCTATCTGATAGGGCAGTGAGATAACGGGTGGTTCTGCGCCTTTCACTTCTTTTGTTATATTCCATGTAGCAATTGTGGTGACCAGGTTAAGTCATTTCATTGTCCTGATCTGTCAGAAATCCAACCTATTGAAAAACAAAACCAAACAAAAAATCCCAACGCCAAAACCATCACATCAGTTATTTGAGGAACCTCATCCTTTGGTTACATGGGGTACTAGCTCTGGTCTGCAACTGCGGGGAGAATAGTGGGATTAAGACTAAACCTTTTGGTTTTGGCTTGCTGTCCTGCTGAATTAGAACAGAAATCATAGCCAGCAGGCTGCAGGCTCGGTCTTCCAGGTCTGGGTCCCCCAGTACAAAAGAGAGACTGATGATTGCATGGCCTGCAGCAGAGGGGCTGCTAAACACCAGGTGTGTTTGCTCAGCCTGCAGAAGGCTGAGAAATGATCTGTTTGTTGTCTTCAGCTACCTGATGGGTTTTAGAGAAGGTGGAGCTAGAGTCTTCCCAGGAGCGTATGTTGAAATGATGATAAATTAGTGGTTACAAGTTACAGCAAGGCAATTTCTTACTGGATTAAAAAAAAGAATGGTGACGTACTGGGGCATGTTGCTGAGAGAGGTTGTAGGACTGCCACTCTTGGATGTGTTCAAGATATTACTGGACGAAGTCCTGAGCAACTTAACCTAACTTTGAATTTGGCTTTGTGTTGGGCAGCAGGTTCGACTAAGTGACTTCTAGAGGTCTCTTCCAGCCTCTCTGAGTTGTTAGGGTTCTATCTGACATCAGTTTGGATATGTGGGGTTGCCTATTCATATGAAGTGGTCACCTTGTCTTCCTCCGGAGCTCTGACAGTTTGTCTCTCATCTGATTTCTAACCCAGTCTAATGGGTTGCTTGGTTGGTCCTTTTTAATTGGCATCATTTTACTCAACTGAGTTAGTGAATGGAGTACGGAGGTGAAAATTACTTGACCTGGTTCAACACTAGTCATGTTAGTTTATCTGGCTGCAGTGGTTAAATTTGATTTGTATTGTGTACCAGGGGTTAAAATGAAAACTGGAACTTCAGTGTATAGTTTGCAAGTGTACCACTATCTTCCTTTTGTTTCACAGTTGAGGGAAGACCTCAGCTAATAGATGTGGCACTGAGTGATGGCCCCTTTTTTAGGGTCAGATTGGTGGGCTTTTCTAGTAGATATTTCTTTAAAAGGACACTTCACAGAATTATTTTTTTTTTCAATTCACTTCTAAAATTAGTTACTTGTAGTTAAGGTTTGTTTATTTCCGATGGCCTGCATTCTAACTTTCTAAAGGTCTAGGTTGGGGCATGAAGAACTATGTGGACTATCCTTTCTGTTTATCCCCCATTTGTGGTAGTGTTCTATTCCCTGATTTAAGTCCATCTTTATACAGAAGACTGAGGCAGGAGAGCTGCCAAATGGCTTAGTGCTACAGGCTATCTGAAAATCTCAATCTGAATATTTTGTCAGTGGGAGCTATTGGGTGGATGCCTAGCGTTTTTGTTGGGTTTGGGGTTTTTTTTGGTTTGGTTCTTTTTCTTTTTTTGTCTGACCACTTAGTTGCCCAAATAGATTTGGGCTTATATTTTATTTTAAAACTTAGCATTTGTATTGGCAAAAGTAACTGAATGCATCTTGTGCTACAGCAGTTACTACATACGTTTTTTTAAAATTATGCGTGTTTGTGACCTGGGAAAGATAACATAATAAGAAGAATGTTAAATGTTGTTTGTTTCTAAGAGCATATTTGAAACAATGGAAAGACTTTAAAAAATGTTGAAGTTCTGAAGTGTTTCTTCTGTCAGTGTTAGATTTGGCAGTGGTTCACAAACATGAGAAACAATTTGCCAGCAAAGGAGTAACTCTTAACGTACTTCTTGTGAGTCCCATGATTTTTCTGCAACTGTTAAAATCTTATTGTAGGACTTAGAAGGGGGGAGTTTACTTCGAAGTGAACTAGAAGTAGTTTTCTTCCTTCCTTTTGTGAGGTAGGATATGAAATGGCTATAGGTTGAACTGTTGGCCTGTAAGCACTGATTTTTATATAGACATAATCTAAAACTGACAGCAAATTGTTTTCAGCATAAGTTGATGCACGTCGGGTGTTCAAACTCAAGAAAGGACTATGGTATTGTTTCTGTAATAATATATAATAAAGTCTGACAGGTTTTGAATTGGTGTTCTGGCTATCTGCAAGTCTTGCACAAGTAAATCATTACATTCTTTTTCCAGTTGGATTTTTCTTGGCTATGTTATCTGATGTGAATGTTATCACTCCACTTGACAGAATGCTTTTTGTTTTAAATTTTTAAATCAAATTGTTAAACCACATTGGAACTTGGTGGAGGACCAGAAACCTTAAGGCAGATTACTAAACTAGAAAAATTTTCCCAAATACTAAAGGCAAAAATCTTTTTTTACCTGTTCTTTGTATATTTTCCAAATATCAGCTGTGTACTGGCATTAAGTTAGATCTCTTAGCCTATCCTCTTGTTACTACTTCTTTCAATTTTGACTGTTTGAAAATGACAATTTCTTTACTGCACATATATAAACGTATGAAGATAATTTCAAAGGACCAGTGTTAGCTTGCAAGCATGTTTACTTGTAAGCCTGAAACCAGAATATTCATAGAATCATAGAATAGTTTGGGTTGACAGGGACCTCTAAAACTCATCTAGTCCAACACCCCTGCAAGGAGTAGGGACATCTTCAACTAGATCAGGTTGCTCAGAGCCCCGTCCAACCTGACCTGGAGTGTTTCCAGGGATGGGGCATCTACCACCTCTCTGGGCAACCTGTTCCAGTGTTTCACCACACTCATCGTAAAAAATTTCTTCCTTGTATCTAGTCTGAATCTACCCTCTTTTAGTTTAAAATCATTACCCCTTGTCCTATTGCAACAGGCCCTGCTAAAAAGTTTGTCCCCATGTTCCTTTATTTGTGTACATTGTGCATTGATAGCAATTGTGCAAGCGTTACTTCTTTTCTATAGCCTGTTTTTTTCCCGCAGACATCATTAGAAAGTGGAAATACAAGCATTTAGTATCTTTCTTGGCTTTCATTTAGAACTGTGCATTTGATGTTTTCCTCTTTGTCTTTAATTAAAATTCATTGCAACATCAATAAGAAATAGAATGGATCTGTGAACTGGAAAGCTTTCTCAAATATGGCTGTAGTTTTATCAAAGAAAACTCAAGAAACTGTCAGGCAAATACAAATATTTTTTCATTAGGTTGGATTTTTTTTTGTTTTGTTGTGTTTTCCTCGGGCTTTAAAAACCAGTCTATTTCCTTGGAATTCTTTGGAATTTGGGGCTTTCTTCCTTGTCTTTTGGTTTTGGGGTTTTGTGTGTGTGTGTATCATTTAAATTCGAATGATCAATTTAAGTACTATTACTGTCAGAAAGTAGAGGCGCTCCTGCAGAAGATTAGCTAATGAAAGAAGTGAAAATTTTTCCTCCCCGATACATTCTTTGTAATAACTGTATTTGAATACTTTCTCATATAAAAAGTTGATTATGTTTTAGTAGCACATAAACTGAATAGCATCAGAGGAAGCCTTTTTAAGGAGGATAAAATAAAGAAAATAAGATAAATGTAGTAAAGATAAGACCAGATTATAGGCAACTTCCCATTATAATTGTTGTGTGGTGTTTCTTGGTACTGCGGTAGCAGAAATCATGACTTCAGTAGTTCCTAGATTCTCCATAAACAATTCACTGTTGCTGACAGGGGCTTGGAAAGCTCTTTATCTGCTTTTCAGTGGTAGCTGCGTATCCTGGTGGTGCCATATAATTGCTGTTTCACACAATTATTTGTCCTAAAAACATCAGGACAGTCTAAAGTCTTAAATGGGCTTTTCTGTTCAATGCTGCATCCTGTCATGGTTTTAAGCAAAAAGTAGCGCTTGTAGCTGGTCAAAATCCATCCAACTTTAGATACAAACTTAGAGCTTATGCTGTGCAATTTCATTTACAACCACATGAAAGAAAGAGCAGTTAACTAAAGAGTGTAAGAATTGTAAAAACCTAAGATTACTATTTTTTAAAAAAATGTAGAAAATATTTTTAAAAATAGTCCAGGTGCTGAAAGACCTGTAGAAAAATAATGTACTATTACTGTGCAATAATAGAAAAAGTTGTTTGTCATTACTAGATGTGCAGTAGATAATTTGCTTTTTCAGATGCTGCTCTGTAGAGTCAGTGCACCTGAAGCAGCATGGCAGGGCTGAGGAGCTTTGGGGTGAGTACTTCCCTCACTGTACAGCTAGGTTGAATTCTGGAGTATTCTAGCTTCTGTCTGGAGAGGAGCTAAAACAAAGCTATTCGCTCTCCACGTTGTTTTCTTACCTCTTTCATTATCCTAAACAGTCTCCTTCCTCTTCATCCCATTCAAAGTATAAATATTTTCAGTTATTTAAGATGCCTTTCTGTATACATTGCTGATAAACTTTTGGTTTTGACCTTTGAAGCTGATGGAGGGTAAAATCTTGTTCTTCTTCCTCCTATTGATATACTTTTGAAAGTCTCATCTATCAACTCGAACAGAAGGGTATATATCGCTTCATCCTGCTACTGTTTTTCCTGTATTTGCTGTAAGATACTCTGTATCTTTAAGAGCATCTTGATCATGCAGTTTTCAAATGACCAGGGGTCTTTTTTTCTCTTCTTTTTTTCCCTCCCCAGCGGCAGGTGATAGGGTTCTGAATCTCCTTTTCAGTTTGTCAATTCTAGGATCAAGTTACAAGTAGTGTGGTAAGAATTACATATCCAAACTGCTGCTATTTTTTCAGTATCTAAGAATGTTCCCCTTGAGATAACTTAGAAATATTTTGCTGCTTTTAACAAGGAGGAGCTACGAGCAGGTCTCAGGTTATTTAACAAAAGAAAACACCACACACACAACAGCCAAGAAGACCCCACCTCCCCCAAACCAGTTTGCTGGACTGTGCACAGAAGAACTGATACTGTCATTGTAGAAATTGCAATGCATTAGATTCTGTTGACAAAGAGATAAACCTTTTCCGTGAGTGAGCATGTAGACACGGAAAGCTCACAGGCTCTTCATTCATCAGAAGAATTCTTGAATCTTTAAGCTTTTTGAGCTGTATCTTGAAGAACATGTATTGGGGGGTTGCCACCTCTCCCTCCCAAGCTGGGTCAGGAAACACAAAATAACCTGAGGCTGTTTTATGCCTTTGCAAGCCTTGGCAAGAGTTAGCAGTCCTAGTCAAGGGCGCTATTAGGAGTTTTTGTTTTGGGTCATGCAAATCTGTGTCCCACGTCATCATTGTTTCCTCCTTAGGTTCCCCACTCCCTTCTCTGATTTTAGGAAAGGCCAAGACCCATGTAGTCTGATATACATGGGCTTTTGGTGGTTTGACAGTCTAAAACTCATTTAATCAGATCACTGAATTAACATATAACTTTCTAGTTTATTAGAGACAGACATCCTGTATTTTAATGAACTTCACAATTTCTGGGTCTCACCTGACTTCCAGACATACATGCACAAGCAATATGTATTACCACGTCTTGAGCTCACCTTTTCTTGGGTTTCCTGCAACTTCAAACTTTTTTTTTCTGTTGTTCCTACCCCAGATACTCTTTTTCTTTCTAAATAAAGATAAGTTAGGTTATGGAGATGCTTATGTTACACTAGTGGCAGGCATCTGCTCTAGTGACTGCCAGAATATGATTGCATGCTTCTTTGATCAAGATTTAGTTGCATTGCTTAGATCTTTCAAGTTCTGTTTTCTTTTTAAATATAAAGAGCTGTAAGCTTGTTATTGAGTTGTTGTGTGGTTTTGTTTAAATATACTCAAATATTTGTTCTATTTTAGTTTTGAGAATATACTAATGTGAGAAGGAATGTGCAAGAGTACTGCTTTTATTCAGCAGAACTTCTATTTAAACGTATTAATTTATTTCTGCTCACTTCAGTAACTTTTATTGTTTTATCTTGTGACTCTTCTAGAGCCAGCAGAACCAAGTCAGACTTTCTAATCTTCCTTGTGTGCTTGAAAGCTGTTTCCTGACTTGCAGTCGTGTATACTTTGATAAATCACTTGCAGTAAATGCAGGGACATATCTGGGATATATACTATCTTTTGCAGAATCTTCCACAGTTCATGCAATCCCAAGAAAGTAACCAATTTTTTGACCCTGGGTTGAGTTGGTAGGGCTGATAGTTAGGAAAGCTGTGTACTTCTATGGGGCAATGTGAAAGATACTCCTATAAATGGAGCCTGCTGCTGCATGGCTATGTAATTCTGTGTCAATTTTAGTAATTTTCAAAGCTACTTATAAAAAGGTGGAAGATTGTTTCATCCTTCCTAACATTCTGTGTTGTTTCTATAAGGAAGGGGCTACATAAATAACATTTCTTAATGTTCTTTTGTATTTGAAAAACACTGTAATATTGAACTTGTTCTTTCTTGGCTTTGTAAGGCATGTAATCTTACAAATTTTAAATACATAACCTGTACATTTTTCCCACAATTGTTTGTTCCAACAATTGCATTTCAGATTTGAACAAGCAAAAGTGGTCATGATATTGTGTATATATCTCTTCCTTTTATAATCTTGTTTAATTATATGGTATATATATGGGAGTTTTAATTGATGTACCTTGCTGTAAAAAGTAAACAGAGGCAAAATGTAAATAACCAATCCTTTATAAAACACTTCAGGAAAAACTGACTTTTTTCTGTTGTTAACTTTCAATTTGCTCTTGGATAGCCTTTCACCTTTCTTCACCTGAATAAAGAAGCTGCTACCCTGAACTGGGATTCTTTTCTATTTTCAGTGAATACTGTAGGAAACTATCCAGTGTTGAAATCTATCAGCACTCGCAAGTCTCTTGCATTCTTGTCAAACAGGGAATGCTGAAGTTCCAATAAGTCATTACTGGGCTGAAATTCCTTTCTGCAAGGAGTAAGGAAATTCAGTGGCTTTCTAGTTTGGTGGGAATGATGTTATGCTGAAAAGGCCTACCTGAAGACTGACGCTTCAGTTGCATTGTTATTATCTATTTAAAGTATGAAAGTATTCCAAGGAACGCTCCTGTTAGTGAGGTTTGCAAGTCATATGCAAGTTTGTCACTTGAGCGTACACCTCGATAAGGCTGAATTTCTTTAGAGCCCAAGACATATTCATCTGCAGTTGGGCCCTTTTCTCTGAATCTTTGAGTAGTGCTAAGTATAGTCTGTATTCTGTGTTACAGAAGATTAAAACACAGAAACATATGAGATAAGATAATCCGACAACCTTATATGGAAGTCTTTGTTGCCTCCCCCTAAATTTCACAGTATTGATTGCTGTTTTATCAACAGTTTCATAAGCTGCTTAGGAGGAGGAGGCAGCTGCTCTATAGGCTAGGATAATAGGTTAAAATATTTAGCTGCAGTTTTGCCTGTATAATTTTATAAAATAGATGTCATGCATCTGAAGTGTTAAATCAGCTGGGGTTCATATAGAACTTTGGTAGCTTCTTTATAGGCTATGCTGATGTTAAACATTTTGCTGGTTCTTTTATTTCTGTATTAACCCTGGTACTTGCTTGACAGTTTAATAGAATCCAGATGATTCTCAGTGTAGAGAGGCACAGAGGTTACCTGTATATTTGAACTCCTTTTTGCATTTTTCCTTGGTTAAAATAAGAATTTTATTCACTTACTTGGTTAGGAGATGAAATACCTAAGTTAAGTGAACATGCAAAGATGCTCTGTTTTCCTTTCTCTTGAATATCCCAGAAAATAATAATGGAGCAGCAATTACTAAGGGTAATTAATAATTTAAAGTGTCTCTGTAAAATTTATTTTAGCTTTTTGTTTAAAGATATACATTACAGGGTGTAATAATGTATACATCTGAAATAGCTCTACTTTCATCTTTTTTCAAACTTAGTTTGTTTGGAGTTTTTTTAAAGTTTAAGTATCGTTAATTAGCAACAAATGGGACAGTGCTGGAAAGATAAAAGATCTCTCTGTGATGGTTCATGCTCCCTGCAATGGAACTGTGTCTCCGCTAAATTCAAAGTGGTCCTGTACCTGGGGAGCTCTGCTTGGTTAGTTTGAGCAGAGGTGTGTGTGGTGTTTTCAGGCTTGAGGAATTTTACTTGAGATTGTTCTCTGTTCGTGGACTTCAGGGCAAAAGCAAACCCATATAAATGCCTACTTCATTGTGCTGTAAATGCATTTAACTGTAATATATCCAGTATGCCTTTAGCAGTCTTCTCGCAATGGAGAATCCACTGCAGTCATGGGTGAATCAGTCTATAATTGATAAGTCCTTAAAGTGTATTTCCTGTTTAAAGTTAGATGAGATTCAAATGTCAGCTGCTGGCTCTTGTGCCTCCACTAAATAGAAAAAGCTGCTAGTGTCAGAGGGGTTTGTTTTGTCTTTTTCTTTCCTTTTTTTTGTTAGAAGTCACATTAAAGCAACAGTGTCAAGTATCTTAAGTTTCTTGCAGCAGGGCAAGCTTTCCAGAACTACAATAAACATGAAATTTTCAAAAATGTTACTGAACAATGTCACTATCACAAATGTACATATTTCCCTGATGGTGTGGCTCAATGTTGGTGGAAAATCTTTTATATTATTCCTTATGCCACTCTGGAAAACACAGTGACGTCTAACCTACTTTTTCTACCTCCCAAGAATAAAATAGCTTCTTGGCTGGAGTGTATTTTGCTACAAAGCATGTATTAAAAATACATGGTCATATTTCAGGAGTCCTCTCCCACCCCAAGTATGCTTAATTGGCTAAAAAACAATTTATGCTTGTTTTCTCCCTTTTGCCCCTTCTTCCATGAGCCTTATGCTCATCTCTCTAAAGTGACATGTGTTTAGCAAATGCAGCAGAGGATGATCACTTGTATTCATCAGGCCTATCTTGGAACACTTGTGGGATGGTGCTTTAACTTCTATATTAGTATATTAAAATGTGTCTGAAGGAAAATGTCTGTCAGTTAAGTTTGTTAGCATACGTCAGCATTGTCAGAGTGGTTAAAGGTATATACGTGCAGAATACCACGTGTGTCGGAGTTCTCAGCAGACTTAAGCAGATGGATGCTTTTTAGCTCAGGTGGTAGCACACCTCTGGTGCCTGTAGAGCTTTGTGACAAAAACCTCTCCCTGGCTGAAGAAGCTATGGATTTAATTTAGCCATTCTTTTTGAAGTCCTTTTTTTCAGGATACCGTCCATCTTTTACAGAAGGTGGTTTTGCTCTATAAAATGAACCTGTTCCCAGGCAGTTAACCGGAAGAGATCTGTATTGTTCTCTGTAAGTGGCCTGTCACTAGTGGGTTTTAAACAAAACCCAAAACTTGGTTTTCTTTCAGATCCTTGATGAGGGCACCACTAGTCCTGTGTATTTGGAGAAGAGAATTTGAGATGAGATGAACTGGAATGCTTTACTGTTACTTCTGAATATATAAATTGGTAGGAAATGCGAGAGGCCAGATTAGATATTTAGATAACTATACAGCATGTCCAAGAACATGGTGCTGAGTTTTTCTGCCCTGTGTTTGTCTGAACCCTTCAGGTAATTCTGTATGTAGTACTTTTTTTGTCGCAAATCTGTCATTAGAAATCTTACGTCAATTTGAAAGGGTCCGTGACTTGGTGGCCAAAGAACTACGGGCAGTATAACATTCTAGCGTTCTGAATGTATAATTCTTAGACTTAATAGCTGAAATGGCTGAGGATTTTTGAGCAGCTTAGTCTCTACACTGAACTACCCATGTGTATTACTTTCTACATGATGCAGCTTTGCCTTACTCTAACCTGTTCACCTCATCTGGAGCAGAAGTTGAGGCTGTGGTAGCCTGAATTTAGGCTTGCAAATCGAGTTCTGTATCATCATGCAATTGGTAAGGATGGAAATCCTTTTTACAGTCTTATCTTCTGAGATCCTGATAAGTAAAAGGATACTTCAGCAATATCCAGTTTGCTTTATTACTTGGGATTTTTCTTCTAATTCCCCTAATTAATTTTTTTCTGAAATAACAATGTTTGAAGACATTTCAGGGACCAAGTATGCAGGAATAAGTCCCTAGTGCAAACTTCTTAATAAAGGACTTCTGATTCCATAATTATAGCTTACTTTTGAGTTGTTATATATATATTTTTCTAACATGTAACCTCTTCGGCAAAAAAAGATGACTTGTGTTTTGTGGTGATGGGACTAACAGTTGTCTGAATAACAGATCAGTCTTATTGTATCAAGACGAGTACTACCCTGTTTTTTTGAACAGATGAAGGAAAGTTCAGTCCACTTGATCAGATATCATTGAACACTGTCAAGGTAATTTCATACGGTTTTCTGGATTATAGAGCATTCTTTCTCACTTTTCCTTATATATAGAAAGGGGTATTTATACCATTGCATTACGAAAAATGATAAAACTTTTAGTTCTGTATCTTCTCTGCCGAAGACTTACAGTTGTTTCTGTAATATCAGTTAATTGTGGAAAGCTGGAACATCACTTTAGATAACCATGTGGAACATTGTGCATTAGAAGAATATCAGATTATGACTTTCTGAAGTTTTATCCAAGAAGATCTAATGTATAGACCATGGAAATACCTAAATTTTAGATACTACACTTGGACCAAATGAATTCTGAAGTTGTCTAGAATAATTTGAAATATTTTTATATGTCTTTTTTTTTTTTTTTTTTTTGTTATACAGTATTGTATAGTTAATTGACTTTAAAGAGAACAGGAGACTGGATGTAATGTCTTTTATCTTTAGCTAAAAGCTGTTGTCTGCAAAAGACTCCTGTGCTTGGTTGTCTCTTCTAAAGACTTTTTTGGGGAGTTTGGTTATTCTCCAAATGTCCTATCACTATTTCACAGAAATGAGGTTGTATTCTGGGGAGTATGGATGGGCCTACTGGGAACCAAGCTTTATGTATTTATATATCCTTATACAGATGATTGTCAATGGCTGGAATCTCCAAAGGATGCACAGATCTTTTGCAGCATTCTAAGCCGCCACATCTGCTTCCTATTTGAGCATCCTTATTGTAGTCAGTTTTTCCCAAAGCAGTATTGGTAAGTCATAACTAGGCAGAAGGAAAACACTTTGCAATACATTTTAATAAAATTCTAGTGTTGATTAAACTATGACTAATCAGTTATAGAAAATAAAGTGTGCATTGTAGTGCTTTTATCACTGGGGATTACATCAATTTCGGGTTTAGTGTATAACAACAAGCGCTTTTCTCTACGTTCTTGATATGATGCATGCTGCATGAATTTCATCTAAATGTACTTCCCTTGCTTTTGTAGTCACTGCCAATTTTAAGATTTAATGATGGTTGACCGATTCTTTCATTTCACTTTACAATAGTGGAAACAAATGCAAATTTTAAGGTTTATATGTTTTAGCAGAACTTAAACAGATTTTATTGAGCAAGGCAAGAATTCTGTGCTTTTGTGCCTCGAATGCCAATAGGATTTTGGTTTTGGTACAGGCCATTTTATAGAATATGTGCATTTTTGTAGCTCCAGGGGGAAAAAAAAAAGTTAACTCTGTCTCTGTGCCAGCTACTAACTTCTGGACCTTAAGGTTTCCATATTCTTTTTAAATAGTTCTTATCACTGACAACTAAAATGCGTGATGACTGACCTTCAACAGTTTTCTGTCTGTCAGATCCAATAGGGGAATGCATTCATACTTTGAGTGTTCTGTTGTGAAAGATGGAGTTATGACAGAGACATAGGTCTTTATTTTGCTTTTGGAAGGAACGCTTTTGAGCTAATAAGTGAATTTACAATTTTTAGAAGAACATTAATTGTAAGGATGCTTAGTACTTGAAGTCTGTTTAAACTGCCAAAAATGTCTAGACATGTTTGTGTTCTCATATCTGAACGAAAAAGTAATTTTTTGAGCTCCAGCATATGTTGCGTTGGTTCCTCCAGAAGTGTTATTTTACTCTCTTGAATGTTAGGGTGTAGTCCACATCATTTTCTGTAGAAAAACTTATGTGCCCAAGAAGTCTGCTCATGGTGAAGGCCTTTAACCATTTGGGGGGGGGCGTGTCTGACATGTCTCCTGATTGCCTTAAAGGTCCTGTCATGTTTCCATGTGTTCAGAGCTGTTGAGGTGATGGCACTGACTTAGTGGGTGGCTGAAGGCAGTAGTCTCCTTGGAAAAGTTTTCTCATTCCCAGCTATGTGTTCCTGTCACCTCTGTTCCTTGTCAAAGGTTACCAACCCCGCAAGCTGTGTGTAATATAATTCTGCATGGCTATGTATATTGGGTTTGCATGGCAAGATTTTGGTAGCTGGGGGGGCTGCAGTGGTGGCTTCTGTGAGAAGCTGCTAGAAGCTTCCCCCATGTCTGACAGAGCCAATGCCAGCCGGCTCCAAGACGGACCTGCCGCTGGCCAAGGCCGAGCCCGTCAGTGCTGGTGGTAGCACCTCTGGGAGAACAGATTTAAGATGGGAAAAAAACCCCGCACAATGGCAATTGCAGCCCGAGAGAGGAGTGAGAAGTTGTGAGAGAAACAACCCCGCAGACCCCCAGGTCAGTGAAGAAGGAGGGGAGGAGGTGCTCCGGGTGCCGGAGCAGAGATTCCCCTGCAGCCCGTGGGGAAGACCCTGGTGAGGCAGGCTGTGTCCCTGCAGCCCAGGGAGGTTCACGGTGGAGCAGATCTCCACCTGCAGCCCGTGGAGGACCCCACGCCGGAGCAGGTGGGTTCCCGAAGGAGGCTGTGACCCAGTGGGAAGCCCGCGCTGGAGCAGGCTCCTGGCAGGACCTGCGGATCTGTGGAGAGAGGAGCCCACGCTGGAGCAGGTTTTCTGGCAGGACTTGTGACCCCGTGGGTGACCCACGCTGTAGCAGTCTGTGCCTGAAGAACTGCAGCCCGTGGGAAGTTGGAAAAGTTCATGGAGGACTGTCTCCCGTGGGAGGGACCCCACGCTGGAGCAGGGGACGAGTGATGAGTCCTGCCCCTGAGGAGGAAGGAGCGGCAGAGACAACGTGTGATGAACTGACCCCAACCCCCATTCCCCATCCCCCTGTTCTGCTGGGGGGGGAGGTGGAGAATTCAGGAGTGAAGCTGTGCCCGGGAAGAAGGGAGGGGTGGGGAGAAGGTGGTTTAAGATTTGGTTTTATTTCTCATTATCCTACTCTGGTTTTATTGTTAACAAATGAATCTAATTTCCCCAAGTCAAGTCTGTTTTGGCTGTGATGGTAATTGGTTGAGTGATCTCTCCCTGTCCTTATCTCAATCCATGAGCCTCTTGTTAGATTTTCTCTCCCCTGTCTAGCTGAGGAGAGAAGTGATAGAGCAGCTTTGGTGGGCACCTGGAGTCCAGCCAGGGTCAGCCCACCACACTGTGGTTCAATTTAAAAATGAAAGAAACCAGATATTAATCCTACACACGCACACAGAGGTATAAGTCAATGTGATAGAACATTAGTGCACCTTTGGAATCATGTTTGCTCTGTAGTATTTTGATAGTGCCCAAGTCCATGGGATTTTAAAGTTGTGGCACAACTTTTTTTTTTTTTTTTTTTTTAAAATCAAAGGGTTACTGAAAATGTTTCTCACAGTTTGAATTACTCTGTAAAAGACAAATTGAAGAAATACTTGAACTTTTGCAGGAATCTTAGGGAGGGGAGAAGAGGACCACCTATCAAAATGAACTCTAATACAAGCCACGGCACAGGCAGAAGCTAGATTTCATTGGCTCTTTTGTCAGAGAGAAATTGAAGCCTGGGCAACATTCCCAGGATCGGCATTATGATAAGAATGCACGCCTCTGGGTCTGTGTGCCAAGTGATCAAATTTTATTGTTGCTTCCATCCACGCAAGGCAACTTATTAGCCAGGTGGCAAGTAGGGCCCAGCAAGGGTCTGAAGCATGCTGGGAAAGTTGAGTATGAAATTTGCCTGATGGCTAAACAGCATGGAGCCTAGGTATTTTTTGATAAATTTATTGAAACTCAGGAAAGCTTATGAGGTCCATGGTATCACAACTAGCCTTATGTTTTCAGGGTTGTCAAATGCAGAAGACTGTTAATCGTGGGGCCAGTCTGTCTTCGGTATCCTGAGAGGAAGTTCAGATTGTGGATGGAGGAGCTTTGGGTTGAGTGCCTCCAAAGTTCAGGTAAAACAGCTGAGTTTCAGATCTCTCTTGAAAAGCAAAAGTACTTGTTAGAGAACTGGTTTGGATACTTGGAGAGCTGTGGGATATGATGAAAGAAGGAGTTGCACAGCAAAAGCTTTAGCCCAGTTGTTTTTTTGACAAAGCTTGGCAAGTCAGATTCTGACTTGACCTCTCCACACTGAATGAACTGTCTGGCTTTGATGCGTCACCAGTGCTGCAGGCTGATGGGATTGCCTTTGAGGGTGGCCTGCTATATAACCGCTTTTTTTTTAACAGCGAGCTGTTGTCAGATTCCCTTTAGCCCCAAAGTGTGGAGAGTCAGCTGATTTTTCAGATACTGGCTCATTGGACAAAGAACATCTAAGACAACTGAGAGGAATACTGCTGCTTCACTGGGAGTGCAGAGCCTACTCTCACAGCACAGCAGACTGTGGAGTCCTTCAGATGGCTCCAGATGATGTAGCTAGGTATGCCAAAATAAAATATTCAGGATACCCTCTAAGAAATCAGGAGGCTTAAACTCTCGCTACTATAGGAAATTACATCTGCCAGGGCAAAGTAAAAGCCTGATGGAATTTTCTGGCCCTACGGCTGAGGCAGACTTTCATTATGGGTCAAAGGAGGTTTATGTCTGGATTCTTATGGCCCCAGTAATGAATTCCTTGTGTCACTAGATGCTGTGGAGAGTATGGTGTGTTGTGATTTATGCAGATGCATGTCATTCTGGAAAATGCATCCTGTCTATCTGTCTGGTACTGCACAGTCAAGAATTTATTTGGGTTCTAATACTTCTAGATATGCCCTGGGGCAAGGATTTTTCAGGAGCTTGATAGTGTAGCACACTTTCTCTAATACCTCATCAGGAAGTTCAGATGATGAAAACAGAAATGTGTAACGAGGAGGGAGAGTGCCTAGCTGTGAAACAGTGTGTTGGTTCTTCACGTGTTACCTGTTCAGGGCGTCTTCTGTCTCTGTGTGAGCTTGCTTGGTTGTAAGGCCTCAGAAGAAAAAGCTCAGCTTGTTCAGGGTGCAGATTCTTTTCTTCTATGTAAAGGGACCAAATGATGTGACATGTGAAGAGTCCTCTGATACCTCCTGAGTAGACAAGTTCTTTAAGAACCTGGAAGAGCACCTGTCTCTGTTCTGCAAAAACATTCATGAAATAAATAAAAATTCTGTCTTGATAAGAAGAAGGTTGCATGCCTCTGATAGAGAAGAAATTTTTCCTAAAAAGAGGGAGACCTGACTTAAAGAAAAGCAGCTGTCTTTTTTTTTTAATTGTACAGATTTGTCCTGTATCTTCTGTCAGACTGTAAATGAAAGGTGAATCAAGACATTTTGCATTAGTGGCAGCAGCACTCACTATTCTACCTGCCTGCACAAGCAACCAGCCAGGTTAGATTAGTACTTAAATTGACCAGTTGATGTTTAAGTCTGTATTATCTGTAAGTGATATCTTATTTTCATCAAACTATTCCAAGGTAGTGTTTCTGAAGTTCTGTAAACCTCCCCACAAATGATTACAGATTTTTTCTGCCATAAAGGATCCATGCAGTAATCAAACACAACAAAATCTAGGCTTTCCAAGAACAACCTGGAAGTGCTGGAAAGATGAGTGGTATCCTGAAGTAATTTGAGAGTCTTGACCAGATATATAGAAAGGCCAAACCACTGTAATACAGATGTGAAGAACAGTATGACATGACGTGCTAGAATATTGTATTATTCCTTGCATTTTTAAAAACTTGCAAGAATAAATTGGTGATTGTTTATTAAAACTCAAGGGAATGTAGACATAAAATTAATTTATAAAATTGCTTTCATGTAGGTATATTTTTACTTAAGCAATTTTGAATGATTTTGAACTAGCTTGCCTCAAGTATTGGATAAATGTGCTTGAAACATATTTCAGGCTGTTATTTCTCATCTTACTACCTGGAAAACTTGGTGTCCAGAGGCTGGAAAGCGATATGCTTGTTCAGCCAGTTAATTTTATTTCATATAATGGTCCCATTGAATTTAGAAGGGCTGTTTGTTCAATGAGATGTTCTTGCTCATACACCTAACTGTTTGATAGACAAAACTACCAAGCCCCAAATGTGCCACAGGTGGTATGATGTTTGCTTTTCCCAGCGTACTGTGGGGTTTTTCTCACATGTAAATTTGTTGAAAAGGTTTTCCTTAAGAAATTCATATCCTTGGACATCAACTTTGAAGTAGGATTTGGAAATTTGGTATGGCTGCTCTCCCTTTAAAATTCCACTCAAATTTCACAGCTATAGTAGATTTCTAAAAGCAGTATACTCGCTATTTTTCAAACTTTCTAGCTTACGGCAACTCTGGCTAAATTTTCTAGTGGCAGTCATGAGACTGTTAACTGAAACATCTTCTAGGCTGCCGTCTGGGCCTGCAGTGTATTTTCTTTGTGCATAGATTTCTAACAAAAAGCCTTTTGTTTAGGACTATAGTTTACCTGAAAATGAATAATTTTGCTTACGAAACCTCTCCCATCTATGGTTAATAGAGCCATCCGCTGGCCGTGAACTCTCTGACACTGCATACAGACACATGTTGCTAGCACCACCTGCTTTTCTCCTTCTCCCCTTTGCTCCCACCCCAATTCTCAGATGCTGAAGGTTATTGCCCCTGTTATCTTCTGTTTGAAGTGTTTGTCTGTTATCACCCTAGCCCATGTCTGTGACACGATCAGAATTTACAGGAACTTTAAAACAAGTTCTGTTTCCTAAATTGGAGTAAAGGTATGATTAGCTGAACAGCTAACCTTGCAGAAGTGAAGCGCTGGTGGCTGGAGGAAGTAAAAAGAGCAGGAAAGAAGTAACTGGAAGCTGGAGTGAATGGTGAAGTATTTAACCCATAGTCCAATGAGTCCTTGTATGATCATATACTTAATTGCAATTGAATAGCTTTTAACTGTTACGTTACTTTAATTAAAGTTACTTTCCAAACTTATGTTCCTTAAATACATATAATTTTGCATTTAAAATGCACACTTGAGTTAGAGATGTCTAATCACAGAAAGATTTGCCATTTGCACCCTAGGTTTCTAAAAACTGTGGTAAGTCAATTTTCATTTAAAGGTAAAGCCCTTCTGAGCATCTTGTCTTCTGCAGTTGCAGATTTCCCATGTGCCAGCCTTTCCTGTCTGTTTCTGGGCTAAAAGCTGCAATGCTTATTCAACTATAGATTTGTCAGGGTACTGCATGTTTATAGCCACATCAGGAATGCCCTTCATCTACCTCTGGTGCCTTATTCTGCTGTAAAATTTCTAATTCACACTGAATTTGGTTTGTTTTTGTTTTTTTTTAATTCAAAATAAAGGGCAATTTTCAAATTTTGGCCTATTTCCCCAACAGTAACAAGTAACAAGATGCTTTCAGGAGGAAGAGATAATTTAAGATAGATAAAGTAATTGGGCTGAAAACTGGTGAGGCAGTTGGGGCAAAAGGGGAATGAACTGGAGGAACAGAGTGCAGGGGGAGTCAAGTGCCGTGAACGTTTTTTGCTTCAAAAGAGGAGAAGGGTGAGGAAATGAGTTGGATGTGGCCCTGGAGCTGGAGGAACTGGAGGTACTGCAAAGGGAAGGAGGATCTAGAGATAAGTGGGAAGACAAGAAAAAGGAATCCACAGTATGGTTTCCTCCTCTAGGTGAGTCAGTCTGACTTGAGTTTTGCCCACTGCAAGTCCCTGCTGTATGTCTGTCCTGCTCATGGCTGTTGGCTCCTGCCCTCTGCCCTGTGCTAGCAGGGTAGCCCTTTCCCCCCCACACACAGAATGAGGCTTAGATCAGCTCAGCTTAGATATTCTGACTGTTCCCTGGGACCTGCCAATGGCAGAAAATTTACAGTTCTCTGGATCTAACTCAGTAATTAGTGTATTAATGTAATTCAGATTTTTCTTTTTCCATATTGGGTGCTGATATTTCTGAGTTAATAGTATATGAAGATCCCAAATTTAATCTTAAAACTTAGAAAAATTCCCAGATAGATCTGGAATTAATATGTAACTAGTGACAAGCACTGTGAGGGTCTGTACTTTTGAATTTGTTTGTGCTTCTTGTAGTCATTATAGTAGACCAAGTTCTAATAAAGTGAAGGTGGAGTTGTGCAAATAATTTATTCAGTAGTTTTATTTTGTTCTTGATGCCCCTTCTCTGGAAGATACCATCAAGAATGACGCTAAACATTTTTAAAAACTAATCCATTACTAATTATGCATGTTGGATAACTGTATAAAATAAAATATTTAAGTCAATGGATTTTTATAAAATTAAGTATGTTCTTAAGTAGCATCTCATGCTGATGAAGACATGGAAGAAATAGTAACATAGTGATATCACTCGCATAAATTAATAATTACCATTAACTTCAGTTCCACCTCTGACGGAGGTTTTGTAGTACCCCTTTTAAAAAAGGGAGAGATTAATTTGGAACTGACACAAAAATTCACTAAGTCATAAAAGAGGCTGTGTCCATGTTACCAAGCAGTGTGGTGTAATAGGATCAGATCTGTCAGGTGCTGAGAACCTGGCATCCATGCTATACAGGTTGTGAGAGTTTTATTTCAAGCTGGTCCTCATTTGATTCTGTGGCTGAATTCCTGTTAGTGATTGGAGCGTATAGAATGCACACCTGAAGCTTATTCTCTGACCTAGTTTTATTCAAAAGAAATCTGCTTCATGTACTTGGAGACTGCTTTGCAATGTAAAGCAAAGTAAGGAAAATAGGGTTGTTTGGGAGATTGACTTCAAAAGCGCAGTCTTGATTTGAATTAAAATGCTAATGTAGACATATCTAGAGTTGTGCAGGTCAGGAAGTTCACTAAAATAATTTTGTTTGGTGAGAGAGCTTGGATATTGGATACATGGGAGTGGGATCAGGAAATGCAATGAATGCTTACAAAAATTAACAGTTACTAAGAATTTCATCAATTTGGGAGTTTGCAAAAAATATCAAGAGGACATCATTTTAAAAACAAAACGAAAAAGACCAGCATTGTTCAGAAATGTCTTTACCCTTGTAAAGCAGCCTCTTTAAATAATACAAAGAGGACTTTGCATAAATCAGATACTAGATACAGGGGGATTGGAGGTATTGTAAAAACAGAAAACACACCAACCTTTTCCTGTTTATAGTTGTTTCTTTTGGAGTCCAACAGAAGATGAACTCAAGTTCCTTCATTATAGAGAAAGAGATGGATATATTTTTCAGATTCTTTACAAGCTTACTTTAAAAAAGAGAAAACAATCTCCACAAATACTCTTGCATGGCAAGAATGTTTTTTCAGTTTTACCATGGAAGAAATAACAGTCAAGTGTCAGCCTGTCTGCTCAGTGGAGACAGTTGTCTTTAAGAACTGGTGCTATCTGATATTCAGGATGGTTTCAGGTTACCATTTTACACAAATTTATTATTTATTACCAAGACTATTAAACCTCAGTGTGTGAGGAACAGTGCTTATAAATTGACATGGGGACAGAAGTATTCTGACCTTGTGATGGTAAAGGTCTTTATGGTGCTTAGAAAGGAAAAGAGAAGGAAAGTAGGTGCTGAAACTCTTCCTCTGTTGGAAATCATGCAGGCACATGGTTTGTCCAACCCTGTTCCCAGTACTGTTGGCCTTGGCATTCAAAAATAACTCATTAAATCTCTACACTGTAAGATTGGCTGTATGTTTTTTAACAGTATAGCTGGATTAATGGTGTTTGAGCCTTTGTGTTATTTTCAAGGTTATGTCTGCAGTCATAAGACTGGGACTTCTAAATGATAAAATTCTTGTATGATCTTTTTGAAAGCTTTGGATGATGGAAACATTAAAATATTGTGACACTGTGACAAAATGGGAAGAGTTGGCAATAGGTGGCACATACTCAAGATGGAATCTAAGTAGTAAGGCTGATAAGCCCAACTTAGCTATCCACAATGCATTTGAAAACTTTGGGACTTGACACAAGTCAGGCTTGCTCACAGTTGTTAAGAGTGCCAGGTAAGAGCCTGTGCTGTGCTTTTCTCTAATGCTTGGATGTATGCCAGTTCAAAAACACAAACAAAAAATCAAACCCACTGTATTGCCAGGACTTCTTTCCAAATTCTTGACTTTCTTTTTCTTTCCAGGAGTAATCATGCCTGTGTGCAGCTACAATAAACCTATTGATTATTTCTCAGTATATTGCTGTTCCTTGTGTACTGGAACTAATGGGGTGACACCAGTGGATTTTTGTTGTGAAGCTGCAGTCTTACAGATGCTCCAGTGTTTAATAAAGATTGACTTGTGCGTTGTTTGGTTGGTTTTTCCATTGGTGTTGCCAACAATGTGTCCTTTGTCTAGTGTGCTGCCTGTTTAAAAAAAAAAAAAAAAATTAAAAAATTGGAGAAACCTGCTATCTGGACACTTGCAAATCTGGCTGGTATAGACCAGGTGAATCCAGGAGTTACTGGGAGAGATCAGAAAGGCTTATTTTCATAGGAAAACTATCTACAGAGATTTTTAGCACCCTTCCTCCCTGACATCGCTGTTCCTCTAAGACAAACCTGTATCTAAAGGATAGAAATATTTTTTTTGAGTTTTTATTTTTGAAGTATATGAGTGAATAATATAAATAAAATTATCTTAAATGCTTTTTAGTATCAGTATTTTACAAATATACTACAACCATGCAACTATTAGAAACACAGGAGTCTAAGAAGTTTTTTTTAGCTAGGACCAGTTCATAATAGCAGATGGCGTCCATAAATCCAGATACCAGTATCTGCAATGTGCAGTTCACATTATGTACTATAAACTATCAATACTGTTTCTTTAGGTATCTTAAGTCAAATTCTCTTCCTGTTTTACAGATTAATAGAAATATGCATTTCCATAATATCACCTTTGAACTAATGAAGTGGAAGTACAGATGAAAACAGTCTGGAGGAAGCTTGAAGTACAATACAGTTTCATTCAGTTTCGTAATTCTGAGGTAAGGTTAATGCATGCAAAATTTTATTTCAAGTATTTCAGGGTAAAAAGCATATGATAAGCAGTCATCATATCTTTCTTACAAACATTTCTGAGCCTTCTTTTTTTTTTATGCTAGTGGCAGTCTTTAATACCATGCTGAAACAGCTGCTTGATCTACTCTCTGTCCATGTTTCAGCTATGAAAAAAGACAAAACAGCCTCAACTACAGAAACATTTGTTGTAGAAAGATACATTGGAAAACAGTTACCATATCAGACAAATTTTATTTGGTACAGTCTGTCTGGTCATGGTTGTTATTAATGCTTTAGTTGAAATATGAGGACTGGTAACACAACTAAGTGACATGCCTGCTGGGCATCTTGTCTCCCAGCACAGTGGTTGGTACAAAATGTTATTATGCAGGGGTTTTTTTATTATTACTGCTATTAATAAAATATTATGGTTTTTTTTTAATACTAAATTCCACTGCCTCAATATCTTAAAGGCATTCCTGTGATTGATTATGAGTTATGGGGGCGTTTGGTTCATAGTTTGCTGCTTTGTGGTGTCTAAAGCTTTTTTTTTTTCCCTTTATGTAACCAAGAGGCTAATTGGAATATTCCTGAAATGTTAGATTTCTGACATATTTGAGAGTTCTCTTCTGCAACACTAAATCTGTTTAAAAAACAGATAGTGAGCACTGGCCCTCCTACATCTAGCTTCTCACTGTTCCAGTTTTGCTTAACTAGAGCTGAGGCAGTGTCTACATACAGTGGTTTTTAAGCTGTGATGCTGTTGGCCCTTCTCACTTTTTTTCCCATTTGTGTTAGAAATGGGGTCTCTGTAACAGGTGGGACAACTTCAGAGACTTAGACTAGCAGGTTTTACCAGTCGTCATCTGCTTGTTCTCAACAGAAGTTTGTGTCTCGGATTATGTCACCTTGCAGATTTTGGCCACTGTTACAAACAGATGTTGAACCCCTTTTCAAGAAAACAGAAACTTTACTTACAACAGGACTGTGCTTCTGACTTACGGAGATCAGCCAAGGAATCTTGATATACATTTGACATTCAAACATTTGTCTGACAGAGAGAAGCATGTACCCTCTTTTGAAGGTCAAATTTTAAAGAAACAATTCCAAGGGAAAGATCAGCACTGAATTCAGCTAACGCATATTTTATCGTTAGCTGACTTATTGCTCAAAACCTGTAACTTTCTGTACACCATAAACAAATTCACAAAGCTATAAAGTTGGAACTCATGTTGACAAGTGAAACGTTTGTAGTCAATCTACACTACTTCAGGTGAGGAAGATTGTTACCTGGTCTACATGCTGAATGCATGTCTTGATGATGTATGTTAGCTTCCTTCACCTTCCTATTTTACTCAGGTTATTTTATGCCTGACAAGACAAGAACGCGGGCAAGTGCTATTTCTTCTCATTCAATCACATATTCCTAAAAAGATGTTGGATTAATTCAAAGGCTAGTTGTACTGTGCATCTTGCAAACAAAGCAACGGTTAGCATAGATTTAAAATACTTGTGTCCTACTAAAAACTAAAGGACTTGGAGTCAGTGCTGAAAGTTACAGACTTTGTACTGCTCCAAAACCAAGAACTAATTTCTTCCTTTTTTTTCTTCCTGAGGAGAGGAGCAGTTCATTTCTCCTCCAATGAGAGAGACAGTTGAACAACAAATAACAGTTCTCAAATTGCTTATCAATAGAGGACTCTGCAGATGAGCCACTGTCTTGAAAGATCACTCTTTTGTTTATTGGAAGAACAGTTTCTATTCTCAGGCTTGTAATTCCAAGCAAATTCCAAAATTGAGATTAAGTGTTTGGGAAACATGCATACTGATAGAAGACTGTATTTTAAGACCTATTTGTAGCATTAAATAGCTACATTAACCTATATGGTCTTCTGTGGACACTAGAACCACATCAGTCATTTAGAATAGTGATCAATATGCTAAAGTGAAAGGATAATCTGTGTTTGGGTAGATCTCAGGGTTTTATAGGATTAGAGAATGGTAGAGGGTAGAGAATGGGTCATCATAAAACAGTTTTTTCATCACTCTGCCCTCTGTTCTCAATGATCCCACTCCCAAAGCACTTAGAGCTGATGCAGTATTTAGAGAAGTAGTGCTGTAAGCTTTATTAATGAAAAATCTCACTCCTTTCATATAAGAGATTTGAGGGGAAGGGTAATGCTTGGAGATGCCATGTATAGGTGAGCTCTCTGAATAAAGAATACCAATAAATGCGAATTAGTATGTCTTCTAGATACCATACATGTTTCCCTCTTAAGTGTCTTTCAGATGCTATCCTGAATTGAAATGAACTGAAAAATGGGTGGATGCCCTTCTGTTACAGAGAGGGGAAAAAGAGAAGGGCTTTATTTGCTGATACTTCTTATTTTGCTGATACAGCTGGGTAAAACCTTTCCGGTGTCAAGTGGTGGGGCATAAGCATATACAGTTGGGTTGAAAACTCTGGATGCAGTATCTTTTTGAAAAGGGAAAAACAAAACAAACCCAACACCCTGTGTGTCCCCCTTCACAAGTTACCTTTTTTCCCTTCTTGTCCACTGTTTTTTTAAATAGTAATACCATTAGCAATGATTGGGGGAAGGAGGTTGGCCTATGTTTTCCCTGTAAGTAAGTAGCTGATCTGGCAAGAAATAAAATGGCAAGACCACTCCACCATGAAATTTCCCTACCTTGACACAGCTTGCCCTGTTTTTACTAAGGATTATGTGCTTGTAAGTCAACAAGCACACAAATGGCAAGAAGGGAGCTTATCAGAACCAAATAAAAACAAGTCATTTTGCTGATCATTTGTGTTCCTATGTATTTTCTACCTCCTGTTTTCATACCTTTATACTTGAATTTCAGTAGCAAGGTGACAAAGACAAAAAAAATAAGGTTACTAAGGCCAAAAGAGGGAAAAACTATAAATACTGGATGTGGACAGAGTGCATCGTCCTAGACGTTGATCAGACATTTTATGTACCTCCCAAGCGACAGATCCGTGGTGTTGTATTTTATAGCCTGACCTGCTTTCAGGTGTCTTTTGAGCCCATTTATGATTTTGACACTCACAAAACCCTGTGAAAGCGAGTGCTTTGGTTTAAAATGTTTGTTATATACAAAAGATGCATTTTGTTTGCATCTAAAACTGCTGCCTGATAATTTATTTGTTAGTTCCTTGGTGGTATACAGAGAAAAATTGTGATTAAATCTCTCTGGTCATCTCCTCCATGTTAAGGTTGAATGAAGAGTATTATACATCTCTCAATTCCCAAGAAGGTTTATTTCAATCTTTCTTTAATATGGAATCTCCCTGTAATACGGCCCTTCATTGTATTTTTGCTACTTCTACTCTATTTTTTGAGACAGTGTAAAATTTCCTTACATCTTAGTAGCGTAAATGTCTGTCTTTTAATTGCAACTGTGAATTTGTGCAAGTCTTTAGCATTTCTAGTGTAATGGAACTACAGAAATACAGTTTAGTATATTATACCTAATCAATATAGCTATGTATGCTTAATTACCTTCTGCAACTGGTCTCCTGTATCATGTTGTCTCTTTATTTACCATAAAGATTTTGGTTGTATGATTACTTTGTTTTCTTTGGGGTATTGAAAACTGGATTTGGATGACCCCCCACCCCCCCGGCCGCGCCTTAAATGTAAAATACTTCCTTAGTTTGACTTGCCTGCAGCAAGGCATCAGCTAGAGGGAGATTAAAGACCTCTAACATACAACTACTGAACCAGTAACTGTAGTTGACAGTTTAGGAATAACTTCCTACTTTTCAGCTTCTAGTGTCCGTAGAGTTCTCATCTTTCTGTCTCCTTCCAAACCAGTGGAGGTAGAACCATCTCTTCTCATGTAAATGGAGCTTGTTTGTTCAGTAGCCAGGAACATGTGCCAAGTGTTTCAGAACGAAATCTGCCAGTGACGTGGTGGTGTTCCTGCAATGGTTTTCTTATTAACCATCAAGACTGTGTAAGATCTCCTCCATTCAGTTAGGAAGCAATTATTCTGTAAGGTTGGGTTAGCTGCCACTGAACTTCCTTGGTGGCAAACTATTTGCTAGGAGTTAATTCCATAACAAACAGGCAGAGCCACTTCAGGCTCAAACCACAGATGGGAAATGCAGGTCAGTGTGCTCAAAGCATTTTCCAGGAGTGGAGTAACCAGAAGTCTGTGTCGTCTTTTGAATCAGTTGATCAAAACAGGAAGCGCCAGTGATTCCACTCCAGAGCCGCTCTGTTCTGCGGCGTGCTGTCACATGTTTTGCTGGTGGTTTGACCAGTATCCTCCTAACAGTGCTCTCCTTACTTCCATTTGGCCTGGCTTAGCCCAGGTTGTTCCGGTAGTGTGACCATCTCGATCTCAGATGGCATAAAACAAGAGCCTTCCCTATTGCTAGACCAGGATTGTCAAATTCAGGAAGGTGGAGTTAAGCTGTCCAAGAATCCCTTCATTTTACAGTTTTTATGTTGCCTCTGTCTGGCTCAGAAGTTCCTGTTGAAAGAGTAGTGGGTAACATATCTCAAAGAAATCCGGGCAAGTTCCTATGTAGTAAGAAGAGGCTAAATTTTGTATTTTACTTTTGTCTGAGGATGGGAATTTTATGTGGTAGGATAGAGAACTAATTCAAGAACTTATGGTGAGAAAAGTATACAGGAAATGCATTCACAGTACAGTCTAAAGATGTTTGTATTGATAGGAATGTATTTTACAATCAGATTATTGTAACATGGATATGTAATTAGAAACATAGATTTTCTTTTTTGCTTATTTGTTGACTTAATGTTTAGATTAAGAATGGTAAGATGTGGTTATCTGCTGAACATTAATACAGGGATTGTTTTTGTTTGCTTTTCAAGAATTGCTTTTCTTTTCCTTTTTTTCCTTTTCTTACCCCCCGCCCCCCCCGCCTTGAGGCAAAACCAAGCAGATAAATACTTCTTTCTGATGGTACTATTTTGAAGTAGTCTTAAGAAGTCAGTTATGGACTAGGTTCCCCTGAGCTAGGTTTAAAAGTTAACAATGTCCTTCTCCAGAGGTTCCAAGGTTATGACGTTATGATAAGTTTCATGAAATGTTATGTGAAATGTTTCTGAAGTGTTGTAATTGGTATGGAATTGCATGGAGATAAATCTAGAGATCCAGTTAAAATGTATTTTAAAATAATAAACAGGTACCTGTTAACTTAACAAAACCTAAGATTGATTTAGATAAACGTCCTTGTATAACATACTTAATCTTCATAAAAAACAGTGTGATAGAAACTTGCTAGTTTTCTTCTAATCCAGATATGTAATATCCTTTAAAAAAATTAAATGTGTACTATAGCCAAGTCTAGGTGAAGAGGGCATACTTTTATCATGTCCTTAAAATACGTATGTTTACCATTTACAACACAGTACAGGAATTTCAGGATCTTCAGTAATAATTTGAATCTTTTAAAACTTAAATGTTCTGTTCTGAAATTTTTCTTTGTTAAAATACCTATGGTGAAAATAATCTGAATAATTAGGAAATAAATAATCATGAATTGGTTAGTCATATGACACAATTTAAATATTTTGCTGTTTTTGGAAAACAGGGAAATCTGTTAATACTATAGAATGGAAGATAACTTGTTGATGGTACAAGTTAATTAAAAAAAAAACTGTTTTTTTTTCTTCAGTGTGCTTTGTCATGAACTGACTTGATGTGATACTGGAGTAGTTATTTCTAGTAATGTAATCCAGATATTAGGCTGGTGTGCTTGATATGTATAGGGAGGAACAGATGTAAAACATTGGCTCCACTACTGTGTGCAAGTGCACAAAGTCTTAAACTGTACACATCACTTAAAGTCTTAGGCTGCTAGTAAGTTTGCTAGTTATAGTTAGAAATAAGCAGAAGTTGCTTGGAAAATGGGTAAGAAAACAGAATAACAATATTCTGGTGGAAAAAAAGAAAAAAAAGATAGGTGAGGCAACTATATGCCAAAAAGTAGTAATACTTCAGTTGTATTTATTAATAACCTGAAGAACAAGCTAACAGGAAAAAAGGGAAGATAAGGTAGTTTGAGGAAAAGTAAAGCAAGTTGTTGTGGTTTAACCCCAGCCAGCAACAAAGCACTACACAGGCACTCGCTCGCTCCCCCATCCCACCCCCGCAGTGGGATGGGGGAGAGAATTGGGGAAAAAAAAAGTACACAGCTTGAGAATGACTGGTGAAGCGAGGATGATGGAAAAAGTTACTTGAGCTCTTTAGTATGAATTTAGGGTAAGGAAATGTAACTGTTTAGGTAGGATGAGATGTGGTCAAATACTTGCTTTAGGGAAGAAAAAGTGGGCCTTGCTGCTACATCCACCAGAACAAGCATTTTGGTTATACTAAAAAAGTCGGTCAAAGAAACTCTTTAAGACTTGATTTTGGAGTTTTAGAAAGCAGACATTCTTTATTGTAGCACTGGGTGCACGGGGGATTGCTCTACCTATCGTGCACACCGTCAGGCCTAATTGTGTAGGTTAAGAACAACATGTTTTACCTATTCACTAGATTTCCAAGAAATGTTATACATATTCATTAGTTTTCTGGGAAAGTATTAGCATATGTAAATGTCCTTTACGTAGGTGCATTGAAGGTCTCTAGTGGTTTTCAGGAGTCTTCTGGTGGTCTTCCATAGTCGTCTTCACTTGTTTGTTACTTGACTCTTCTTGGATGATTCTGTGCAGTGTGATCTGCATGTTTGATATATCTTATCCTAAAGAACGCTCGTTAGTGTTTCTATTATCTATGCTTATATTTTGACGTAATTTATATGGATATTTTTAAGCTAAGTTACCTATCTTTTTCAGAAACTGCAAGGTTATCCAAAAGTAATTTCTCACACATTTTGCAACATACAGAACCTCCATCCACTACTGATCAGTAAACAATCAGGCAAAGAAACGGCAAGGCCATTGTATTCAGAAAAACATCCTGCATCATTGGTGTTGCCAAAATGGGCAGTTTCCGTCACACATCACAAGGGTCAAAGAGAAAAAGTAGGAAAGCAAGGGAAATTGATAGAAGGAGTATCTCATATAATCTCTGTACCTGCTTAGTTTCCTTAGGTCTTAGTTCAGTTGCTTTCTTAGAATATGGAGAGAAAAGCAAAGATCTGAATGAAAAAAAATAAGGTTTTTCTTAGCTGGATGTGAAGTTTCATTTAATCTAAAAACCAAACTGCTACCTTGCATGTTGATGTTTTGCTTTTCTTAGCTCTACTGTGCAACAGTTGTTGAAAAACTTTTCTGTCTGAAGTTTATTTAAAATAACCTTTTTGCACTAAGAAGTGGTGTGATTGCTTGAATACTAATGGGATAGATACTAATAAAACTACTAAACTCTAAATATTTTAATCTGATTGAGCTTTCTAGTCATGCTTCTTGTGTGTATCTTTTGTTTTTAAATTTTGTGTGGAAAAAAACCCAGTATTGCTGTAGCACTTCAGTGCAGGGAAATAGGGGACTATAACTTTTAACGTATAAACATTACCTTTGAACTCTGTCTTTGTCTACTTATTGAAAGATTACTGTGTTTGGATTGAGAAATGTCTTTGAAGCTATATTTGATGAAAGTACATTGTTTAAACTTAAGAGGAGTAGTTTGTGTATATGTGCATGCCATGTTGTTTCTGTAGTTATTTAACCAAGCGGATCTACAGTGTACTTAAGAGTTTAACTTTGGGTTGCATTAAAATGTATTTTCATCTCCGCAAAACTTGCAGAATACTAACAGGGTAATATAAGCTCAGACACATATATCTAGAGTCCTGGAAATTTTTCCCAGAGAGATAATGCTTTCTTACATACTTCACAATTAAAAATTAAGTATTGCAGATGAAAGTAGAAACTGAATGCAGCATAGAGCTAATTTTAGATTATTTGTACTGTGGAAGCACTTTCTTAATATACCCATCTAATTTAATATCTCCAGTATTTGAGAAATAACTCTGTGTGTGAGCATGTCATGCTTTATACATAAGCCTTTATCACTCTATGTTACTGAGAATAACCAAATACTTTGCAGGTTCTATGTTAGACAATGAATGTTGTCATTACAAGATATTTACTTGCCAATGGATTTGGGGGTTTATTCTTTTTTTCCTTTCTTTTCCCTTTTTCTTTTTTCTTTTTTTTTTTCTCCCTCCTTTTCTGCTTGGGCCTATTGAAACTTTGTTAACCTGCTTGTATGTATGTATCAGGGTTCTCCCTGGGAGAAGGAAAGCTCTGGGAGTTACTAGTGAGACTGCTTGTGAGGTTACTACCCCCAGCTGTCCACCTTGCTCTTTTGCTGGAGGTCATTGCCTCTGTGGCAGTATCAAGCAAGCACCAGCTCATCAGCCACTGCTGTTCAGAGCCTGGCATATTAATTTAAACTGCCATTGATTCTGGTTTAGGCTATGCTAGACTTGCCAATGACAATACTTGCTCACTTCTCTTGCCCTTGCTGTGGAGGTGGTAACCTCCTAGTGTTTTGTGTCTGGAGCTTGTAACCTTGTAAAAATATCCCAACATGAGTTTCTAGGGCGAGGAGGCTCACAGATGACTGTGAGCAGAAAAGCTGTTAGCTGACTATTCATATAATTCAAAAGAATTGTAAGAGAGGTTGAAAGGGCGCGTTTCAGCAATTTAAAGTTAGAAGGGCAATATAATTAACGGAAAGAACAAATATAACAGTTAAATGCAGTTTGCAAAGTACATATCTAAAATTCCGTTTCTGTAGTAAGAACACTTTGAATAATAATTTCCCCCTGCCATATCCATGTTTTAGGAGCAGCATCTACTACTTCATTTATTTGGCCTATCCAGCTATTAAATGACCTCTTTGGAAGACTGATGGCATACGGCTCCTTTGAGAGTATCTGTAGGTTATTTACAGGGATTTGCGAGAACAGCTAGTCTGAGAGTTTCTCCTATGAGCAGAGTACAGTGTTTCTATGGGCATGGCAAGCAGGTGAGAAAAATGAGGATTAAGGCTTACCTTGCCAAGCAGCATTTTGTATTAGCAAATCGTGATGGCGTTGAACTTGCCAGTCTTGTCTCTGCTGTTTGTATGCATTGAGCAAATACTGTTAAAGAAAGCTTTTCTCCTGCGCATTGCAATGAGAAGTGCTGAATTTGATGATTTTAAAATTATGTGGCTTATTATGGAGTAACATTTGCAAGTATGTTTTTATCTCGTTCACAAAACGATGTATGAATTAATTTGGACAGCAGTTATCTTATGGGTCGCAGAAAAAAAACATACGTCCATGTTGACTGTTCTAAGCGTTTTGAGGGCAAGCAGTTTGCTTTTCGTGAAATGCTCCTCTGTTGGCCTTTTTTAATACCAGGTCACATGTCACTTGCTTTACAAGGGACACCATAGTGTCCTGGTCAGATACCAGTGGGAAAGGATTTGCAGTTACATAAGTAGGCAGCAGCGATTCCCATGTTTAAGGCATCGCTACTAGCAGTTTGGAGGGGGTTTGCTTGTGTTTTTGGCTGGGGGTTGTGTTGGTAAGTAATGCTTTCTGTCTGTTCTCAGTAATTGAAACTGTCTTCCAGGGGTAAATAAAAAAAAAAAAAAAAAAGGAAGGGGGGGTTTAAGGTCTCCTTTCTGTTACTCTTTCCTAGAACTGACTTATTCTCTGCTCTGTTTGGAAATACATCCTTTAATAACTAAAATCATACCCGCAACGTGAGTGCGAGGAGTGAAGGCTCTGTGAATAGCATTATCAAGTTGACTCTGTTGACCTTGGTGATTACTAATCTATGCAATCGGGTATTTCTGAGCCCTGTCAGCCTTGCTTCTTTAGCGTTTTATTTATTTTATTGGGTTTTACAAGTCTCGAATAGGAAAAGAGGATTTAAAGAGAAAACCTGAAAAAAAGAAACCCAACCCCGTGTTTCTTCTTCAGGGGTAGAGGTCTTCTAGAGGGGAGCTGGCTTGCAGAGGGGGAAGACAGTATTCTTATGCTAATCCACGCTCTGGATAAGGAGCAAAGCGGCCGTGCAAACAATGGAAGTGGAGCCAGAAAGTCTGCTCGGCAGTCTAGCACGCCTTGAAAAGCATGTCAGGCAGGGCGCCTAGGGCTGCGCAGGGGAGGGGAGAGCTCCGGCTGACTTCATGGGGCTGGCAGCTGGCCAGAAGGCTCGGAGAAACCTCACTACCTAGACAACGAGAATTGAGGGGGGAAGTGAGGGGAAGGGGGAGAGAAGTCGCTGTGGTCGGCTCTGCGCGTTCAAAAAAACAGACGCCCCCAAACTTGAATTGTCTCAGCTGCGTGGCTGCTATTTTCTTCTTTGTACCGAAACTGAAATTCAAGGGATCTGTTTTTTAAATAGTAACCACTTTCTTTAAACAGCGTTCCGTGTGAGAGATGTGGATTTGAGCAACGTGCCCCTACTCAGAAATTAGCTTACACTACCCTCATGTGGGCAGAAGGTTTGGATCAGAAAGTGTGCTGGAATCTGGAGCTTCAGGCTGGCCCAAGGATGGCGCTGCGGGGGCTTTTGGTTTTCCATTCCTTGCTCCTCCTCTTGTAGGAGAAACCCATGTCAGTGACATCGGGGAAAAAGCATGGGTTTGTGTAGTATGCTTTATTATTGATTAAATTCAGTAACCAGAAAAAGACAGGCTGTTTTACTTAGGCACCATGAAATGAAAAATAAGCTCTGTAACCACCAAACAAAAACCCAGTTTCTGGAGAGCTCCTCATGAGTCACCTTTGCTTTGGAGAGAAAAAGTAGTTGTGAATTTCTTTGTGTAGATTGGGCAAAGGTTAGAGGTTTAACAGAAACAAGCAAAGGCCATGGGATCTAAGTCTAATCAAAGCTTACCCTGTCAGTTTTTTGGTTGGGGGGGAGGAGGGGGGCGCGTGTGACATAGATTAATGAACAATTGTCCTTAAGTTACAAAAAAATTACTGTAAGGTTGTGAAAACGTTAATTAGTCATCTTTAGAGTGCTGAAAGGGATGTCGCACTTAAGAACCCTTCGTATGAAAGCATTTGTACTTTTAAAGGCACTGGTCCTGATTTTAGGGTCCATTGTTCACTTTAAAAAAAAAAAAGTGAGCAAATATATATTCAGGATTGAGGCCCAGCTTTTTCTCTTTTTCAGCCTAGGTATATTGTTTGTATAAAATAACTGTAATTCAGAGCCAAAATATGTGATAGGTCTTGTACACGGTATAGTATGACCATAATATTTGCAATAGTGATGTGTGAAATTTATAACAATTTTAATGACTTCTCTTACTGTTTAGTGAACAAAAGGCTTTCTTTAAGTAATTTTTTTGTGAACAAAATTTAAAAGGTTTAAGTTACATTCCCCATTTGGATTTGTTAGAGATGGAATGTATTACATGTGGAGACTTTTCTCCTTGTTCACATAGGCTGGTATGACAGTAAGGAACTAGCAAAAATGATAAATAGATAATAAAAACATTGAAGAATGATAGCTTCTGGGTAGAATAGCAGAAGTTGATGTCATTTATGATAGAAGGAGCATGGGTGTTCCTTTGCCAATTGTCTTAAGGGCAGAAGCTCTCAGCCAGCTAATCGCCGAAGTGATGCAGTTGAAAGAGTGGAAATGGGTCAAGATGAATAAAAATGTGTAGTGAAATCCTGTTTGAATATGTTCAAATGAGAGAATGTGTCATGTTTGTAACACACTAGGAAATGTCTGAATACCTGATGGCACTGGGAAAATAATTTTACTGAATTTCATTACTGTTAATTTAATGGCAGAAGCTTTGTAGCAGTTAGTTAATTGGATTCCAGAGTAACAGTAAGATGGGCATTCAGGAGTCCAATGAGTGGCGTCCCCAATTACCTAATTGTGCTGGGCATGGTAAAGAGCAGCTAGGCTTTAATTTCTTCATGGTTAACAACTTTGTTTATGAAGCAGACAGATATATCATAATTTAGTAGTTTGGCTTCTAAATTCTGCAGTAATGTACACACATTTGATATTTGCAAGCAGTGTGAAATCTTCCTTGCGTAAGATTTCTGTTAGAGTATTCAAGGTAGATTTTGGTGACTTTTCTTCCAGCTGCTCAAAAATAAGAAGTCCTTTTTTAAGACTCTGAAGCCTCTTGCTGCAGAAAGCAGTTGTTAGGGGCTCATGGTTTTTGAATGAACAAACCCACCATTGCAGTACCTGCATTATAAACACGTGGTTATAAATGTCCTACAAATAGATAGGTTTTTCATTTCAGTCTTTTGAGAAGTGTGTAATATACACACACCCACAAACATGCTTCATTTAACATTTCAGATTTTGTAGCAGTTTATAGGAGAAAGAACATTGAAATAATTTACACAACCTCTTGGCTTTTTGATTTGTGCAGTCACTAATAGTTTTAAATAATTCTAATACAATCTGCAATTTAATGGAATTATTTTTGTGAGCTTGCACAGATTAGTGCCTAAACAAATAGGGCCTTATTTGAAATAGTTTTTGTTGATGGCCATGCAACCAACTAGCTTGCAATAGCCAGCAGTCTTCTCTGTCAACTGTATGATTTCTTCATAGATTTTGGTGGTGGATTTACCTGCATTTTTAACTTACCATAGTTGACAGCACTTAGCATAGCTAGTTCAGCTGTTTCAGTATGAATCTGAAACTTTTATTTAAACTTTCTTCTTGTTATGGAATTGATTAAATCTGACTATTTGACTTTGAATAAGCTAAAGTTAGCTATAGCTTTTTTATGTTATGAATAACAAAATGGAGTTGTAAGGGCTCTCCTGGAACAAAGTCTGTTCCTGTCGTGTCACCTGCAGCTACATGAGATGGTGGCCTTTGTAAACTAAAGACTAATTAAGTTTTTGGATTCTATTTAGTTTAAAAATCTGCCCTAGAACCTTCTAATCAGTGGTTAGGAATTGTCTTCTAATTTCTGATCTAAATAAATTTTAATGGCTAATCCATACCTAGTTGTTGTGGAACCAGTAATTTTGTTCAGGTTGAGTAGCTGTCTGTCTTTCCTTGTGTTTATTCTTATGTTACATTTTCAAAGAGTAATAATTTCCCTGCCAACTTTCACTGTATTGATATTTTTCTTTCCGTTTTGTCTCCATTCATAGGGCTTTCCTGTTCTCCAGATAGTATTATCAGTCCTTCTAGGCATATGCTGAATTTATCAATCATGTTGTCTCTGCACTGTCTGTGTTTTACCATTTCCCCTGGGAAATTTCCCTAGGAAATCCTAGAGTTGTGTTTGTCTCTTTCTCCCAGAAACATCATATGGATGTCTCTGACATTCTATAATCAGTTAGGGTACTTGAGTCCGTGGACGTAGCTATCTCCTATGCATGAACTCCTAGTCTTACGTGAAGCAGAAAGGCTTCAGAGTTCCCGATATGTGTAACTTTCCCAATTTCATGCTCTTGTATTTTGTTCCATTTCTGTTACTTCAGTTCTTCATGTGATCAAAATCTTCCTGCAGAAAAACAACACTCAACTGAATTGACAATTCATGTTTGTCAGCAAGTTTATCAAAGTTTTGCTTTTTGGGCTTAGTTCATTAATGGAAAGGGTAAGTATTCGTGAATCAAACTGACTTGAAGAATCAAGGTCCTTGAATGTCATTTGAACTACACTAGTAATCTCTGTTCTTGAAACTACTTGTTGTCTGCCCTGTAGTGAATTCTTTACTGTTCTTACAATCCCTCTTTTCTTCATCCAAATTAATAATTTTCTTTGTGGCACCATATCAGATTTTTTTAAGCTGTAATAGAAAAGTTGTTTTTGCATACTGGCTTAGACTGACAGTCCAATTTATCTCTGGCATTCTGTTCCACCTCAAAGTTGTGTTCAAAACTGTACATGTGATTGAGGTAATATGCTTACGGTTACTTAAGTCACTTCTTGCCCCCATTACATGTAGGAGAAACATCTAATATTTTTCAGTTTTGCTTTGGCAAATACATTTACTTGGTATTGTATGTACTGCTGCAAATGTTTTGAAACATCTTGTCTGTTGAAATGGATTTACTGTTCAAATTGTTGTGAAGTCTGAGATTGACGTTTCTTTTTTCATGTGTTCCCCTTTTACAATACTATCTTTGTTCTTATGTTCAGCGCTATCATTCTTTATTGAAATTTGGGACAGTGCAGCTCATTTGGTTTGGGGATCATGCTGTTAAAAATATCACAGAACCACATCTAAAGAACTGTTACCACTGAACTCCCTGCTTTCAGAATCGTTTTGGACCATATGACAAATCTTGCACACTTCAGCTGCGTATATTTGGAGTCATATGGAGTGTAGGGCTAGACTGCCATGATAGTGCCATGAATTCACAGCTGAATTCCAGTTCAGAAAAAAAACCACACAGTTTTAATAACAAAAGCATTTTCTTCAATAAACTATTTTTAGGAAAGATAATAAATTACACTGTAGACAAATAGGGCAGTACAACTGATTAATAAATTACTTTTTAACAGATTATGGTTGAATGTTTCTTCATGGCTACGATAGAAAAAAAGAAAAAGAGAGATTGAGGACTGAAATCAGCTGATTGGCTTATGGGTTTGAATTTCTTCAGCATCGCTCTGTTGGCAGAGTAGCATTCCAGGTGTTAATTGGTGCTTTAATGCATTTGAAGTAGTCATTTAGTTGTGTCATTTTACACTGTTAATATCAGGCAGGTTTTGGAGAAATTCCAGCCATTTCTTACTTTAGTGTGCCTTAGCGGGGCTGCCAGTCTTCCTCTTTAATGGGAATCCAGAAATGGCTCAGAAAAGGTGTCATTGCAGCCTCTTCGGTTTTGTCAAATGTATTTTTTGTTGTTGTGGTTTGTTCTGTGTTTAGTGAAAGATATTCTCATACAAAGGTCATAACTACGTCATTTTGGGGTGTGGCATTTGTTAGAAGCACTAGAACAACTAGTCTGTTCCCTAAAACTTTTTTTTAAGCTGTGAAACTACATAGCTGTATCAGAGTGCCAGCTGATTTTTAGGAACAAAATCATGTCAAACAGTTTCCCTTTCTGCAAAAGAGCAACATAGGCTATTAGAGAACTAATTATCTTAGTTTGTTTAGCTCAGAAACTTACGTGAGAAAAAGGAAGAACAGTTCAAAGGATGGGTAAAAAGTGCCTAAAATCTCTTCTGATAGTTGTGGCAGGAAAGCTCTGCTGAACTTTACTGTGGTGACTGAAAAAACTGCCTCAATCCATCCACGTCATGTTTTGGACACAGCTTTGTTGCTTCTGTGGTGTGGGCGGTAGAATAAGGCATGTGTCCACACTGCCCTTCACATAGTTCATATTGGGACATTTTATTGTAAATCACTAGTTTTTCATCAGCACCTTAAGCTCACCTGCCCAACAGTGAAACGTTACCGTCAGTGCTGTGGGCGCAGCGAGGCTGGTGGGTGCTTGTCTGCCCAAGCCCTGCAGCCAGTGGCGGGGCTTTCCTGGCGAAGGGCAAACTTTGACACTGACAGTGGCAGCGGCAGAAAGGTAACTCAAGTAACAGTATTAAGACATCATATGTGCATTTCAGGGGAAGAGAAGGGAATTGCAGCCTTGCTGCGTTTTACTTTCCATTTTTGAGATTCTTTTAAGTGCTGATAAGCTTTCTCAAATTAGAATGATTTTTAAATGGGGAATTGTAACAGAACTTGTTCTCAGTGTAATTTTTATTACATGTTTTTATACATACTTACATTTTAATACATACATCTGTGAAAAATGAAATATTAATGAAAGGAAGATTCAGGTACAAAATACTGGTTCTAAGTGGAAAGCGTTATATTCTTGAATAGGCTTGGGCAACATTTTTGAAAGCTACCTTAAATTGTCTCACTGAACAAAAATCACCATGAAATTGGAAGCAAATTGCATTAAAATGTTCTTCTTTTCTCATTTCTTCTTGATTTTTTGATAACGTACTGTGTAGTACAGTGGTAAATACACGTTGCATGTTAAGTTCCTGTGCCAGTGCGCTCTCTTACCTTACTGAACTGGCGAGCGAGACCACCTGTTTCTAAAAGTTTAAAACACTCCTGCTCTTGAAATGTGGAAGAGTGAGCATAGGTAGTAGTCCTTACTGAAACTTGCATGCAGAAGACGGACAGAAATTATTTGTAAATGTACTTTAAACAGACTATTAGTGGGTGTTTTTCCTTGATGGACTGCAAAAATAATACTGTAAATAAAGCCTTTGTTGTTTTACTACATACAAGCTGTTGGAAGTTTTCGCCTTCCACGTGTTTTGTTGAGGATTGAAGTTCATCGTAGTTGAAACACGGAATAAAGCACTAATACTTCCAGACTTCCGCTGCTGGCCTGATGTTTTTATAGCTAGAAAGACATTCCCTGTCAGCTGTCGGAATTGGTCCTCTTTCTTGTGATTAGGAAGCGCTTAAAGAGAGCGAATATTTTTGTTACCGTACTGCTTTTACCTCTGCCTCGCCAGGAAGTTTATTCTGAAGTTTCGAGCGCCTGGGACATCCACAGAGCGTGGTGGTGGTGGTGGTGGTGTTCCGTGTCCTCCCCGCCGTCACCTGGCAGTCATCACGGCGAAGCGGCAGGGCCGCGGCGGCCGGGGAGCATGGCCGGCGGCCGGCAGGCGCCCGGCCCAGCGCTTGTCCCTGGCTTCCTCTGGCACGGAGGCACTTTGTGGCTTCGTTAGGGAGAAGTCAGAGACGTGTGAAAAGTAGGCCAGGGGTCGGGGCGGCCTGCCCCAGCCCCGCCGAAATTGGAAGTGACGGACACCTCCCGGCTCGGCTGCTAATTTGCCTCCATGTTAAATGCCTCCGAAGCACTAATTAAAATGAAAAGTTCTTGGGCCTCACCGACAGACAGATTGAGTTATTGATGGTGGAAGCGGCCACCAACAGTAATTGCAGCCCGTCCCTGAGCGAACGCCAGTTTTGGCATTCATGAGCAGCGCCAGGCTGACAGGGGTCAGGGGGGTCAAGCCCACCGAAACAAGAGGCCGAGGAAAGGCAAAATCAGCCCTCTGTTCGTCTTTGTGCAACGTCGCTTTTGTTGCGATTAACTATTTAGGTGTTCGAGCTGCTTTTTAGTCCTTTGAGGCCCAATTATGCTTCCCTTGTGAATCACTGCGGAAAGTTCGTTAAGCAGAACGTGACCACAGCTACTGCAGTCTGAAAAAGTAACTTCTTATTCAATTTGTCTGTCTTAGCTATGTGTTTATCCACTGGATGAGTAGGCCTATATTTTATTTTTGGAGCAAATGGCATGTGTATATAGTAGCATAATTTTTCAGGAGGGGTTAATTTGCACAAAACCTGTGAATCCAGAAGGATATCGGGATTTTGAATTGGAGTTAACATAGATTAATAATAAATGTTCATTGGTCTTGTGAACTGAGCTAACTTTCTCTTCTCCACAAAGCGCTATATAAAGTATATATCTTCTGTAGGAAGAGGGACTGGAATATAGTTCATACTAAGTGAGAAATTAATTTCTTCATTCAAATGTTAAGTGAGATTGTGCTTTTTTTTTTTTTTTTAAACACATAGCACTATCTAGAAGACAAAAGTAACACTAAGTATATTAGGTAACTAAACTATTTTAATACAAATTTAGCTTTCATCCAGCAGAGGGGCTGGGTTTTTACTGCAATAAAGCTTTTCTGCAAGCGTTTTTCAACTGGTGGCTTAACAGGGTGTTGCTTTTTTCCCTGCAATATTATAAGAAGTCACCACTGAGTTTCATTTTTAAGAAAAATAGTAAGTATAATTTCTGTAAAGAAAACAGTTTTCAAACAGATTTACTTTTACATCTTAATCTGTTGAATACTACCTATGATAGCTGTGTGTGAGTCTAAAATATATGGCTGTGACTAGTGAGTTAACATATCTAATATTTTTTACAGGAATGCAAAAACATTCCTGTGTGTTGTTACCAAAAATGTGTATTTCAGAAGAACCCTGCTATTCAGTTGCATAGTAAATATGGCTAATGTTTTCAGTTATTAATCTTAGTAAACATATGCATTTGTAATTATTTTTTGCAGCCACGTGGTTATGATCAGTGTGATGAAAAATCTTGATGGTTTTCTCTTGTTTCAGAAATGCAAGCAGTTTCATAACACTTTGTTTTACTGTATCTTTCAGGAAACGAAGTTGGAAAGTTACAAAAGCATCTTTGCAGTCAAGCACCAAACCTTGTATTAGGCTTTACCAAACAGACTAAGTTTAACATTTGTCAAGCAGAAGGGCCAGTCGCCTTGCACGGGAAGGATTAGAAGTGAACAATGACTCGATTGAGAGTTTATGAGCGATTGCTTGGAGCCTATCTGCTTATCATTCTCCATGTTCAAGGTAAATATGTACTAACTGAAATAAGTTTATATTTTTCATCTGTAACTGGGTTGTGTGTATTCCAGTGGTTGGGGTAGGGTTTTTTCATTTGGGCTTTGGTTTTTTTGTTTTGGTTTGGTTTGGTTTGTTTTTTTTAATTTTTGCAGGCAGGTGGCTTATCTGCCTGACATGTCATATAGCCACTTCCCTAAAAAGAAGGACATTATAGTGGCCATGTGTCCTGGTTTCAGCTGGGGTAGAGTTAATTTTCTTTCTAGTAGCTGGTATAGTGCTATGTTTTGGGTTCAGTATGAGAAGAATGTTGATAACACACTGATGTTTTCAGTTGTTGCTAAGTAATGTTTAGTCTAAAGTCAAGGATTTTTCAGCTTCTCATGCTCAGCCAGTGAGAAGGCTGGAGAGGCACAAGAAGTGGGGAAGGGACACAGCCAGGGCAGCTGACCCAAACTGGCCAACGGGGTATTCCATACCATGTGACATCATGCCCAATATATAAACTGGGGGGAGCCGGGCAGGGTGGGGGGTGGGGATCACTGCTTGGGAACTAACTGGGCATCCGTCGGTGAGTGGTGAGCAATTGCATTGTGCGTCACTCGTTTTGTGAAAAGAATTCCAATTCTTTTATTGTTGTCATTATCATTATTATTTTCTTCCTTTCTGTTCTTTTAAACTGTTGTTGTAGTTTACATTATAGATTAGGTCTATTTTAGCAAATGCTTAAGTGGAGACAATACCAGAAGTGCATAGTACACTGTGATGCAAGGTATATGAGCAGCAGAATTGAAGGTTTGACTTTCTGAATTTCAGTTTCCTGTATGTGTGCATCTTTGATCCCTTTGAACTTGACACATTGAAGAAATTGCGGTGTGCAGTACCCTGTGCCTTCTGGTGCTCCCAGCAGCCAAGAGATAGTGTGGTGTAACTAGTCTAAATAAACTTGTTATGCCTACTCGATGGGCCAAGATGAGGCTATGGGATGTTCACAATAGCCTGGTTTTCAGTTAGTGAAGATACTTGTTTGTACATCTGTTGTCTTTCCAGCCACCAGTTATGAAAACCTTCTGGAAACCCAGTTGTCATTAAAACTTCAACTCCTCTGTCAAATTGGGTTGCATTAAAAAGAAAAGTATTGGGAACCGAAGTATTGGGAACCAGCCAATGTCAATATATCATGCTCTATCAGGAATTGAAGCTTAAGTATAAAGATTATAACTGGCTTGTGGCTTGTGGAAAAATCCATTTTATTATTATTTCCTTACTCCTTATTAGCAACTGTACCTGGTAGATCTGATCCTGTAATTGCTTGTAGTTCAGAGAAGTGTCAGAATAGCAGAACGGTATCTGAGCTGTTAGTGGTATTGCATTCTCATGTTTGGGACATGAACAGTGGTGCTCTGCATGTCCATAAAGCATGTACATCCATAGCTGGTCTCTGTGTAAGATTTCTTGTTCTCCCTGCTGTGCACCTCTCATATATCTCAGTCGAATATACAGAGCTTTCCATATGTTTTGGGGGAAATAGACAAGACTAATTTGGTACTGCCACTTTAATACTTGAATATAAAAGGTTTTATATTCTTTTTCCACGCTTACATCAATTACTTAGTGCTTGATTTTATTTTGAGATATTCTTTGATCTATTTACTTTCAAGAGTAACAATTAAATGAATCCATTGAAATGGGGAGAGGAGGAAGCCTGGTAGGTACCCAAATGACAATCTTTATTCTTTTTCTGCTGTGGACCTGCAATATGAGATTAAAGGATTTAGCAGAGCTGTGTCTATCAGGACTATGCTTGATACATAGCTTGACAACTGATTTTAAGAGCAGACTTGCATCAAATGTGTAATGGGCCTGCCCCCTCCAAGCCACTTGATCCTGTCTCTCCCTGTGTGTTGGTATTTATCCTCTTGTAACCAAGTGCCAGGGTGTGTTTGGGAACTGCTGCAGCTTCTAACCTGGGTGGGGGGAAGCACTTAGGCAGAGCACAAGGCTGTACCCTTAAACATAACCCAAACCTTTATTAAGCAATATATACAAATGACACTGAAGATACTTACCTGGAATTGACCAGGGAGAAGCTGTCAACTACACTAAGACCCGAATTAAATGAACAGTGCCTCAGTGCAAGGAGGATCTTCTTTAAGCTCTTTCAAGTACCATCCCACACGCACATTCACAACTAAGCTTTTATGGAACAGAACTCCTCTCTCTGGATCTGTGCAGAATTGCACTTTACTTAAAACTGCCATTCTTTCTTTTGAGTTTCCTGTGGGGTTCAGTCCAGGAGGCTACCACGAGCACACTGAAGGCTTCTGTATTGTTGAGTACAGCCTACAGAACTGTAAACTTTTCTTCCAAAACTGGACAAGTGTTCCTATATAATTGCCAAGTTATTTGAGCGCTTTCATCTTTTTAGCCTGCAGGGGCTCAGAATAGTGTCTCGTAACTTTTAGGTATGTGCTTTAAGTGCTGATGTTTGGCTTGATTCACTCTGTGTCTGTGTATGCCTGCACACACGTACTTCAGGAGTGGGGAAGAGCATTGGGTCTTAGTTTGAAGCTTTGTCATTGCAGCAAAGATTCCAAGGTTGAAAGCAACAAAACAAACAAATCCAGGATTATTCCATCTTTGTTGCATTAGTTAAGTTTTGAGAGGGAAATTATCAAGACCAGTCCCTCTTCCTGTTGTGGACATGCAATTTTTAATTGGGAAGAAATAGCTCAACTATTTAGACAGAAATAGCCTAGTTTGGGTATAGTGGAAGTTTATAGTACAGATTTACAAATATTTACAGGTAGCTGTAAGGTGATTAGATTGGTAACAGGCACAAATCACAATAAAGGAAATTTTGGTGAGAAATTAGGAAAGAAATTTTCACTGTGAATGTGGTTAAGCATTAGAAGAGGCTGCCTGGAGAGGTTGTGCAATATCCATCCTTAGAGATAATTGAAACTTTACTAGAATGACTCTGAACAACTTAGTCTTACTTAGAAGTTGGTCCTGCTTTGACCAGGTGGTGCTACCAGGTGACTTCTAGAGGTCTCATCTACTCTAAAATACTCTCAGACACAGTATTTTGCAGTGGGGCTTGTTCTACTAGAATTCAAGCAGCTTTGCTGCTTCTTGCAGAAGATACCAGCTTCTTCCCTCAAAGAGGTTGGGAGTGATATGCTTTGTTCTTTTTACTGAAGTCATGGTTACCCCTTTGCATTAGTCAGCAATTTTCAGCATTTTACTCAAAGGCAATAGCAACTGAAGGAACAATTTTTTTTTTCTCTAGGGTACAAATAGAAATAATAATACAAATATATACATCTTATGGTGGCTTAAAATTAAATTAAATTAACTCCTTCCATGATCACATTTATTAATAATGTTTCAATAAATAACTTCTAACAAATAATATAGCTAAATTAAGTTTAAAGATTGTAAAAAATTTTTTCAGCCTCTAAAGAAGAAATTGCCTTGTCTTAGGAATATTTCTGACTTTCAAATCAATACTGAGCAAGTTCTGAAAGCCATGGGAAAGTTGAGCTTACTGAAATGTTGTTGGTTCTTTGATGCAAGTTGCCTAAGGGCTTGTCTTCAAACATATAAAATATGCTTCGTTTCTAGGGGTGGTGAGTAGAAAAACATTAAAGTCTTTCTGCTTGTTCCTAGATTCATGGAGGAGTTGTGCTTGGGGATGAGGAAAGAATAAAATTGATAGTCATCAAGTATTTGAAATTTTTATAGGAAAGAGGAAATCTAAAGTGAAAAGTCTAAAAAGTGGAAATTGGAAGTGGAAAAAATAGTTTCAACAAGGAAAATACATGCAGGATATTACAAAAATGCATCATAAAGGAGCCAGTAGAGGTGGAGAAGACACATTATGAGGAATTGAAGAGAATTAATGTTTGATTTACAAAAAGAGGAGGGAAAAGCAAAGAAAGTAGAAATAACCCAGTGTGTGTACTTTCAGTGACTGACACCCAGCTTAATGGTTTGTTCCCTCAGTTGTTTTGGAGGCTTCTTCAAAATGGTAGGAATTTCTGGGCTTACCAAGACCTGAGAGAATAGTAAAAGCAAGTATGTCTGTATATGTGCATGTATATATACACACCAGATTCCTTAATAGGTAACTTTAAAAAACAAGTGGCTGCATGTGTTGATTAATGTGAAAATATTCTTACAACAACAGCAGAAAACAGGCAATTCCATGACATTATTGGTGAACAGCTGCTGTTTCTCAGGTCAGTACTACAGAGCAGGGGGACACGGTGGTTACCCTTTGGATTGTATCTTCTTTATAGTTTATGGGACTTTTTCACTCACGTTGAGAAATGATTGAAAATAAGGCTGGGTAGCAGATGGCTAGATGTAATAGCAACCTTTTCAGGAAAAACATTTTATATTTCCTTTCTCACTGTGGAAGGTCTTTGCGATATCTTTAGACCTGTGACTTGCTCTGCATCTTCACCCACCTACTTATGCTCATCTAAGGCAAGAGGTCATCAGCTTCTGTTGCAGTTGAGGACTGTGGTAAATAAGCTTATGTCTTCGCACTAGTGGAGGTTTTTAGTTCAGAGAAGCAGTTTTACTTCCGAGTTCTTTCTTTTTTTTTATAATGCATTGATGACCATAACTAATCAATATATGTAACAGAGTAGTTAAAGAACTTAATGTGTACTTCAAGACGTTCTCCTAAATTTTGTACTCTGTTACTGTCAGTTTACTATATGCTGTAATGTTAGATATGTGGTTCATCACACCCTTATGTGTTCTTCAGAGACACTGCAGAAGACCAGTATTTTAATCCTTGTAAATTAGTTGACTAAAAATGTATTAATAGCATTCAATATGTATGAAGAAAGGTTTATTAAAAGTTAAATTTAAAAATAATTAGTGTTAATATTAAATATTAAAATAGGTTTATTAAAGTTGGCATTGTCCATTAGTGAACTGAAAAAAATACGTTGAGATTTGATTTCACTGTCATACTTCTATTCAGAGATTTGATGTAGAAAAGGATATTACTTTTTTTTTTTTACTTCTATGCACTTTCTGAATTCCAGGTGAAATAGTTACTGAATTTAAACATAAAAACTAATCTGAAATAAAGAAAACATTCTAAAATCTGCAGAAGGGACTTAGAGTTGTCAGAAGCTGATTCATTGCTTGAGGATAGTGTAGTTCTATTTACCAGTGATTTCCCCAATTAATGGCTGTTTCTGTCTTTAAAACGTGGGCAGCAAACACATATTGTTAAACATTTGTCTGATTAAAGTTATTTTAATGGATTATTAAAAGGTTATATATTTCTTTACTATGATTTCACATTTAGTTTTAAGTAACTTTAGTCTTTAAAAGTCTGTTAAATTAGAATTCAGTGTAGGTTTGGTGTTTTTTTTTAAACTAAAATACTCATAAAATTTTCTTGTCTCTGGCTTTTGTATTGGAATACATAGGAACAGAGAGTAGTCTTCTTCAGAGTGACTTTTTTGGGGAAGGGAGGTGGAAGCAGAGGCTGGGGATGGGTGGTTGAGAAGGTAGGGGGGCTGGGATTGCCTGTCTGTGTTGAACACTGGTGTAGCTCCTGGGAGAGCTGGAGGGTGGTAGAGAGAGATTTTAAGCAGGTAGTCTGGGAATGTGCTGTGATATTTAGTAACCAGTTCTGCTAGATGGAGCTACCTCTAACATGCCTGGTCTTTGGAGATCACAGCCTTGATATATAAAAAAGCACTATAGGGAGAATTATGGTTAAAGTGCCAGACAGAACTCATAGAACCATTTAAGATATTTTCTTTGCACTCATAATAAAAACGTCTATTTCTGATTTTTTAAATTATTTTGTGTTTGAAGAAAAAGTACTAGTATTTTACTCAAGCAGTATCAGTTGTTTAATTCACATAGCAGTACGTGTTAAATCATTAAGAAAGCTTGTGATAGGCAAAAAGGTGAATGTCCTAGTTGGAGTGGATGATTTTGCAGTATCTGCATCCTAAAGCAAGAAAAAGTAATTTAAAACAACCACATAAAAATGTCAAGGTATGCCTTTTTCATAAGGAAGGCATATCTAACATAAAGAGCTTTGGTACAACTTTCATCTTTTTATGAAAAGAGCTCAGTGTGGACAAGCCCTGAGCTTCAGCTAGCCCCAGCAAACAGCTTTAGCACCAGCAGGAAGGCAGGTAAAGGCCATCTTCTGACAAAGGTTCTTTTTATTTAAATATTGAATTCACTGGGGTTTACAAGCTTGGATCAGAATGGCTTCAAAGAATTGCTGATAGTACTGTAGTTCTGCTAGGATAAATCCCTTTTAAGGATAATGTACTCTAGAATAAGAATGTGTTTATGTGAAACATCTATACTATGAATTCAGGAAGCTATTGAACAACTTGAATGCTGTAGGCTACTAGTTCTAGCATTGGAACTTTATTTGTGGAGGTAGAGGGGATACAGTTAAGTAAGAAATTATAGGCATAATTTGGCTTTTGTATTTGTCTTCTTTCACTTACTGCTCTCTGTCTCTGCATTTCTTAATAGAGCTGGTTTTTTATGGGTTACACTAATTTTTTTCTTAGATCAGAAGACTTAATGGAATTATATATGTATCCTGGCATTGAGTTGCAACCAAGTTAGCTCAGTTTTTAGTGGTTAATAATAGTTCACTGTCATGCACAGTACCTTTTAAAGATTATCCATATTAATATCAGTATTTGAAGCCAAGCTTTCAAGTAGAGTTATATTTCTAACCTAGTGGGATTTTTAATATACTATGCTGCTTTAAAATACATTTTATAGTCTAACTTATTTTCTATGATTGGAAGAAGTAGTTCTTTGAATATAGTTTTGATCAAGGGATGGATATGATACATTGGCAGGTGTTGTTCTTTTTTATTAAAAGTTTAATTTTAAACAGAAAGCCATTTAAATGCCATCTTATCTGTAGCAGTTGTTCGCACTTCTAGAAGTTTAAAATTAATGCAGTATGTATGAGACAATGTTGTGATGGGGCGGAGCAAATGACAAACTGGGGACTTGAAGTCCCATCAGCTTGTTTCGCTTTATTGTCTTATGCTGTGGTTATGTGAGGAGAATGTTCCAGCTCACCATCACTCTGATATTTCATTGAATGTGGTAAGTTTTTTCAATGTAGTAAAATACACATTATAGAGCAGTTTGTATGTTTAAAGGTGTATGATACTATCATTCTTAAGGCTGGACAAAAAGGCTGGAACTGATCCAGGATTTTGAACAAGTCCTCCGGTGTGTGACAGTTCATTTCCAGCTAATGTGTATTATTTTGCCCCACCAGCCCTGTGCAGTTTACAGGTAGAGGGTAGGAAATAATGGAGAAAGAAGCTTTGCCGTACCTGAAATCTCTGGGTACTGTATTTCAGTGCAGACTTCTTTTGAAGCTGTGTATTAATGCATAGCACTTACACCTTTGAAGGTTATGTAAAATTTGCGTCTGTGTGTTTCTTAGCTGCACTGCAGAGCTGACAGCTGCAGGTGTCATGGAAAAGATGCCATTAATTACATCGTCAAGTAGTGTAGTGTCACAAGATCCCTAAAACACTATCCTCCTTTCTCTGTCCGGCTCCCAGAAGGAAGATAAAGCAGTGTGAATGTTTGAGAGGTGGAGCTCTGAGGATGGGGGATAGTGAGAGCAAGAAGGTCAGGTGGTTTCTGAAGCAAGATGTTGTTTAGGCATATCCTTCGTTCACTTTTGTGTCTATTAACCAGGCAAAACAGCAGTGAAACATCCTGTGACCGCATTCGGATCTTGATCTGCCCTCTTAACATCTCAGGTGAATGGAAGCCAAGTCATCTTCCACATTCAACTCCCTTCCCCATACCTAACATCTTTAAGATATACACTAGTCTTGAAATGCTGAGAATGAATTGTAGTACTGCAGTAAAGGATACAGTTAGGGCTAATATCTAGACGGGGGCTATTAAAAACTTTCTTCTGAAGTGATACCAAGCATTTTCAATATTTTCCAATCTCTTCCTTCCCTGGATGCTCAATTAAAGTCCTGTTTAATAAGAGTTGTCCTTATGGTCTTAGAAAGTAAAAATGCAAGAGTGAAGTGATTTCCCCTCCCCATTCCTTGTGCAATTCAGATATTATCTGTAAGATGAAAACAGGGTACCGTGGAGTATTGTTTCACATTACAAAGATAATGAAATTGTAGTCAGTTTTTGCTTTGAATAAAAATCTTTGCCTGTATAAACTGTACAAAAGACAAAGATGCTGGTTCTTTGAAAATGGTTATCTATTTTGGATTTTATTTGGTATGTGTTCTTCATAAATCTTGTTATCCATCATAATAAAGAGGAAAAATCTATTTCATCTCAGTTTTAGTATAAAAGGTTGGTATACATGTAGTCATGCTTCAGTGTTAGTTTACAGAGAATAATACTGCTTTAAAAGATCCCAGACCTGCATAAAAATTTTGTTCTTTCTCTTCTCAGCTAGCAGAAGCCATGCTTTAAGTGTTCCTTGATCTCTCTTCTAATGAATTGAAAAAATGCTGCATTCAGTGCTCAGGGTAGGAAGATGGATGAGTGACTGGGAGACATAGATCACAAAGTATTCAGACTTTTTAACATGTGGAATGTCCCTGAAGATAAAGGGGTTTTTTTGTAACATTAATTAGGAAAGATACCTTAGTAGTTCAACAAAATTAGAAGGAAAGACAATATTTGTACATATGCAGTGGCTTTTCCTTTAAATATTAAGTAGAATTACTTGTTCTCTGAGCAGGTAAGGATCTCTTAAATATGAATACATAATGTTGTGTAACTTCTGTAGCGCAGTATTAAAATGAGCTTTCAGTTTATGCTGGGAAGAAATCTGGAGAGAGAGAGAGGACAGATGGAGGAGCTGCTATTTCATACATGCAAAATTCCTTCTGGTTAAATCAGAAGTACCTATTCACAGGTAAATTCTGCGTTATTCTAGCACTGGACCTTCTCTCTTGTTAGCAGTCTGAACGTATTGGGAATATTTAACTCAGGCATTACTGAAGTACTGTTTGAAAACTACATTTCAAATAAAACATGGCTAATGATTTGAGGGTTTAGGTAAATAGTGCTTTCTTAGGATATACTCTTAGTTGTATCTGAAGAAGGCACAGTTTCATTACTTTCAGGGAAATTGCTGAATCAGGACAATGTACTGGGTGTGCTGTATTAATCAGAAAAAGAAATCTGCAAGTCTGCTTTTTTCAGAACAATAAGATCAAATTTCACAAATACTTAATCGTACATTTGGCTGAATGATATAGTGGATGTAACAACAGAGTGATACAGAGGGTGGTATCTGCACAGGGTTTTAATCTAGTTTTTTCTGCACATCTTTCAAGCAAGGTACAATATGAGTAATGTTCTCATTACAGCCTAGTGTTCAGTGGGTTTGACAGGAACCCACAAGAATTGTTAAAAGAGACTGTGAGTTTTCTGGTCAAAGTATTTTTCTTTATTCTTAGATAAATTGAAATTTTTATTGTGACTAAAATCTTTTTGAGAGATACTGAAGTACCTCCACTTTTTTAATTTATAACTGAATTTGTAGAAGCTTCTATCGGCCCTAACTGGCTGTTCTCTTATCTTGCACACTGAGCCTCCTGCAGACACTTGCTGTAAATCGTGTCAGTGCAGGTGGTAGTCTGTTCGCAACTCTTCTAGCTTTATTTGTTTCACACCTTAAGGTCTTGGAGCCAAGAATACTGTTAGGTGATGGACAGAAAGAGATTTTCTGTTGGTGAAATTGCGCATGATAAAGGTGGAGGAGATGGGTGAAGGTGTTCTCATCTCATGCAGTGGTCACAAAGCATATTCCAAATGAGGCAGGTAATGTTCCTAAATGTTTTTTTTCTGGATGTTCTTTGCTAAGAAGAAAACAGATGGATTTTTTCTTCTGAATGCCTACGTTCACAAAAACACTTTAATAATGTCAACTAGAACAAATGATGCTCAACTCTCCTACTGTTGAGAATTGAGGGCTACTTTAGCCCTATTTTTATTCTGTGAAAGCTCGTTTGTTTGGATGTTCATGTCATTTACTGAAATTTAATTTGCAAACAAGATTTACTTTAGCTCTGTTTTGAAGTACTAATGCATACAGAGATCAAAAAACCCAAGAGATTTTGGAGTTATTACTGCTCTTCTATGAGACTGTGAATCCATAAAAAATTACTTCAGAAAATTAGAAAATTGCATATTAAGTGTGTTCAGTCATGCATAAAATTATACTGTTGTGGTTATCAAGCGGTCAGCATCTTGGTTTTCTAAACACATAAATGAGAAAGGCTTTCTTCAGAAAATTCTTACCAGTTACATCATTACTTTTCTGCCCCACCTCAAAAAGGGAAAATATTGTCTTTCTGTTTATATCAATTATGGTTAGAAGATCTGCTGTGAAGATAGAAGATATTTGAACTAGGTATTTCTAGAATAAAAGGATTAACTCAAATTTCTTCTGTAATCTTGGGAGAGGAAGTTCTTATGTCTTGTGTAGTTCAACTATTTGTTAATATAATTATTCTATTGGTGTATTTTGCCTGTAGAGCTCGAACACTTATCAGAGATATGCAAAAATATTTTCTTTGTTTTTTTTAAAATGTCCAGGTCAAAATCTGGACAGCATGCTTCATGGCACAGGAATGAAGACAAATCCTGACCAAAAGAAACAAGCAAATGGAGTAACACTCGCTCCAGAGGACACCTTACCTTTTCTTAAGTGCTACTGCTCAGGACATTGTCCAGATGATGCTATTAATAACACATGCATGTAAGTATTGCATATAGGATAGAAGAGGCTCTTTGAAGAGGCTCATTTTTGCTTGTGAGAGGGCAAACAATCTCTAGAGTGCTGACTGAGGTTTCGTCAGATGATTTGACCATAACTGATTAGAAACTCACTGGTTCTGTGGAAAGCTGAGCACTAAAACCCACAGTCATCCGTACATAAACAGTACTGCTTTCACCATGCCTTAGAACCATTTACAACTGGTCATTTTGCCCTCAGCAACTGCTTTGAAGGACTGAGGTTTTAAGTAACCATTTTATAACTGGGCGGGTATTTTTAAATGACCCAAATCAAAACCTTCTGATATGACCACCTGCTTCCTTAGTCTAATATTTCTCCACCTGGTAGTCAAAAGGTAATGTTAGCAACATAGCCATTTACTGAAAATTCTTCTTGTTACATGTTCATTAGTTAGAGAGTATGAGGGAAAGGCAGGGGAAAAAAAGAAAAGCCTCTGAACATACAGGGACAGGAGGGTGGTTTTAACTTTGATAGGCGCAACAATCCTAACAAACTCATGCACTGATTATGTCCTTGCTCAAGATGTTTTTTTCATGTCCTGAAGTGTCCTTGTTTTTCCTTTTTTTCCTCTTCATTTGCAGTTCCATGTTTAAGGCCCTTCTATTCTCTTCCTTAAGACCTAATATAAAGATACATAATAGAAAACATATTACTTGCTACTGTAATTTGAGTCTTCACTTCAGGACGTAATGTTAAGCCTCTCTAAAGCTGTCACTTGGCAGATAAAGCAGTTTTTATGGAACCCAAGGAGGTGGAATAAACACTACTATGTTTTTAAATGTAAACACAGGTAGTATTTTAGAAACAGTTTTGCACCTAGAACATGTTGAGTTACAATCCAGTATTTTGTCTTTCAATGCCTTTGGTATTTATTTTTTGCTTTTCATCGCCCTCTAGTGTCTGCAGTCAGTATAGACCATATTAATTTTTTGCCTCTGAACTAATGGCTGTATAGATCATTATTCTGACAATAAAGCTGTTAGAGAGTTAATAACGCTTATGCAGTGTTCATGTGCAGGGTATTTTATGGCATTATGCTTCCCAAATCTGCATTTCTTTACATTCATTTAAAAAAATATTTTGGCAAACAAAAACATTTCTGGATTAGTTTTCCTTAGTATCTGTGTTGAGGGAATGGATAAATTTTTATTTACTTAATAAAATCTTAATTTTACAAGTATTGAAAGCACAGACCTACCATTGTGAATTGGTTTGGGATTCCTTACAAATATTGTTGACATTCTCTTGTAGTAGAGAAATCACATCATTCATATAAAGAGATAAGGGGGAATTGAAGTGCCATTTTTTTGAAAGAACGTAATTGATTTGTTACTGTCAACTTCAGAAAGTGGGTTTGGGGGTTTGTTTGCTTGTTTTGCCCTAAAGGCTGAATATTTGGGAGAACTTGTGTGGGAAAAGTGTAGCTGAGCTTTTGACCTTGAAATAGCTACCTTTCACGTACTGGGACTTCTCTTTGCGAGTTTATCATTGCAGTTTCAAGAACAGACACAAGTGAATTTTTTTTTTTTTTAACCTATAAAATAGTAGTTAGTAAGCATTTTCAGTTAGATCCTTGCTTTTCTACCCCCTCAGTTGTTTCTGAACAACTGCACACATGCGGTTGGATACGAGCGATCTTGAAGTGGGGTGAGGAAGTAGAAAACAGACTATGCTGGAGAAAACATCCGTATAGTGTTCTATTTGAAAATACTGGGGGAGGGAAGGGGTGTCTTTTGTTCTCAAACTGTATGGTAACCACTGTGTTAAAGAAGAACTTTTGTAGATATTGCCATTCTAGTATTCTTAATGGGTTTGTGGTCAACTAATGCTGCATATTAAATGACAAACATACTGGTAAAGCATAAGTGATATGTTTATTCCAGAACTAACGGGCATTGCTTTGCTATCATTGAGGAAGATGAACACGGAGAACCCACACTTGCTTCTGGCTGCATGAAGTATGAAGGTTCAGACTTCCAGTGCAAGGTGAAAAAAAGAGATATTATTAAAATTTAAGATGTCCATGAAGATTATGTAGGGAAACTGCATAGGCCATTTAAATCTCTGTAGTTTACAACTGCAATCGCAGAATTTTGTTTGTTGCCATTTACCACTGAGGAGAAAGGGACTGAACAGTTTTGAGTGAGTAGTGGTAGAAAGGACACAAAAAGAATGCTTAATGTTGTTTGAGCAAAGATTGGAATAGCATCCTAGCTTGTTGGAGTTCTCTGCAGGTATCTGTAGGTCACTGACAAAATGAACAGAGGACATCAACCTTTTACTTCTGTCAGCCGTTTCCTCGGTTGAAGAGACAACTTTCAGATCAATTATGTTGACTTTAGTTTGGAATTTCTTGCTTTCTTCAGTTCATTTGACAGAAAGAGCATAATCATAAGGAGTTGTTTTCACAGATTACACAAGAGCTCCCTTAAAGTTTCACAAACATGTATACAGAGTTTATTGAATGTGTATGTTTTCCTGTCCAACATAAAACTTTTTTTTCCATTCTAGAAGAGTTGTGTATCGTTAATTGCATGAATATAACTTGCTTTTGATTTAAAGGGGTATAATTAAGTAGACTGCTGCCTTTGGAACTTCTTTATCTGTTACAAAAGTTGGAACTGAAAACAGTTAATAAAGCCAGGATTTGTTTAGAAGACAGGGATATAGCCCTAGCTGGGCAAATGAATATTGCCTTGGAAGACTGGGTTTTGCTTTTCTGTTTTGTTTTGTTTTTCAAACTGCTTACATTAAACAAAGCTTTCAAAAGTAATCACCAGCTGGGTTGCTTGCTCCCCCTCCTCAACCCCCCACATGCTGTCACTGTTTTGGATACTGAATTTTAAGTCTCTAGGACTTGAGCTTCTATATAATGTAGCTGTCAGTAGCACTGCTTTTTGGAAGCACTGTTGACTTCAGTTACAGCTGTGAATGTTTAGGCTTACTGCAAATCAGACCTGATGTGCCATGATGATCTCCTGAAATTGTTCCTGTATTTATATTAATGTGTTACTTCCAGATTAATTTTCATGCTCCTCCATCTTTTATATGGTGTTCTGAAGATGTTTTTGAAGCAAACAGTGCTGCTGTGATGAGTGCAAGAGAAAAACTTCTAAAGGGATTGGGCTTTTTGTATGTTAAATAAATACTGCTCTTAAGACGATTGACTGCTTTTGACCAAGCTTAAAAATTTTGCAATGTATGAAATAGCAACTTTAGTAGGAACGATCAATTTCTGTGCACCAAGTGAAAAAAGTTCCATGAAAAATAAAAAAATGTGAACACAGAATGCAGGCACCAAAAGAGATTAGATGATGCCTGTCTGCCACTGCGAAGTTGTCTCATACATTAAATGGTGACATTGAACTGTTTTTTTTAAATAAAATAGCTTAAACTTTTGTTTGTGCTGTATCTGTAGCATCACCTGTCCCCGTCCTAGCTGATCACTTCAAATTCTGAATATTTATTCAATTGTCCTTGAACAGGACTCACCTAAAGCACAATTACGTCGAACAATTGAGTGCTGTCGGACTGATTTCTGCAATCAGGATTTACAACCAACATTACCACCACTTGATAGTACAGGTAAACAGCTTCTAGATGTTCACACTACTAATAATAAATGTTATGTGGATTCTGTTCTTCCTGATCAACAGATAAAAATAAGGAGAAAATCTAATTACAGTAGTGCACAGATCTTTTTTTTTCCCTTACTAAGTAATTTTGATATGAAGCACTGTACTACGCTTCCATACTCTATTTCCAAGTTAATCTTTTCCTCCATCAGTCACTCATGGTATTTTTATTCTCTTACTGAGTTTGCTCATATCTTAATCTGCATGTGATCTTTTGATCTGTTTTTATTCTGTTTCCACAGCCTGTTCTCTTTTATTTTTAAAATGGTTTTCCTAATCTCTGCTGTGCTTTTGTCATGATGAATGTATCTTAAAAAAAACCCAGTATTCTGACATTGTTAACTGTTACCTACTGTAAATTCATCCTCTTTTTTCTGGTGTTCCCAGTGAAAAGAGTTTATATTTTCATGCGCTTACTCATTCATTGCTAGACGAGTCATACTGGTTTAACCATTGCTTAATACCTTCTCAGAATCTTACTGCTGTAAATCCTTCATTTCTCTTCCTAAAAACAAACCAGCAAGTGAACCAAAATCAACAACTCTAAAATCTCAAGTTAAATCCCTTTTTTTTGTTGTCATCCAAATGGAATTATCTCTGCTCTTCAGGTGTAAATACTTACTTTGACACTAAAACACTATAAATTTTGTGTAATTTCGTATGAACTGATATGTTATATCCATCAGTTTCTGACATTTTGCAAGTGGCTCCACATACTGTCCCAGAATCACAGACTGGTTGAGGGTTGGACAGGACCTCTGGAGATCATCTGGTCCACCCCCCCTGCTCAAGCAGGACCACCTAGAGCCAGTTGCACAGGACTATGTCCAGACAGCTTTTGAGTATCTCCAAGGAGGGAGACTCCACAACCTCCTTGGGCAACCTGTGCCAGTGTTTGATCACCCTCACAGTAAAGTAGTATTTCTTGATGTTCAGAAAAAAACTCCTGTGTTTCAGTTTGTGCACATTCATATACACAGTATATTAAAATATCCCTAAATAAACCATTTACAATAAATGTTTAATTAATAGATTTTGGAAACTTTCCTCCTTTTTTTTTTTTTTTTTTTTCTTTTTAAATAGATGGGCTTTTTGATGGCAGCATTCGTTGGATGGCTGTGTTGATTTCTATGGCAGTCTGCATAATTGTCATGATCATCTTATTTAGCTGCTTTTGTTACAAGTAAGGAAAGCATTTTCTTTATTGGCAACCTTTTTGATTTCCCGAATGCATGTAAGCAGAACAGTTATTTTATAAATGTACTCAGTTAATCATATGTATTTCTGACAAAAAAAGATTGGAAGTAAAACTCTTCTAATTTAATTTCACACTTTTGTGGATAGCAGTTTGCATTGCTAGGTAAAATTAAATGTTCACAGCATAGAATTTAAGTGAATTTGATCCTTTCCTCTGGCTACTAAGTGTTTACAGTTTTCTAAGCTACATATAACTTGGATGCTATAGCATCCAGTAAACAGAAATATCTTAATGCTTTTTATGGTTTTGGATCTTCAGTCACTTTTGATAGTTAAATTCCATCTACTTCTGAGACTTACCTTTGTGAAATGCTTTTGCAAGCCTAAAGCAACAAGAATGTGTTTTGTAACTTTTTCTGCTGTGTTTCAAAACTAAATAATTGACCAGCTGAGCTATGGCAGTTCATGCAGGTGCAGTTTAAGAGACTATACCTGCTTCTGTCAGCTCCAGCCCTGTGCTGGAGGTGGTCATTGTTCTAGCAGTATCAGCAGAAATGTGCATGTGTCAGCCTCATCTGCCATGGTTCAAGGTTCAGTCTGTTACTTTAAACCAAAACCAGCGATGTTATGCTAGTAACACTGGCTGTGAGCTGAGTATTAAGAATGCTGGTTTTCCGCCTGACTCATAATAAACTGACGTGCCTCTACCTGCATTACAACAACTTCTTAATATTAAAAAAAAAATGTTACATTTCTGAAAAAAAAAGCAACAATAAAATCTGATTATTATTTTTTTCTTCTAAGAAAACTTGTACATTTAAATAGCTTTTTTCCTAGCTCAGTTTACCACATTTTGAAGAGTGTTTTGGAGTTCAGCTTAACTTCTTCTGTTATTTTTGCAGGCATTACTGTAAGTCGATGGCAAAAAGGCACTGTTATAATCGTGACCTGGAACAAGACGAAGCATTTATTCCAGCTGGGGAGTCATTAAAAGACCTTATTGACCAGTCACAGAGTTCTGGGAGTGGTTCAGGACTACCGTTGTTGGTAAATCATAAACTAAGATATTTTATTTTTTTTCTTCACTGCACTTCTGTCCATTGAATACAAAGTTTGGTTTGTACCTAATGCCTAGAACAAAGCAGTTTATCCATACAATATGTTAATTATTTTATATGCAATTACTGTGAAAGATACAGTACAAACTAAACATGTATGAAAGCCCATCTTCACATAATTAACTAAAATGAAGTGCAAAATTAGATTATATGTTAGGAAAACTGTTGGCATCAGCAAAATATAAAGAAAAATTAGAACCTACAGACATTTAAGATAAAAAATGCAATGAATGGATAATACAAGTATCGAATTGAACGAAATCAAAGTTGTTTTTTTTTCCTTAGTCTCCACTGTCTGATGAAATAGTTCTGCTTTTTATTGGCTGATAGTTGTTCATCATTTTTGATTCACCATCCTATCTAATACTTGCCTAAAAATTAGCCGAGACAGATGACTGTAATTATTTATAAAATAGAAACAAACTGAATGCAAGAGAATGCGTCTGAATTAAATAAGAAGTTGAGCTGATTTAATCTTTTTGGATTTCTTACACAATTCTTCCATGGAGGCAGCAATAACGAGTTTGAAATGGGAGTAGTGGAAAATAATATAGAACAAATTTTACAATGGGATCAAAATTCAAAGCAGTCCAAGCTTGAGAAGCAGCTTGTCCAGGTAGTTTTGGTTAATCACTGGGTTTCCCTCCTCCACCTTCCCCTCATTTATTTTTTTTTTTTTCTTCCCTAGGTTCAGCGCACTATTGCCAAACAAATTCAGATGGTGAGGCAAGTTGGAAAAGGACGATATGGTGAAGTGTGGATGGGCAAATGGAGGGGTGAAAAAGTCGCAGTGAAAGTGTTTTTCACCACAGAAGAAGCCAGTTGGTTCCGAGAAACAGAGATTTACCAAACTGTTTTAATGCGTCATGAAAACATCCTCGGTAAGGAAGCAGTACGTTGTTTGGCTACTGGAGGGCTTGTGTGAGGGTGAAGGAGGGGGACTTCTTAGTGGGTGGCTTGAGGGGTATGTGGCGGCTTCTGTGAATAACCAGATGGGTGTCCCTTAATGTATGCTAATAAAATGTTACTGAAAGGGTAGAATCTTGCTGCTTTTGGTTGGAAACGTGTCTGCAACCTCCTTGCTGGAAGGCTGGAGTGGTAACCTCATGTATAGTTGAAATCTGAGCTTTTACATTAGTTTTCCAAAATAAGGGGAACAGGTATCTTTTGATACAGTCCAAGACAATACAGCTTTAGGAATTCTTACTAAATCTGTTGTATTAAAAATTAAGTACAAATAAATTGTAACTTTGTTTCTATATTTCATAGGTTTCATAGCTGCAGATATTAAAGGCACTGGCTCCTGGACACAGCTTTACTTGATTACAGATTATCATGAAAATGGATCGTTGTATGATTTTCTGAAATGCACTACACTAGACAACAGGGCTCTCCTCAAACTGGCATATTCTGCTGCATGTGGTCTGTGCCATCTACACACAGAAATTTATGGGACACAAGGCAAGCCTGCTATTGCACACAGGGACTTGAAGAGTAAAAACATCTTGATAAAGAAAAATGGAACCTGCTGCATTGCTGACTTGGGTCTTGCAGTCAAGTTTAACAGGTAGATGAACAAATCCTCTGTAATGGGAAAACTTTAATATAATTTTTTTTAACGCACCAGATACCAAATTTAAAAGGAAGATGAAATCATTTGGTTGCATGCTTTCAGTTTTTTTCAGTTTTGAGAGTAAAATGCTGTTCTTCCTTTGAATGCTGGTAAGCATCGAGATGAAAATAGGTTGTTAAGAGAACAAAGAAAAGACTCTTGTGGAAAATAAGAGGAAGAGGAGACTATAATTCATTCATTATTCAAAACTGGCCTTTCATAGTAATTGCTATCAGGTAGTTTTATTATAAATTATCCCATAGAAAATTTGAACAGTGTAAAGGGAGTTGAAACTTAATTGAAGAAGTAATACTATAGTAGTATTACTGAATACTTATTTTTAAAGTTCAATGGAGCCAGAAAATTGTCTTTTGCTACAGTAGAGCCTGAAAGAAAGCATAAGCCTTTGCAAATAATTTTCTGGGTTGTTAACCAAATATACTCATCTTTATAGTGATTTTTAATTCAGTTTTTTCATATGTGTTTTCACTGTATTGCAAAAGAAACGGTAAACTCAACTTCCATACTCACGAGCATTTTTCTAGATAATCTTTTTCAGGGAGGTACAATGTATTGTAAGTGTAGTATTGAGAGTGAAATAAACGAAATAATTTAATTTGTAAATGGGAGTTTTGCAGTGTAGTGATTGCGTCATACAGGATTTCATACCATGTTTTGTAATAGTCCACAATTCACTAACTAATATTTTCATACAGTGACACAAACGAAGTTGATGTTCCCTTGAATACTAGAGTGGGAACAAAACGTTACATGGCTCCAGAGGTCCTAGATGAAAGCCTGAATAAAAACCATTTCCAACCGTACATCATGGCTGACATCTACAGTTTTGGGCTGATAATTTGGGAAATGGCTCGGCGTTGCGTCACAGGAGGTAAACTTTTTAAATACTCTTTATAAGATCTACCATGCCCTTGTCTCACTTAAACAGTACTTCTCCAGGAAATAATATAATAAGCCTGCTCTATCAATAGGCTTGCATTCTTTAAAAGCACTAGTAACAGTCTGTCCAGAGCACTGCTTGAAAATCACTGAGCTAAACCTTTTTGATTCTTACAATTAAGCATCTCAAGCTTTTTTTTCCTTGGTCAAAAAGCAGAGTGCCTAGTCTGGGAGAAATAGTGGGATGCAGATGTATTTCACCCCTGTGCTGTTAATAAAACTTTTAAAATGTAATTGACAAGATACTATTCTTCTGTTATACTTTCCTGCATTTCTGTTGTCATTCAGTTTTCTCCTTACATGTATTTTTGTGACTCGTCCTTCCTTTTCTTTCACTCTTCTTTTGTGACCTTATAGATCTTTACTTGTAGTCTCTTTTTCTTTCATCTTGTGCTTTCTCCCTGTTTGTTTGTAGCATGTACTGGATTAGAAGGTGTCATGTTCTATGTTGGGTATCAAAGTCAAAGGGACTGCAAGGAATTATTGTAGTTGTTAAACTTAATGTTCATAATATTGGAGCTTTTCTGGTAAATGTCTGATTGTTACAGTGAAATTTTCAGATTTTTATCACAGTATAGCGGTGTGGTGGGTTTTCCTTGGCACAGAATTAAATTAATTTTTGCTCCTGGCTAAGGAAATCTGAGAGTAGATATATAGATTTATTTTGTTTTATTTTATTTTTTAATGGTTCTTGATCTTTCACAATTATTTCCAGGTATTGTTGAAGAGTATCAGTTGCCATATTATGACATGGTGCCAAATGATCCATCCTACGAGGACATGAGAGAAGTGGTGTGTGTCAAACGCCTACGCCCAGTAGTATCAAATAGATGGAATAGTGATGAAGTGAGTATGCTGAAAGGAAAAATTAGTTCAGTTTGTTCATTAATATGGAAGGGGATTTTAGTTTAATAAATATTAAAATATTGTAAAATAGAGACTACATTCAGACATTCTGAAAACCTCACAGCAACAATAGGAGTAAGCTACTCAAAATACCACATTTTTAATGTATCTTTTCAGTGGTCTGAGGGGAAAGATACCCTTAAGCAGCATCCAAGTGTATGAATATTGCTCTACCTGAGATCTTCTTTTTAGACAGTGGAATATTTTTCAGAGTGTTGATTGGAGCTAAAACTTAAATGAGTTTTTAATTGGTTTTACTAGTCTTAAGGTATATAGCATATTTGTTTGTGGCATGTCTTTCATGGAATATGAAGTGATTTCTTTGTGTTTGTAGATTTAATTTTTTTTTTTCCTTTTTTTTCTGGTACATTCCAGGGCAAGCCATGATGTAACTGAAATATTAAATTTAAATGTGTTTTTAAAGGGCCACAGCTTGAACACAGTAAATAAGACATAACTATTTCACATAGCAAGCTAGATATGCCATATCCTTTCTTCCCCAAATCCTTGATTTCTTTTAGGAGTTCCCCGTTTTTTCCTTATTTTTTGACTGCTGACAGAACTTTTGTCACATCTTCATTTTCAGTGAAAAAGTTGTCTACAGTTTTTCTGCCATATATGTAGAGATTTTTCTGCTTATTGCTACCATTTTTTTACCACTGTTCTTGAGTTGTAATGCTAAGTTCTGGTAATGCATCTTTGTGAAAGTAAAGAAAACATTTAAGTTAGTTCCAGCTACTGTAATATAAGAAGGATTGGGAAGTGATTGTTGTGGGGTTGGGTTTTTGGTTTTTGTTTTGGTTTGGGTTGGGTTTTTTTAGCTGATCTGTTTATAATAGTTCTTGATCAGCAATTTTGCAGAAAATGTAGAAGTTGCACATTTGGACTTAAGAGTTCTAGAATTTGGGCTTGATAGTGAACCAAAATTATACACTTCAGCTCTGCCAGCTGTTATAATACTTTTCCTTTGTTTTTTATTTTACAGTGTTTAAGAGCAATATTGAAATTAATGTCTGAATGCTGGGCTCATAATCCTGCCTCAAGGCTCACTGCCTTGAGGATCAAGAAGACACTTGCCAAGATGGTGGAATCACAAGATGTAAAGATTTGACATAGTAAATTGACATTGGAGAGCAAAGCTGGACTCCTAGATCTTTTCACTCAAACATGGGTGAGACCTATGTGGAAAGAGGAAATAACTGAGATTCAGTGTATTTTCTCAGCACACTTCTACAGGCTGCTAATCAAATCTTTCAGTACTTCATAGACTGTGATACTGAGAGCCTCTATACACTACATGCTATGTATATGGACAGCCTTGATAAAATACACATTTTGGTTTTGTTTGAGCTGCATTGAGACTTCAGGCGTACTTAGTGAGTCTCCAGTAAAACTCTGGGTACTGAATTGAATGTTCAGATTACAGTGCTTTCTGTGAAAGCCTAACAAGCTATATGGATTCAACAGAGATGGAGAATATAAGCTTTTTTTTTTGCCTTCTACCTGATAAAACCTAGTCAATCCATACCAAGTTTTTGTGAAACAGCCTGTAGGTTATGAATCTGTTTGTGATACTACTCGGTTTTACAGTCCTTATGCCTTTATGTGTGTGCCAGGATTATTTTGCTGTCATTTGGAATAGAAAAGAAACCATTTAAATGAACAAAGTTTTATGGTCAGGGCTCCATGCATTTTGTGGCTCCACGATCACAGATTTGCTACAGAATTTACTCCTTGCCATTAAGTTATCTTCCAAAATCTCAGTTTTAATTTTATTTCTATTCTTGTTTTAGTCACAAGGAGAACTGCAAAAATGTGAACCATTAAAAAATTAAGGAATGCCTACCTAAGTCTGTAAAGAGCTTGAAACAACCTCTCTTAGAGGTATAGACTGCCTTGGTCATCTCACAATCTAGTGGGCTCCATAACTGTATGACTATGAAACTTGGCATATTTTTCACAATGCCACGTGCAACAGCATTTTTGCTGTAGAATACATCTTAACAGAAGGACCACTGATGTTGTGTTTTGCCTTTCTACTTTATTGGGACCTACTCGTAGGTGCTTGTCGCGCTCTGAACTTTTTTCCATACAGGAGGGAATCAGTCAGCTGTAGGAGCATGCTTTTTCATCGTTTGACAAAGCTAGGCAGAAGATAAGTTTTGAAAGGCTTGAGAACGAGTCTCATTTTCAGACACAAAAGAGGGAAGGCAGGAAGCACAGGCTGGGCACTCAGAAGATTAGAGAATACAGTAAAGGTCAAGACCAGGAGAACTGAATATGTGAACTGTTGAAGATAAGATCCACAACATGCAGATTTTGAGCTGGGTTGCCCTAATGTAAATGCAGGAGACCATGTCTGTGGGCCACTTAGTCAACAGCTAAAAAATTCAAGATTGGGCCAAGGTAAATCAGTGGGTGTTTTAAGTTCTAGTTAAGCACATTTGGGAGGAATGGCATTGAAAGATAGTTCATGAAGATAAAGTAAGTTAACATAATTGCAAAATTTGGTCTTATTGTGCCAAGTATTTGGCATGCACAGGAAACTGTAGTTCCCTCCTTTTCTTCACTGATCCAGACAAGTTGGTTAAAAGCCAGAACCCCTCCATGAGGTTACTGTAAGGCAGAATTATTGATTTATAACTCCTTTGGCACTTCTACTTTGAAGTTAGAAAATAGTACCATAACTCAAGTTAAAGCTTCAAATGCATGAATCATCTGAAGAATAAACACACAGTATTGGAACCATTGAACCTATTTGATAATTTAAGTGCCTATAACTTTGTACTGTAAATCTTGTTCTAGATAACTTTAAAAAGGGAAGTTATTTATATGGTGTGTTTTGTGCTTTAGCAAAAAAAACAAAACAAAAAACACCTAGTCCTAGGTACATGTGTACAACTAGATGCATGCGCGCACACACACACACATGCCATAGTCGAGATTTGAAGAAAAAAATTTATGAGTAATATTAAAATTGATGAAAAATATTAAAACCTCAGATTGATTTATGCCAGATTATTTGATGTCTTAAAATATGTACGTGGAGATTGTTTTGATATATGTTTAAATTTCCCTTGAAAATACAACTGATAGAAGACAATGTAATACAGAACTGATGTGATTTGTGAACAATTACAAACTTATAACATTTTTTTGTTGTTTTAAAATTCTGTAGTTCACATAATGTAAATGGTCAGGCAAAAGATTGCAGTATTTTTATTTTTTATTTTGATGTACAGACTTTATTTAACAGTTCTACATATTTTTTAGAAAACTAGCTATTTTGAGGGACATTTCTTTTTTAAAAAAAATAAAGTCATTACTTTTGTTCAGTAATGCCTTTAAGTATTAATATGTATTCTGGCTGAGAAGTTCATAGGTGTGTCAGCTATGGTTTTAACTTATTTGAAAAGAGCAAGAGATACATGATTTTGTGCCACAATCCTCACGATAAAGGGCTTTTTAAAAAAATGTTTCTCCGTCCGTTGCCAAGAAATACACGATGAGTTTGAAATTGTTAATCATGTCTTTGCACATAATTTTTGCACAGGTAGTTGGAAAATATTTGGTATGAGCCAAAAAAAGTAAGGGATAAGCTTTTTTTTTTTTTTTTTTCCTTCTCTAGGATTTTTATCAGTAAGAAGGAAAAATGTTTATGTAGGTACCCTGTTAGCTTAAAGTTTCAGAGCATGGAGGTCTGTTTAAATTAACCCATTCCTGTTTAGAATATTGTTTTATTTCTTTTAGAAGTTACCACAGCATTATTAGCTGTAAACTTGTTTTGTGAATTTTTTAATTCATTTTTCCCAAGTCTTCAGGAAGCTACTGCTGGAAGCATGAATTTCAATAATTTGTAATTATTCACTTATTTTATTATCCTTTGTTTAGGCATGTGCAAGGCAATAGGGTGGTGATCTTTGGTAGACATCTTAAGACCTAAATTGATTTACACATTAATACAGAAGTGAGCTGGCTGCTGCAAAGATGATCTTTGAAAGAAAAAAAATCTTTCCACCTTAAGCTTAACCTTAATTTTTCAGTACTTCAGTTGCTAGGTTCATACTCAAATGTATCATGCATGTGCAGTTGTCATTGTCCTCAACAGGAGCTGCTAGGTCTTTAGCATTCCTTGATTCCCTGATATTTGAAAAAAACAGTATTGCTAAAGGATCTGGTTGTATAAAGCACTTGAGCACATACCTACATTCCATGCAAAGTCATTCACTGTTTGGAGCCTAAGTATGTCTATACTGATATTTTAACAATCATTTGGGAAAAAAAACAACCTTCGCTCAAAGGTAGCCCGTTAATTTTTACATAATTAAGAATACTTAGTGCAGACTCTAAAGCTAAGTTGTTGCTTTATGCAATGCTGTAGAGTTCAGAAACCTTTAAGGTCAGGGAGGGTAATAGGCTGCTTCTGCTGGAGTGTGATTAATCTCATTTTGCTGGTCAAAATTTTCAGCATTTGTCATCAAAAAAAAAAATATCCCCCAAAACTGACAAATGTGGTTTGGGTTTTTTTGTTTGGTTGGTTTGGTTTGGTTTTTTTAAATACAAAAATCAAAAGTGTGGAAAACACCTTGGGGAGTATTAAGATTGTGCCTTGCAAGTTCTTAAACACTCATATACAGAGGGGTTTTTTGTGTTTATTTAACCTACTCCATGTGTTTTCAGTTAGGTGGAAAATAATTTGAATCACTTATTTAATTCTTATGGTTACAGCAACTGAAAGGAAAGGTTTTGTGTTCCTGGTTAACTTGTAATTTCCACAAGAAACGTAGTATTCCTACAGAAAAATGTAGGCTTACATTTTGATTTTATTCTAAGTTTTACTCAAGATAGGATTTTTTTTCCTGAGTTTTACTCAAGAAACTGACAGTTTTCCCAATATCCATTACTTTTCCCAATTATTTTCTTAATTAGTCTATTTTGAGGTATTGAATAAAATGTAAAATTAATACTTTGTTACCTCCATAGTAGTCTAGAATCAAATTTTAGATCTTGATCTAAATGACCATTTGAATGTGTTTATAAAACAAATTATTTGGATACATTTCATCTATTCCATCTTCACAGACTGTATTTTAATGGTCTAAAATGTTTGAAAAGCAATTAAGTTAAAAAGCATTCTTTCGCTATTGCAGATATTTTTAAAGAGAAGTTATGCGCTCATCTCTGTCAAATATTAGAATGATTTAGCACTTCCTCATTCTTCTGACAGTGCCTCTGAAGTCAAAAGTCTTTATCCTGTGCTCACAGTCTTTATTCCAAATAGGGGTGATGTCTAAAAATGGTTGGCAATGTTGCACGATACAGTGCTTTATGGAGCCATGGTATATTAGCCTTGGTTTGTATAGCAGAAGTGGAGTGCACATTACTTCTAATTTTTGAACAAATCTCATGTAATTGTTGCTTGGTAATATTTTACCATTGAATGCAACTATAGAAGTCCACATCATGTAGTGACATTTGTGCTCTGACATGCCATGCCCAAAATGAAATGTACTATATTGTATACAAGAAGAATAAATAACATTGTAGTTAACCTAGAGAAGATGTAAATAAAATATGAGAGAGTGGAATGAGACAAATGGTCACACTCTTGTGTGTGTTATATGCCAGAAGTGTAGAATACTCCTTTAAAAATGTAACACACTAATGTATTTTGTACAGCATCTGCTTTAGAAGGTGCCTTATTGAGTTTACCATGAATTGCTTGTTCTGTACACAGATTATGTCCAATGTATCATTTTTAAGTAAATAACCTTATTTTAGTACACATTAGTAATGTGTTTTGTTACTATAAGATTTTTGCCTTAAAAATGTAATGAATTGGAAATCGTAATACTGTAACTAAATAATTCCCTACTTTTTAATACCTCGTTTATGGTTTTTTCCCCACAGTCTTTGAATAAGTTGTTAATGATCACTTCTATTGTTCAATGGTGTTCAGATTTATTTGGTGCTCTATAAGTTCAGGCTCTGTATTCCTTGGACTAAATTTGGGCACAATGGTAAAACCAATGTTTCTTTCTGATTTTTATTCGTGTCTAACAGCAAAGCCAGAAGCAAGTCAAAATTGAATAATTGTATTTGAACATAATGCAAGTTCACTACATGTTGGTTTTATCCATAACATTTTGCCTCACACTCATCAAGTAAAAAGAGAAAAAATAAAAGGCATGGGGGATTCTGTAACTCTTTTTTGTTCCCTCTGTGTACAGCGTTCTTTTCATGTAGTGATATCCAAATGAAGAGATTTGAGCTAATATACTTATGTGCTGTTGGTCACAAAATAATGCAGGTGCTTCTGTATAGCCTGCTAAATTCACTCTGTTTTTTACGATTCAAGCAAATGAAGACAAATCAAGGGGCTATCTCATCTGTGAGTACACAATTCTATAAAATCTCAGAATTTGTTTTCTTACTGCAGAAATGTATTGGCTACTTCTCTCCCTAGAGTTCAGTTTTAGTTTGCAAGCAGCAAGAAGTAAGATCAGTTTCTATTCTCTTTTTGTCATTGATCGGGAGTAATCATAGCTTTAAAGATAGTTTTTTATAGTAGCTAGAAAGTTTTAATATCTGAGCATTATATAAACTGTTATCAGTATATTGCAAAGATAATTATAACACTTTTTTTTTTCCCCCTTGTAAAGTCACGTGTCAAATCTTGCAGTAGCGTTCTCGAAAGTACAGTGGAAGACTAGGCTGTATGTAGTCTTTTTTCCTTAATACGTCATACCAGGAAATTATACTGTACGACGATTTGGTCGCCTTACAATTAGTATCTTGGCAAAGTAAACTTTTTCTTATGGTTGTGGCTATTGTGTAGTTTGTGCGATATCTTCACTGATTACACTGATCATGGTTGGATTAAAAACTGGAATTTTTATATTAGTGTGACAGGAGGACATATTGAAAATACTGTGGGTAACTGAAACTTTTCGCACCAGTTTTGACAACAATGTTGCTTCTAGAAATGACCACAGGATGGTGCTATATCCTAAGGATAAGGAAGATCCTTTTGGAAAAAAACGGGGATTTTGATCAGTGAAAACAAGTTTTCCTGCCTACTAATAATAAATATCAAAATGTTATCATTTCTGTATGATTATTTTTGATCTCTATATAAAAATGTGTTACTGATTAGCTTGCATCGGTGTCTAAGAACTGAAACAGCTATATCCACTGACATGTCTAAAAACCCCACGTGTATATTTTGTATGCAAGCCAAAAAGCATACTGAGTAGTTGGTGAATTCAGTCACACCCTTTTAAATAAATTGCAGAAGTGGCACTAATTTCATAAAGGATCAGATTTGATTCCATTAATTTCACTAATCCCTTCTGCAGCTTTATCTTCACTGCTCCCCAGAATACCACTTCAGTCTTTCTCACTGATGTTAATGTAGTAAGTCAATACCAGCTGTGAACCTGAGTCATGAGAAGACCACTACTGTGGGTTGACCACCTCATGAATCTGGTTCGTGAAGGAGCACCACCATGGACTTCAGAGACTGGTTTGATGTGGATATCTGAAATGAGTTCAGACTCATCTAACTGCAGAATTCAGGCATTGATGGATCTATAGAAAGTAAAATTGTTTATGTATGATGGGTACTTACATTTTGAGTAAAGTAAGGAGACCATCTCAGTGATGGAAAAGAAAAAAAAATTAGGAGACTTTAATTTTAAAATGTAAAGTACTGTAAGATACATTCATAAAGCAGTAAAAGTTTCAGTAACAAAATAATTACATGAAGGCATTAAGATGCATAGCTTTTTTTATGTTTTTATAAAGCTTAGTGGTTTGCTCTGGAAATCCAGAAACCTGAATTATTGGCAATGTTTTCTGGCAGATTTCTGAGAAGTACTAAGGGAAGTTGGGAGCTTTTTTTAAATATGATGCTGAGAGTGATGAGAGATATATATCTGTATCTTGGAGTGAGCATACATGTTTCTGTGCCTGTTGGTGCTTGGCTGAAACTGCCATTAGGCATGCTGGTCTAGTTGGTCTGCTATGAGATAAACTGAAGCAACTTGTCTAACAACTCTCTTTTCCTAATGCCTATGGTCAACTTCAGTTTGTTTTTCATGTTTGAACATCCCCTATTCTTAATCCACTGAGCCAACCAATAGCTATGTTTTAAATTGTCAATTAATCATCCTTGTCCTCTTGCCATTTTTGTGGCAAATTTTTCTTTCTTCTAGGTCCTAATCTGGAGTCTGCTGTCTCTGCGTTAAAATGGTTTCTTCTAGTCTGTTGCCTAAAAATGCAGGTCATGGTGATGTGGCTATGTTAATCTTACCAAAAAAAAGAACAAAACCCCCAAAAACTGCAAAACCCAAGTGTTTGTGGGGGATTTCAAAGAAATTTATACCAGTAGTCAGATAGTTCGCTAGTATTTGAGAGGTGGTTTAGATAGAAGTTTATTAAAAAGCTGATGTATTCATTTAAAAAAACCCACAACCACAACCAAGTAGCTTAATCATCTTTCTCTTGCCGCTTGGGAAGGAACTCAGGTTTCCTGGCTTATGCAGCCAATAGAATGTTTTAACCCATTATCTTTTGTTAATTTTGTGCTTCATAGTCTAAAAATGAGAGCCTTTCATTCGAGTATATTTTCTTTGTATATGCAGGTGGCTAACTTAAGTACATATCTGAAGAATACAAATAATGAAAATATCTTTATATTAATGTTGTGTTCACTCTGGAGTTGATGATCTCTGAACTTGCCTGGCTTATTCTTCAACAAAAGTAAACTCTGGTAAGCACAAAGATACCAAACCTTTTAAAAGTCCTGTCTGGATGAACTGCTATCCTATCTACTACCTACCATGTCCTTTTTCAAGTAGCTGTATAGTTTTTGCTCCACTTGAAGCATTCTGTCAAATCTTTAAAAACAAGCAAGGTGTTTTTAAATATCTATATCCCCTGTCTGTATTTAATTGTGGAACTTAGGTGGTAGCTGCAGAATTGGTGTGCACTGAAGATGAGGTGTTCCTTGAGCTATCCTGACCTAGGCAGTGCGCTTGGCTTGGCACTGCAGAATGCTGCCTCCACAAAAGCCCATAATAGGAGGACCACTGGTAAAAACATCTGGGTCACCCCAATATAGTAGGTTTGTATTGAAAGAACCCAGTCTTAGAATTTGATGCTTTTCTTTCTTTTTGACATTTCACCTCTTCAAGTTTTCTTCTCTTCCTTCCCTCAGATATTTGAGCAGTCTGTGGGACAGAAGATGAGCTTGCAGGCACTTTGTGCTGCCTGCCGCAGAGCAGTGCAAGATGTGGCTCCATGCTAGATAAATGGGGATACTTGGCCTGTTAATCTCGTATGAAAATCAGCATTGGCTAGGAGTAGATGCGAGATCGTTTTTAGTCGTTTGCTTTGTTGGATTTTTCAGGCTGGAGAATAACAATCTTCTCAGCAAGTCAGTAGCTGAAACTGCTTTGCAGCTTTATTTCAAAAGACACATATTGTCTGCTTGTCAAACTGTTGTCTTAAGTGCAATGTGTATTGATACCAATGTGGTTTTTTAATAACTTTGTAGTTTAGTGTTGCTTAGAATACAAGTAGGTGGGGAGAAAACCCCTTAACAGCAGGATAGATTTCTGTTAGAAAATTCTACCTTGAAAGGACATAAAATACATAATAATAATTTACCTCTTTCACCAAAAGTATTGGGAATTTGTGAATGCATTTCATTTTGGCAAATGTAATTGTTTTAGTACTGCTTTGTAAAACATTAGCATAGACAAGGAAAATAAACACAATAATTTAACTTCTTTAAAATGAAAGCCTTTGGGATATTTTATTTGACAAAAGAAAAGTTTAGGACATGACCAGACATGGTCATCTTGAGATTTTGGAAATTAAAAAAAAACAACTCCACAGTTCAGAAATTCTATTCTTTGATTTACTCTAACTATAAATTTATTTTATATTCAACAGTGGCAGGAGACCAATGAACTTGGCATTTTGCTGTTAGTTTTATTTGCTTGCTTGCTTGGTTTTAAACTATTTACTAAATGCTGAACTCTGGGCTGAATTCACGATATTCTTCAGAGTTACCTTTAGAAATAAACTGCATTTTCAGCAATATTTTTTTAATATTGTTGACATTTTCCTAATGTCTAAATGTAGATGTAATTAATCTTAACAATGTTATATTACTATTAAATTTTTGCGGTGTAGTTGAAATACACCACAGGCTCAGAAGCAAAAAGACCACGCCATTTCTAAGATCCTTGCTTACAAATACTAGCATAGGCTGCATCTTACTGGATTTGATCGATCTCTTCTAGTGTTCATGTTGTGCACAGACTGAAACATTGGAGTGAGTTGCAGAAGTCTCCAAGACAGTCTGTGACTGCCTGTGGTCCACAGAGGACTAAAAGGTAAAATTGTCCTGGTTTCTTGGTTTTAAGCTACTATTCGCAAAATATGAGAGTCGATACATTCAGTCCTTCCTAAAATCTTTTCCTTGCCAGTGGTGGGGGTATTTGCCATGGGAGGATACTCTTTTGCCGGGGGAAGGAGAAATTATTTGTGTTGTAAGTGAAGAAGGTCCCACAAAACATTTTTTCTAATTGGGTGCAGTCCTCACAGTGGAAGGATTTGGGAATGTGCGTGCTGATAAATTTGGAGTCCAAACCATTAGCTTATTATTTGAAAGAAGATCCCATTGCTGCTCATAAGCAACTAATCAAAAGCCAAACACTTCCAGAAAAGAAGCACGAAGACAAATCTAGGGTAGTGCTATGTTTAAACACATGCAGTAGGATTGAATACATCACAGATGAAGCAATAGTGAATTGATCCATTGCATCTATGGAAGATATCAGTAAAACAAAATGTCACTATTCAAGTTTTAAATATTAGGAATCCACCCATTGTTGTCCCAGGTGGACTCCGTTTCACTAGAGAGCCCTGCAGCAATTCGAAGCATACTTTCTCCCCCTTCTCCATTTCTGCCATAGCAAAAGTTGTCATGGTGTTTCCATTTGGTGTTTTCCTCTGACTACTTGCAAGAGTTCTTTTGTACCCACGGCTAAAGGAGAGTTGTCCTAATGCTGGTCCTGAGCTGAACTCCACAGAGATGATGAAGAGGTAGACACCTTTATGTGGTGCTTTAAAGTAGCCATGTTCAGGGAAATAGCTGTTTCCATAATTGATGTAAGTTTCATTAAACCTCAGAGTCTTTTCTTTATCCTTTCTTTCTGAGAATCCCACATGGAATGCCACCAGTGAGTCTGAAAAAGAAAGAGGAACAGGATTTTATTTGCGAGTGCTCTTCTCTCCCCAGGATCATCAGGGTGGGAGATAGGGTGAAGCCCTATCAGGCCTGATTTCTGTATGCTCCTTTGTAGAGCTAAATGCTTGAAATGGGTATGTGCCTGGGATTAGATCAAATGGTTCCCTGGAAATATCTGAACTGCTACTCTTGGAAAAGTATAAGGCTGAGACCACCCAGGAAAAAAAAAAGGTAGCACTTCTTTGCTGTCCTAAAAATAAATTGGTTTGAAATACATTCTCTGCTTATTCAGTCTTAACTACAGTTTTGCAGCCTAAAGGGGCTGATTTTTGCTCTATGTTTTATGTCCATAACAAAGGCTACAATCCTAGAAGCTAAAGCTGTGGTGGTTGTAATTACCAGGTGCTTACAGCCACATGTTTACAGGGAAAGGGAACTGGCCAGTCACAGTGAAGTATAAGCTGAAAACTTGTCTCTGAAGCTTAGCAGTAACAGAGAGAGCGTGCTCTCTGGTCAGTCCTTCCTGTTCCACTTGTGCAAATTATAGCAGTTCATTCAATGTGCCTCTCCATGGTAGGAAGGATTTGATGCTTTGAGTATGCTCCTTCCAGACTCATATAACAGAGGAAAAAGAACCAAGACCTGGAAGCCTAGCACTCCCCATCACCTTCAAAAGAGAAAACTGCTACTACGTTAATATGAGCATCTACAAACAAAATTTGTGTTCTAAATATATAAAGTTGCATTAGTTCAAGGCCAATTTCCCAGCTGCTATAATGGTGGTAATTTTATTGGCCTCAAGTAAAGTGCAGCAGTGTTATCAACTTGGTTCTCACTCAAACTGCTTATTTTGGTGGAGGGGGGGGATGTAAATAATGTCAGAATTTCTCCCTCCGGCATCCCACAAGATACCTGATAAGTCTTACAACTAATATGCTTTGTGTGTGTAACTTACAGCAGGGCCCAGAAAGAAACTAGACCTGCACATGAGCAAGTAAAAGAAAAGAACCCACCTTTTTCCAAAAGTTCTGTCTGTACTGTATTTCTTCCACTTATCATTTGTGTATTTTCTCTGTGCTTCTCGGGCTTTTTCTTGTCTCTTTGCTTGTCTTGACCTTTCTGTTGCCTTCTCACTTTTCTGGTAAGCATTGACTGAATCTTTGCAACATCCAGACTTATATTTGAGGCAACTAATTCTTCATTGCTTCCAAACAGCTTCTTAAAAATCAGCAGATGTTCCTCCAGCTTCCGCTTGATGGTTGCTAAATCTGCTGAGAGAATTTCCACAGAAAAGTTGAGTGGCTCAATTACATTTGCTATTGTGTGATTGCAGCAAAGATTCATGTCACTTCTGGATTCATGCCTCTTAATTGCCAGGCTCAGGTGTTTGATATCATTCTTCAGAGTCATGATATCGTTATAAGCTGAGCTATCCAAGGAGTCATCTTTGGCAGCCTCATAGTTAGGTTCCATATGTTCTACGATGCTGTGTTGACTACTGACTTCATCTAGAGTAGAGGATGTTTGTGTTTCTTCTTTGGGATGCTTAGGAGATGTACGAGCATCATGATTATTCTGTTGACCTCTCTCCAAGAGATGAGATCTCTTTATAAGAGATTCTAAAGTCCTATTTTGTTCTTGGAGTTTATCAGAGATATGTCTGAGAGATTCTTGCAGCTGAAATACTGATGATATTAGGATACTAGGATCTTCTTCAAACAAGACTTCCATAAATTCTTCTCCCAGTAAAGCCTCCAGTGCTGCTTCATGCCGCATGGCATCTTCCAAAAGAGAGATGAAAGAACTGTTGAGATACTTGATGTGTCGATGAATCTCTTCATCTTTCTTCTTCAAGAAGCCTATGTCTTCTGAAAAAGCCGTAACTTGCGACTGAAGCTGTCTGTTTTCTTCTTGACGGAGATTAAGGGACTGATGGATAGATGGAAAAGCTGAGGAGAGCTCTTCAATTTCATTCCTCAAGAGATCTCTGAAAACTGACTCTAAGTGCTTCATATCTTTTAAAGTTGATTGGGTGCCTTCAAGGGAATAAGTGATATTCTTTAAGTCTTCCTCCAGTACATCAGTGTCAGAAGATATTCTCTGGCAATTACATTCCTCCATGTACCTCAACAGATCTGAATAGTTTTCCCGAAGATTTGAGAGAGTATAGTTAAGCTCTGATATCTGCCTTTCCATTGCTGCTTTGTTTTCTTCCATAATAACCGATTTCTCCATTAAAGTTATTGTAAAATCCTCTGGCCTATACTTTGAGATATTTTTTTTTAACTCTTTAAACCACCTTTCTAAAACTGCAATATTCTGAAAGGCCACATCTGACTCCATGTAAAGTTCTTTAAGCTGCTTTGCATGCCCTGCCAGAACGTCATTTATTTGTCTGATGGTTAACTGGGTATTTTCATCTTTGGGACCATGATGTGAGGAGAGTTCTGTTAAATTTTTTTTCAAAGTCTCAAATTTATTTTCAAGATTGTTTTGCTCTTGTTTCATGTTTGATATGCTGCTGTTCAAAGCTAAGAAGTGGGACTGCTGTATCTTATGAAACTTCTTGAGCTTTGTGTCGGTATCTGCCTTGATCATGGTGAGATTATAGTGAATACTAGCCTGCTGCATTTGCAATCGGTTCTCTATATCTCTTTTCACCTGATCAACTTTCACTACATTTTCTTGGACTTTTGATTCAAACTTAGTTCCCAGCTCCTGGAATTCCTTCTTGGGCACAGTGCTCTCTTGGAATCTTTCTATGCTTTTCTTGTTGGCTTCCACGTCATGGGACAGGTTTCTTACCATGTTCGAGAGGTTCTGTAAGCTTCTGTTGAAGCTTGTCCACATTGGGTTAAAATGTTTCCTTAGAAAATTCTCCACATGGGGAAACAAAACCTGCTGCAGAAGTCTTTCCTGTAGATCTATTAACACAGTTTAAAAAGATTAATTTCATTAAATTTAAATTCTGCTTTTGGAACACATCTTAATCTGGCCAGGGTAACTCAACTATGTTTCTACAGTAACTGCCATCTTACTCCCCAAAATCTGACCATATCATAAATTTTGACAATTGCAAAAATAGCCTGATTTTAAATCAAGGTTACTGTGAGGCACATTGTGTCTTTTGAGTCTGCAGAGAGTAACTTAGATATGTATTGACTGCCTCATTTAAGTCATAAAAATACTACATTTTGAAACCCCTGTACGAGCATTTTTGTAAGTGGCCATAACTGCCCATTTTCACAACAGTTCTTGGCTGATGGGCTCTTGCTTATTTGACTGTCTCATACTGTTGTTCTTTTTCTGATGCTTTCTACAATGCACCTTCTACTTCACGAAGTTATACAGCTTCTTAACAGCTGAATATTCCAGGCCAGGACTAAATAACTTGAAAAATCTGTGAGGTACGTGTACTAGGTGTGAATTATACTAAGGCTTGATTTCTAACTTTAATGTTCAAACTTGAGTGCCTTGAAGTTCACTGAGGACAATAGTCTAACATTAGAAAATGTGTCTGTGGCCAGTAGCTCACATTAGTAGGTCAAATTCCATAGCTCTTTTTTTCTCACTCCTATATACGGCAGGAATAATGTTCCAGAGAAGGGTTGAATGTTATAGATTTTTTACATGCACCAGTCTGATATTCCACACATCAGAGTATATAGCATGAGTATGAAAAAAGAACAAAAACTAAATCTAAGCTCTCCATCCCCATAGAAGAGAAGAAGCCGTAGAAACAGAATAGTAAGCTAACAAATTTTAGGTATAAGCAACCTCTCTGTTCTTTGGTTAAGGCCACAAGGATTCTGAAGGAATCTGCCTTTTATCTCATTTCCCCTTTCAATTTACTCTTGAATTTGGTTCATTCATGTTGGGATTGCAGCCATTTTTTTCTCTCCTTAGAAGCAACCAGCAGACCAAGGAATAACAGGGTGGTTTGGTTTTTTTTTAAGTTTTCTTTCTGCTCTGTGTGGTTTTACAGGGCCTATTGGCAGGCTGGTAATTCTGCGTCAGACCTCTCACCTGAATTGCTCTGGTTCACTTCTAACACCATGCTTGTACCGTTGTTTTCAAATATTCTCTGTAAGTCACCTAAGTTGCTGACTGCTTGATGAATATCACTTTGAAGATCATCCAGTAAAGCCTCATGATTTTGAATGACTTCCAACATTTTTCTTGAATCCACTGATGTTGACACTAATCACAAGATTAAAAAAACAAAGTCATGCAACGGAGTGCAGCGACCAGGCGACAGGTATTCCTACAAGACCTCTGAGAACACCTGTGTACTTTTTGCTCTGAAAATTTTGCGCTGACATTTAGGGGGTTTGTTGACTTTTAGCACCTTAACTCACGGTTTCTTTGCAGAGATTTTTTTCAACAGTGATGAAAATGTAATATATTTAAATATTAAGAGAACTACAGCCACGCTAGCCATGATGGCAGTAAAATGCTCTTCATTTAAAATCTCCCCATGCCATAAAAATGTTCTAGAATTATAACTCCTTTCAAGCCATTGACTGAAAGGATAGCAAGGTTTAACAACCCAGAATAAAAGGAGAGGATGAAAGAGCCATTGAGGCATTCCACTAAGGAACCAGAAGCATGGGGTATGAGCATCATAGCTGACTCTTACTGAGGGGTCCTTTAAATGATGTTATTCTAAATAAATACCTGCTAATTTGAGCTGTAGGTTTCAAAGTGTACACTGAAAGCTGCAGAAACTGGTATATCCCCACTGTGCCATCCTGGAGGCCTCTTGCCCTCCAGGGTTACCTTTGACCTTTAATGTTTTATAAACTTAAGTCGTGCAAAGTAACTGCATATTCATTTAGTGCTGAGAGCATAATGTAAAGACGACTCTCTTTGAGAGCTGCAATACTACCCTAAAACCAATTGCTAGAAGATACTTAATAGCACTGCAATCCACACCATTTCCCAGAGGGTAAGGGAAGATCCTTCTTGGATACTTAGATTGGTAGGATGGAGTGCCCGAGATACGGATCTACAGTACCTCGTAGTAGCCTCAAAGCTACTGGCTAGTTGCTTTAAAACAGCGTTTTGAATAGATTGTTTTTCTGGTAGACTTCTGAGCATGGTGTGCTTTCCTGTGAATCCACTTAGCAGAGCAATGGGTTAAACATCCATACCATTGAAAGGTTTAGCACTCTGTACCAGCTGGCATTCTCACTAGGTATTGCTGATGACCAGCCAGCATACAACTTCGAAACTTTTGGATGCTTTGTCTAAAGCATTCATGTAGTGTTACAGCAGAAGCCCTTATTTATGCCAATAAATGTAGTTGTGTAAAAACTTTCCCAGATAATGCTTTCACTAGAGATATTGTCCATAGCTTATCATGTTAAAATTGCACCTAAAAAGTACATCTTTTTTTCTGATCAGTGACTGAGAGGTAAAAGAATGGCAAGCAAAATAACTTCAAGCACATACTGTGGTTTGAGAACTCCTCTTCCCGTCCTTCAGTTTGATTTTGTGGCACCAGAATAAAATTGGGATCTGCAATTGAGATGTAATACATCTGTGAAAATGTTTTAGATGCAGAAACTGCTACAGTTCAGCAAGGCAATGCAGGACAATTTCATGTGTAGTGTAACTGATGTGGAGACAGGCTTCTACATTGCCGGTTTCTTAGGGAAAGAACATATTGTCTGAAGAATTTACTTAGCTTGTAGTACAGCACTGGCATACAACATTGCATAAATGGTAATGCGATGCAGTAGGGTGGGGGTTTTTAACTCGCGCCAAGTTATTGCCCCTAAGAAGTCTATTGCAAACACTTTGGGATTTTTGGTTTGGGGTTTGGTTTTGTTGTTGGGGTTTTTTTTCTGAGGGTCCTATCAAAAGATCTGCAAATTCCTCTTCCTTGTTCCACAGTTACCTGAACATTCTGGTGGCACCAGCTACAGTGAGTGATGCTGTACAAATGAGGAGGTAAAGATGGAGCAGCTGGTTTTGGTCAATGAGTGTAATGAAGGAGAGACTAAACTAGAAGCACTGCATTTGGTAATACCTTTCCAACATGAAAGTTGGAAAATAAAGGAAGGTTAGGCTATGGCATCACCTAGAGATAAATCTATGAACAAAAGCTATCTGTGAAGAAAAGCTAAACCTACAGAGATGAAAACAGGCCCACTTTATCTATGGGTGATTAGGCATAGATTGTGTGAAAATTTTCACATAGATATTTGCCTTTTTTGCTATGGTTGCCTTAATTGCAAGAGGGAATTACCTTTTATCTGTTTAAATTCTCTTTCTGCTTTTGGAGTATTATTTGCTAAATCATGCCAATGCCACGAAGCACTCCAGTTTTTAAACCACATTGTCTCCCCTCTCTTTTACTTAGCAGCTGCACACATCATTATTCAACAGTGCAAAGAGTTGTGGTAGTTTATTGTATGTAAAGGCTATTGCTGGAGCTTCCATGGAATTAACAGCCTGGGCTCTGTTCGTGTGTTGTAGAGCTGCTCCCTGCTCTAGGAGCCAGTGTCTGCAGCCAGGGTAAGCAGAGAGGAGGCAGCAATGCAGGCTGGGGAGCGAACGCTGCCTACCTTGTTTGAACTTGGGTACGCTGTGATTTCCCTAGCCAGATGGCTTCATCCAGTAAACTGACCATAGGGGCATTTCATGCACTAGTGTTGCTTTCTGACGTCACCCTTTTCTACCTGGAATTAGGCATTCTTAGATGGACTTGCACATCTGACAGGCCTCCCAGGTGAATGAATACCTTCCTCTGTGATTACAAAGGTGCTACTAAGAGACGAATAAGTAGCTAATGCTATTAGCTACTAATTGCAGCTAATTATGACTACTCCTTGTTTCAAGGTATCAGTGATTTGGGGCATAGCAAACCAAAGGAAATAAGGCATCGATTCTCAAAAAAAGCAAAAACAAATAGGCAAACTTATTTCTTGCCACCATGACTGGCATTTAGTCATTAATTCTCACGCTTGTTCTCTAGCTTTCCTTACCACGCTGTTCACAGTCCTTGCCAATAAATCCAGGGCAGCATTTCCACTGCAAAGACTTCAAAACCTTCTGTTTCACTTGATAGACTGGCTTCAGAGCTGTCCTGTACCTGGGGAGTAAGGGTCTGGGCATTAGATTCCAACTTACTGTCAGCTGGCGTCACTTGGGGTGAGTTCACTGACTCTAGCAGCAGTCTGGTGCCAAGCCTGTCCTAGATGACTAATGCAGAACGCAGTTAAGACATTTGTCATAAACTGTATCACTGCTGTTTAGTAAAACATTTAGGCAGTCCACAGCAGTTTTTTCCCCCTACATAAGATTGCTTTTCAGGATTACTGCCTACAACAGGAGGTGTGTGCACATTCTTACATGCAGACAGAATATAACTACTATTCATTGAGCAGGGCTCCAGTGTTCTGCCTCATGCATTATTGTTCTTCAGTAGAGATTTTTTTCCAAACATGTTGGCACTCATCTGACGCAAGTCTGAGAAATGTCACAGATGGCAAATTTATGTATCTATCGGAAACACAACTGTAATACTTATTGTAATAGAGTCCTTTGCAATGAAGTTTGGACTGATCTTGAACTTTTGTAATATTCTGATGAGTTGTAGAGAAAGTTTTATTTTTAAACAAATATTCCAAAATGTCACTGGTACCAAGGAAGATACAAATTTGTTAAAAACTCCACTAGAAATAATCATAAACCTTTGGGGTTTTTGTTCAGAGAAATTATTTGTATTAACAAATAGCAAAAGCATTTTTGCAGCCAAGTAACTACATAGATGTGAAAACATGTAGGTAAGTATTAAATATTACTTCACTTCAAAAGTGTGTTGTGAGTCAATGTCTCCCAACTTTAAAAATGTATCAGTCCTAGTACCTTAAGGTACACTATTGGCTTTCACCAGTAGTCTTTGGGCAGCCAGTCCTTCTGAAAGAAGAGTAAGCACTTGGGCAGTTGCACATCTCTAACTCCTGCCATGTAAATGGTCTCACTGATGGCCACAGGCAGAGATTTTTTTTTTTAAGTTATATCTGTGTATTATGACCTGAAAATCATGGAAAAGGTATGGTCTATGTTTTTTGCTGAATAAACATGTGGGAAGATTTGAAAAATCACTTAATCAGCTTGTAGTCGTGTACTTGATGGCTTGGAAAGGCAATTGTTCTCCCAGGTTACTTAAATGCCTGATCACCTTTGGTACGTAAGTCAGACCCTACATCACTTTGGTATTAAACTGAGTTGATGCTTTAATTCTTTTTAAAATGTGTCATTAAATACTTTTGAAAATATCATTTAGATACTTCAGAGAAAATTCTGTTTTCTTCAGTGGTTTTATTTAGGATACTTACATGATCTTCTGGCAGTCTGGTGCTCCGTTTAGACAGGGCTGTTGGGAGTTGACAATGTACTTCTCCTTCATGCAGGCTTCTATGTATGTTACCAGCCGGGACTGCGTGAAGGAACACCAGTTCCTAGTGGAAGAAAGACATGGGAAAGGAATTTGAAGTAGGTCTTTTTAAGTCTCTGCTTGTAACAATGCCAAGGATGAATGAAATGCAGAAGGGCCTTCTATTCCCCCCCCCCCCTTTTTTTTTTTTTCCCAGCTGGATGATGAGGAAGGTGGAAAATGCTTGCTAGATTCTCCCTCCACTCCCAGTTCATTTGTTTTCATTTGGGATGTTTATCTGAGTTTGTTACAAAGGGGTCGATTGTCTGAACTTTGATGCATTAGTTCCATTTCCAGTCCTTTCATTTAGCAGGAGAAATTTCCAACCCATGATAACCTGCAGGTTAATGTCACTTTAAATGTCAAATTGCCTTTCTCGGCATGTTGCCATTTCAGATGCCTAATGACTGACTCATCGGGTTGAGGCAGACTGCTTCTGAAAACTTGATCCCACATAAACTCCATTAATAATCAATGTCTTCCTAAGTATTACTTCTTCAAGATAATATAGTAACTGATTGGATTTTATTAATTAGACTAGGTTTGAAATTATTTCTCCCATTACCCGCAGGAAAATAATATTGGAAAAATGAGGGTTGTTTTCTTGGGTTTTAATTTTATGCTTCTAGCAAGGACAAGGTGAGTTTTACTAGTGTGGTAAATTTTCCAAGTTGCAAAAGGGGTTTGAGGCCTTCATCACTCCCTCATGGTAAAGCACCTGCAGAGGAAACAGCTCTCTAATTGTCATGAAATCCGCTGTCCTGGTTGAAGACCACTTGAATCTCCAAAACTGAGCTACTCTGTTATGTTAGATGTCCATGTGACAGGTATATTAGTAAAGGTAAGAACTGGTCATTATAGTTGGTTTTTTAACATTGTTCTTCCTGATACTGCCACTGGCAATTCAGTACTTGAAAGTTTGTCACTGGAAAGTTTGAACACCCAAGAGTAAATCTGATGAGTGCTATCTTGACATGATTTGGGTTTTTCCCCCTCTGTCTGGCATCTAGCACTCACATAGCAAGTCCAGGATAAGAAGGGGATCAGGCCCAGTCAGCATGGGTTTACGAAAGGCAGGTCCTGCTTGACCAACCTGATCTCCTTCTATCACCAGGTGACCCACCTAGTGGATGAGGGAAAGGCCGTGGATGTTGTCTACCTCGACTTCAGCAAGACCTCTGACACCATCTCTCATGGCATACTCCTTGAGAAACTGGTGTCTCGTGGCCTGGACAAGTGCACTCTTCACTGGGTGAAAAACTGGCTGGATGGACGAGCCCAGGGGGTTGTGGTGAATGGGGTGAAATCCAGTTGGTAGTGGGTCACAAGTGGTGTTCCCCAGGGCTCGGTGTTGTGCCCCGTTCTGTTTAATAACTTTATCAATGATTTGGATGAGGGGATTGAGTGCACCCTCAGCAAGTCTGTAGACGACACCAAGTTGGGAGGCAGGGTCGATCTGCTTGAGGGTAGGGAGGCTCTACAGAGAGATCTGGACAGGCTGGATCGATGGGCTGAGGCCAATTGTATGAGGTTCAACAAGGCCAAGTGCCGGGTCCTGCACTTTGGTCACAACAACCCCATGCAGCGCTACAGGCTTGGGGAAGAGTGGCTGGAAAGCTGCCCGGCAGAGAAAGACCTGGGGGTGCTGGTTGGCAGCGGCTGAATATGAGCCAGCAGTGGGCCCAGGTGGCCAAGGTGGCCAACAGCATCCTGGCCTGTATCAGAAATAGTGTGGCCAGCAGGAGCAGGGAGGTGGTTGTTCCCCTGTACTGGGCACTGGTGAGGCCGCACCTCGAGTGCTGTGTTCAGTTTTGGGCCCCTCACTACAGGAAAGACATGGAGGTGCTGGAGCGTGTCCAGAGAAGGGCAACCAAGTTGGTGAAGGGCCTGGAGCACAAGTCTCATGGGAAGCGGCTGAGGGAACTGGGGCTGTTCAGTCTGGAGAAGAGGAGGCTGAGGGGAGACCTTATCGCTCTCTACAACTACCTGAAGGGGGTTGTAGAGAGGTGGGTGCTGGTCTCTTCTGTCAGGTGGCTGGAAACAGGACGAGAGGAAATGGCCTCAGGTTGCGGCAGGGGAGATTTAGGTTAGATATTAGGAAAAATTTTTTTACTGAGAGGGCTGTCAAACATTGGAATGGGCTGCCCAGGGAAGTGGTTGAGTCACCATCCCTGGAGATATTCAAAAAGCGAGTGGACAGGGTACTTCAGGACATGGTTTAGTGGGCATGGATGGTGGTTGGACTCGATGATCTTGAAGGTCTTTTCCAACCTAAATGATTCTATGATTCTATCTCTAGGGGTCTGCTGTTCTACCTCCAGTAGCCATTTGTTCTACCTTTGCAGCCATTACTATGAGCTTTAGAGCTTGCTGGTGTCAATATATGCAGCCTATCTGCTTAAATGAAGCCTGGAGAAAAATAGGAATCATATTATATGCCATTATGCATACCACTAAATTCCCTTCCTGTGAGAAATCAACATTAGTTTCTCAGCACAAAAGTAATATCAGACCTTATGCAGTACTGATCATGTCGGTTGGGGTATTTGGAGACATCAGGAAGTTCTTGTACTCCATGAGTTTGTCAGAGCTTGTGTTATAATGAAGTAGGGCATTGTGTGGGGGAGAGAGCTGTGGCTGATAAAGTAACAGCTGAACTTTAGGCAGTATATTTTTAAATGGGAACACAGGAACCAAATCTCTGATAATCAGCATATATGGAAAAAGTTTGCCCCTCCGAGAGAGTTGCAGAAACAATGGGGAACCGAGTCCCACACAAAAGCAGAAGCTGCGGCTGGGTGGCCAGGAGAACGGGGGGAAGCTGGAAATGTCAGGAGGGAAGGGCAGACAGCCTGGGCTAGCGGGGAACAGTTCACCAGGCTTGCTGGCTCATAGACAGCTTTTTTTGCTCCCCCATTTCTTAAGGAAAATGTGATGGCGATTTCAGTGAACACTCATGCAAGCAAAATTCTTCATCTCTTAGAAGCAGGGGCAGGAATCTGGCAAAGCCTGCGGCGCTGGGAAGGCTGAACAGGAAAGCAGGCTGCTGCAGCTTTTGTTGTGATTGCAAGCCAAAAGAGCTGGTTTGATGAGCTGTAGTTTTAAGGCCTTTGCAAGTGACTGGGGGAACTTCTGTGCCTATTATCAATGGGAGTCTTGTTTCCTATGGGACTGAACCAGAAGACAAATCCTCAAGTTTTTATTAAATCATTACTCTTCAAGAGTCAAATGCTCTGCTTGTGTTGCCGGGAGATGCAGTTAAAGCCAGCAGACCAACACGCGTGCTCTGGCTGATGTCTGCCTCTGAGGTGTGCATGGGTCCGCCAGGCTTTATAAGGCTGCATTGCTTTTCAGTGGTTGGTGTAAGATGAGTAACTCTGAAACAGAGACCTGATCTGTGCTTGTATTTAGGCTGTCCTCTCTCACGTGTCTGGCAAGCCATAGTTAGGAGTGGCTTTCCCCCCTCAAATCCTCTCTGGTTTTCTTTCTGGGGAAATAAAGTGACCAGGCACTGCTGCTGCAGCTTGCTGGCGTCGTTGCTAGGTGCAGTATCTTGGGTCTGCCTTCAGGATGCCTGCCAGGAGTCTGCCTTCAGTGTGGAAACCTTCCTTTAAAAAAGGATTCTTTGGCTTTAGTGTTTTGTTCTTTTCTAATGAAAACAATCCACGCCCCATGAATCATCATCTGGGCTGAGTTGTTTTTCCCACCATACACAGCTCCCAAACAAGTCCTTTGAGTCATGTAAGCCATACAAATCTAAACCAAATGTTTACATGCATCAACACATGTGTGAGCAAAAATGTGGCATCGTGTGACTGTATTTTTGCTATATTGCACATGTAAATGTGCACACACGTTTAGCAGAAAATACAAGGATTCCTTTTCAAAACCTGTTAATGTGGTGGGCTTCCCCCTTGTAGAAGGGGGTTACGTTGTATCAGAAGTTGAATCAGTGGTTGATCCCAACTTGATGCCTACTTTGGACAGTTATTAGCTTTATGTAGAATGAATAGCATGAAAAATGGGGAATTTGATAGACTCTCAATAAAAACTTCCTTTAATGGTAGTCACCTTTCTTTATCTCCATTTTTCTCCTCACTAGTTCTCTCTCGCGCTTGGTCTTAAAGCTTATTTGTGGAGCTGAAGGGCTACATAATATCATTTTTTTTATTTTAATTGCAAAAACTTCTAGTGGTTTTGAGTTCCATGAAGCTTATTAAAATTTATTCTTTCATCAAATAAGTAAATAAAGCCTATCTTTCCCATCTGTAATGAGCTGCAATATAGATACATGTGCCCAAAGATGAAACTTTTATTGCAGTATTTTGTTGTGCGTCTTGTCAAATGCTTTCTTTAAGGAAACTTTGCTATCTATAACTAAAAATACTCCTTAACTGTATTAACCTTGAAGGAAAATATGTCGTTCTTTAATGTTAAGTAGAACAATGTAAAGACTGAGAAAGGCTTTATCTGAAGTTCAGTGAGGCAAGCAGTTCTGCTGGCACCACTGGGCTCGGAATCAGGCTATGAAGTTTCAAAGAGCTGCTCTTTCACAAATAGCACTTTATTTAGCTGGTTTCTGGAACACAGCAGCTTTGTGTTCTGCTTCTGCATTTTTTTCCCTCTTTGTAATTATGTCGCTTCATTCACTGAATATATAACCAACTTAACACTCTCTGCTTTTATTCTCTTTAATACAGTTTCCTTTTGATTCAAGCTTCTGCTGCCAAGGAGAGAGAGTAGAAAAAAGTTCCTCATGTGAGGAGAGCAGAAGAGCTTTCTCTCCAGTCTGGTGAATGGTAAAGTTTATCACAATACTGCAAGTTAGAGCAACACTTGAGGGAACCCTAACAAATTCAGGGCTACAGATATTTCATTTGCTCAGTTGCTTTTCCTGTTTTACATTCCAAGCAAATTAATCCTTTTTTTTAAATCAGGAAAAAAGCATCTGAATAATTTTCTTTGCTAGACTAGGTGTTCTTTTTCCTAGGCTTTATTCTAATCTCCTTATTGAATAGAGTCTTCACATGCAGCTATCCACTTTTGCCTTATTTTGAGGCAAGTGTATTCTTGTCTCTGAGGTTAAATATATCTGATGACAAAGCATTCTGTATTTAGATAAGATTCAGCAAATTTAGGTTAGCTCAAGCTTTTATTTGAACCTCTAAGATCTTTAAACTAAAAACTGATCTTAAAATTATTTTTTTCTTATGTTGGATAATATTTCCGCTTTTACTGAAACATAGCAAAATGCAGGCAGTTCTCCCTCTGATTCTAGGATTGGGCTGGGCCACTTTATGTCATAGCAAACAAAATAAAACCCACAGAACCAGGAGATAAAGTGAGATGGCTGGTCTGCAGTAATTATCACTCTGCTCAGATTAATATGGGGTAGTCTCGTTTTTTCACATGCTGCCACACAGACAATTGCAGCATGATAGTGAGTGTGAGTAATGCCCCCCAGCTCAGCTACGTGCTTACTTTATTTTTCTTAGTTACGCATTCTCATGATTGGCACTGCAGTGCATAATTTTAGACACTTCCTAGGTCAGTGGAATTTTTGCCTGAACAAAAGCTTCAGGACTTCAGGATATTGTTTTTCCATAACTTTTGTTATTCCTTTGGCTGTACTAGTACAACTGAGTTGTCCTTCACACCGGTTTCCTCAGGTTTCTATTCTCAAGGAAGCCACTTTCTGTAATTACTTTGAAAACTCCTGTCCAGCCATTCCTGTGTCTACCACTGACAGAGCGCAAAACTTTTCAGGTCCATAACGCTTTCATTTTCTGTACAATGCAAAAGGCACCAGATAATCAATTATTGCTGCTTAAGTGTGCTACAAGATGACAATAGAGGACTATGTTCTTCTAATTTAAACGAGCATTTTTCCATTGACTTGTACAGAATAATTCCTGATTTATAGCAGTTGAAGCAGAAAAAAAGAATGATGCTTTAGCTATGGAATAACCGCTATGTTCTGTTTTTCCCTCAGTGCAAAATTCTGACAAGAAAAAGCAGCCTCAATAAAACAGAGGTAAAATGCCACATTTAAATTAATCTAAACTGGGACTATACACGTCAGTTTTAAGTCAGACATATCTTTTTATTAGTTATGGAATGCAGAAGGTGTTCTGCTGTTGAAAAAGGTGCTGGCTCTCTGCAGGAACATGATGTGTCACTGGGTTTTTAATTAGCAGACAGCAAGTGATCACTGATGGTCTATCAGTGAATTCTCCAGCTCTTCCCTAGCAGCCAGCAGCCCTGTATTACAATCAGACAGCAGAAACTCATATTTCTCCATCTTTCCCTTAGGATGAGTAGAGCTCCCTCTCAGGCAGGGCCTGGGATCTTCCTGTGACTCATCCTGTGAACCACACTGGTTTTCACTGGGCTTTAAGCAGACTAATTGATTTGCAGTTTACCGTAACAAGATGGGCTGAAAAGAGTGGCAGTGGTAGTTTCAAATATGGTGATTTCCATATAGTCCTGGAAGTCTTCCAGAGTCCTGAGTAATGCTGGTTGAATGCTGCTTTTATTCCAACAGTAGTGCCATTAGTCTGTTATCATTTGGGACCTAAAAACTTAGTGCAGTGAAGGCTTTCTGAGCAAATCCAGTCCTGAACCTGGACCCTCACTGGGACCTCAAGAGAAAGCAGGCTTGGCTGGGAGCTGGTTTTGAGCCAAATCTAATTGTTGTACAAGCTACTTCAGATAAATAAATGCAAGAGGTTTTTCCTCTTCAGAAAGCATCTGCAGCCAGTCCCTCATTTACATTATCCTCCCCAGAATAGAAGCTCTACAGCCTGTTCAGAGGGCAGCTTACACTTGAATTTCATCTTTTGATTCCTGCAGACTTAAGTTCACCCCTACTTATAGCACACTCACTCCTTTCTCAGACCTTGTGTTGAAGCAGGAATTACAGCCAGTGACCACCTACTAGCACAGCTGTGCTGATGCCAGCATGTGAAAAATGCATGGGAAGTCAAGCTTCCCAGATGACATGCACTCAGGGTGCAGACAGTGTGCACCAAGGTTTGCCCTGATCATATTTTGGGCGTGAGTGTCATTTTGTTCAGGGTTGGCCACTGATCACTCTTTCAAGGGATGTTGACCCAGGCAAGTAGGAACGCACCAGATGCACGTGGTAGTAGTGCTGATGGTGGTTCTGTGGCTGTGCTGAAAGGAGAGATCCCTTGCTATCTGCTGAAAGAATGGATTGCTGCAGCTTGTGCTAATAAGCTGTGAAATAAAGCAACCCTTTGGCACAGAGGGTTTGATAACTCCTGTATTGCATGCAATGAAGCTGTGTCATTTACATCGAACATGCTAATGGGGAGCCATTCCACCTGCAGCTGTGCAGGTCAACAAGAGCCAAATATCGGAGAATTTCCTCAGGTCCTGAAAGGAGGCAAGTGCCTAACTTTGATAGGATACCATTGCTTCTGTTAATGAACTTGGCACTGCAAAAGCTATTGTTGAGCACTCAATGGCCATTCCACTGGTTTGCAGGATGTCAGAGGCCAAAGATCACATTTAGCTGCATTTCATCCAAACCTGTTTTATTTTAAGCATATGTTCTGTGCCCCTTTGTTGGGGAAATTTCAGTATCCCATAAGTTTCCTATGAAAGTCCCCATCTAGTTTTGAAGAAATAGATGAGTCAGTGTGAAAATGGTCTTAATTAAATCAATGGATTTTTTCCTGTAAAAGCAGGCAAAAAACCAAGCTATTAAGATTGAGCATTGTTCTGACTTTCTTTAGAATAAGACTGATTGGGGTTTTCTCTGTTTGTCTACCCTTTGGAGGATAGTTGTTCTGTATTTTGACACACTGGGTAATCATAAAAATGTGGCTGTCTTGGTGCCGAATTAGAGGAAGAGCTCTGTGTTTCAGTGAGATAACAACGCACCTGGCTGGCATCGGGAAGCCTCCCCCTAATCAAGGGTGACTTCACAGAATCCTGTGTCCAAACCTCAAAACATGTTAATGCAATTAAGGATTTACTTATGCTGAAGATTTCTGCCTTTCCTATTTATATTTCAGGTAGTGGGGTTTGGGGATATATATATATATATTATTTTTTTTTTTTTTTTACTTTTTCTTTTTTTTGTGGACATAGTAATTGTAAGAAAAATCCCAACAAATGACAGGCCGAATGTGTGTTTGTGGATTAAAGAGAAAGAAGGAAAACTAAACCACCTACCCAACTGGAGGGCAAATCCAAAACAGGGGCTACTTGGCAATGAATACACTTTTGGAAAGACAGAGAAGTTCTGTGACACTTTGTCATAGATGGGGAAACCAGCTTTAGTTGCCCTGCTCCTTCCCATTTCATCACCACAGTCCATTTCTCCCTTACTGGGCGAGCCATCTGTTTGGGGACCGACTGTCGATGTGGTTACTGAGGGGGAAAGTTAAAAATAAGCTCTGCTTTTTCCTAAGATTATTTTTAACCTGGAATGCTTAAGTCATCTGGTTTACAGTGTTACTTGACAGACGGGTCAGGCCAACTGAGGGTACAGGCAGGTTTGAGCTTTCCTGTCAGGGCTAGCTTGTGATGGGATTGCACCTTTTAGATGCTTCATTTAGCTTTTTTTTTTTTTTTAAGGAAATACGAACACAAAGTGCATGAAATCTGAGTTGTCAACCTGACTGTTCTTGGTGTTGAGGGCACATAGATTAGATTAAAGCTGGCTGGCTGCGATTCTGCTCAGTGCTGAGAAAAGGTAGGAGCCTTGGTCTACAGTGCTCCACCAACGGTGCTTCAGTTCATTGCTTGATTTGAGAAATAATCCGTTTGTAGGGAGTGACAACAAGCCCTTCTGAATGCGATTACAATAGAGGTCTTTCCAGGGCCAGGGGACCTTTCCTTTCGAAGGCAGAATTGCCCTGTTCCTGGCCCCCATACAGCCGCATGGAGAAGGACACGTGTGTCCAGGTCTTTCTGCCCAGGTCTGAACCGTACAGCCTGCGGGAGGGCACACAGCTCTATACTTACGTGGCCCTCTCCTTCAGCTCCCCTGAGGTCAGCTCAGCACCATGCCTTGCTCAGGCATGTGTCACTACCAAGTATTTGATGGAAGTGGCTCTAAAGAAAGAAAAATCTCCAAGGTGGCTTGTCAGTTTAGGACAAGTTTTCACAAGCTATGAGGTATGCCTTCCACATAGCAATTGTCAGGATGAGAATAGTGGTGTATTATCTCATTGACATATTTACTCTCCCTTCCAATATGACTTGATCAGACAGCAGTTGAATTGGTTACACCTAGTGGTAAGTATTAGAGTAGGTGATGAGCTAATGCAAAGCTAATGCAAGCTCTTATTTGATATTTACTGGGTCACTTTTAGAATTTCCACATACCTGATCGTGTCCCAGGCAGCTTTTCAAGCCTCATTTTGGCTACCTGTATCCACACATGGGAAAGCCACCAGTAATAACAAGCGTTCTCCTGAAGTTCTGCATTAGGCATCTGTTTTATATGGGAAATGAAGCATGAAAATGTATTTCTTGTCTATTTTGGGTATTACGCACTGAATATGAAATCCAGAACCTGTTTTATTGTTCTTACTCTTCATCTTCTATTGCTAAAACAGATGCTAATATAGTCCAGCAGTTTCACAGTACAGATCTCTTCATATGCTTGTGCTTTCATTTCCCTTTTTAATTCTGCTGAAAGTTTGGGTACACATGGATCCATTTACCTCAGACATAGAATAAAGTATCTAAAGTCAAACTGGTCAGCTCCTATGAGGCACAGCTGCTGGGGAGAAAAGAAAAAAAAAAGTGATTTCCTTTGGAAAATTGGCCTCCTTTGATAGATTTGATTTTCTAAGAAACGTGCAAACACCTGTCTGCTTTGAACATGCAGAGCTTCTCCTGTTTGCTCAGATATAAGCAACAGCTGAGATACTAAACTGTTACTTAGTTCTTCCTCAAAAGAATAGTTGAAACAAGAGGGTTATTATCCACACATTTCTCTTTTTTAAAAAGTCACCTAAAGGCCAGTGACTTCTTACCAATTTTCTTGTTTTAAAACTCTTATTAGAATAATCTCGTTATTCTGAGAGGAATTCATTAGTAAGGTAATATATCCAAGCATTTGACTGGGATCTAATGAGTTATTTCACCTGACGTGTTGAAATAGAAACCAGAGGATTCTGTCTGACTAATTACCTTGGACATATTAGTTGTGATGGTCTCAATTACTCAAATAACTGCAATAAGAAAAATAATACTATGAATTTTTAAAAAATGTAAGAATATTTCGTAACAACCACTATTCCTAACACATAGGGAAAATAGCAAGAGGTTGGAGAAAAACACATCTTTTTTGTTAGAAAATTGTGAGAGTCAAAACTATGTCTCAGAGACAAAGTCACCATAGATTTTGTTTGTTTGTCTCCTAGTTCTGAAAATAAAGTATTTTCTTATTTCAAAAGGAAACTAGAAGTGGGACATAGTTTTGGTAGAAAATTGTTTAATGGCATGTCTTTATCTCCCTATATCTCCCAATTCCTGATTAACTCCTGATGCTTTTCTTCTTGCTCTCTCCTTTAGAAATATAAGCCCAGTTCCTTGATGTTTTTTCCAGAGCATGTGTCACACTTGTAGGGAGGAAATACCAGATTCATGACAATTTCTTGTCTATGCATAGCAGGGCACTCCAGCCATGAGCAGCTGACATGCACTTGAGGACTTGAGGCTCTCAAGGTACATTGCTGCAACCATTTGCAATGATTTTTAGAACTTGGAGTGCAGTTACAAGGGGACCCATGCTGTCCCTTCTTATTTGCACTTTCTCCCCTCACTTTTGGACATAATTCCTCTTAAAGTCTCAAATTTCTTTCACAAGACATACCAGCTTCCTGGGCTTGTGTGCACTATAAATGTGATGGCTCTAGCAAAAGAACAAATACATTAAAGCTATTGCTAGCCTCGATTCTGATTGCCTGTAGTCATCGATATAGCTTTATAATTGGGAAGAATGTTATGATTTGACTTCTTATGTAACTGTCTCCATAAAAGGAGGAAGTATTTCTCTTCTTGGGAGGAAATTAGGATGAGTAATAGTTGGTGCTGAACTGAATTACACAAGCTGGTGCTGAACAAAGTTACATAGCAAAGGAAGAAATCCCTATTAGGAGAGTATATTACAGCATCTTGCTGACCTATATGTGCACCTTTTTACACTGTTGAATTTTCATAGTACTTATAGTTTTCAGAATGCTTTCGGCATTTCAACCAGCAATCAAATTATTACCACCTTGCAGTATAATGTGCAAGTCCAGAGTACCGCTTAGGCTTTGTTTTCCTTCCTCTGACAGTGTCTGAAATGCATTAACCAGGAGTTGGTGAATTAACAGTGCATGCATGTCATTATTGAACACTACCCATCAGGAAACTGGAAGTCAGCACTTACAGGCTTTAGAAAATGACTTAAGGTTAATGGTGGGAGGTACAGATTTTGGAGAAGATGTAGTATGAAGGACAACAGGGTTTTAATACACTCGCCACACTACACACAGAAGGGAGGCCTTAATTTTACGTGTAGATGAGATTAGAAACAAGATTGCATACTTTAGTGTGCATGAAAGGGATGCATGACATGAGCAAAGTTTTGTAGTCTCTTTCCATCTCCCTTTTCTGTTTCCTCAAGAGCATTTTAAGGGAAAAATACCAGGGCATCCTAAAGCACTGAGCTGTGAACAGCACTCGCTGTGCTGCTGTTTCAGCTCTCCCAAACAGGGCTCTGCAGTACCCATCCATCAGGGCTATAAAAGATTCATTCACTGTCTTGCTTGGGTTTCATCTATTTTAAACATTTAGAGACCTACTTACGTGCCCTGTAAAACTTAGAATAATCATAGTGTTTGGAAATCTTTCTAGTGAAGCACATGCCTTTTCCATGCAGGATGGCTACTCTTCTGCTATAAATTATCATGAGAAGCATTTCATTGTCACAAAAACCTTTTGGAGGGGTTGAACTTGTAGTCATTTTCATGCTTATATATTATTCCTTACTTTGGTATATTTACTCCTCACTATTTTTATTTTGCTAACATCCTGCCATTCTCTTTCCCTCTCCATTTCCAAGGCCCAAGTCTGCAGCCAGGCACATCCCGGTGATGGGCAAAGGTTGCCATGGTCAGCAAAAATAATCAGCATTGCTTTGTGATGAGAAAAAGTCAGTAAGTTAATTTCCTCTAGTTCTGCTTTGCCAGAAATAGTGTTTTATTTTATGGTGCTACAGCAGAACTGGAAGGCTTCACATCTGTCAGGTATGTCCAGACCCCAAACCCCATTCTGCTGTCTTGGACTAGGCAAAGAGCCAGTCCCATCTGTGGTTTCATCCTCCACAAGCAATTCAGCTTTCTGTTTCTGTAGTTAAACCATTTAACCTCCTCCTGTTTGGTTATAGATTGATCCCTAAAATCTAATATATTTTAATGAGAAACTTCTTTTGAAAATGGTCCTTTATCAACAGGGTATAAAGGTATCAGGCAGGATTGCACGATCGTTACATGTAAGACAGACACATTAGGGTACTTACCCATTTCGGGACTGTGGGCTTGCAGCTTCAAAATCCTCTCTCTCTTCCCGATGTGAGGAGATCACGCTGGAAGGGTAATCTTGAGTATCCTCCCTGAGCCTTTCTTCTTCCCAATAACCTTCTTCCTCATGCGACAGAGGAGTCCTCTGGGGGTATGCAGAGGTCTCATAAATTTGTGGCTTCGAGCTGTGCACTGAACCAGCACGATACCCATGATGGTCTGAGTGTTTGACCAGCTTTGCCAATGCTATTGTATTACAGATGAGCAAAAGCTTCACTAGCATCGTGGGTTTTTTCCCACCCAGTTACACCTGTCTCTTGTTATCCTCTCTGAAGCTCAGCCTGGATTAATTCAGGAATGCCCTGGCAATATTCTTTAACTGGAAAGTTGGAAGAAGGAAAGGAAAAAAAAAAAAAAAAAAAAAAGATTTGTAACAAAGAGCGGAAAAAGCTTTCGACCCTCCCAGCTACTCTGGAAATGTCCGTGGCTATTGAACAATGTGAGTCTGGTTCCTGTGTGGGGCTCAAACGTCTCTGACAGAGGGGGAAAAAAAAGGTGGTAGGAATATAGCTTATTCAAGGAACTTCTGAGCTTGGCTGCCTTCTAAACTTATCTGTGAACAGGAACTCAGCTTCTATCAACTGCCTTCTCCCTCAGGCACAGGAAAAGGATGTTAGCTTAAAGGAAAGGAAGAGAAAAGAAAGGAAAGAAAATACTGAGTGGTGTAACAGACTCTCGTTACAGTCCCAGAAAATGTCACAGACCTGCTTGCTCCAGTATCTGCACGTGGGTTTTTGTCTACAACTTAAAGGCTGAAGTACCCTGGCTTTAGCAGCAGAATACTCATGGTATGTACACCAAATTATGGGCATTAAGGGATTCGGAGTAAACGCACAGCAAAAAAGAGCTTACAAACATCCATTTTTGTGTGGCCTTTGCAAAGTACCTCTGTGAATCATACTCTGGTCCCATCAAAGTGGAAGATTTTCATGAAGTAGTCCTTCAGAGAGGTCAGGATTATTGAGCATTTTTAAGAATTTCTGTTTGGGTTGTCACCTCTGGATCTTACACCTAGGTTTTTTATGTGGTTTTAATTAGTGCTACAAAAAAACACTTGCCAAGAGCTGCTGTAAAGAGCTACCTCTGTCACCACATCCTAATAATAATTAAAAAAAAAAAGGCTGTGGAGGTTGGATGTAGTTTTCTTACTGGTTTTGCTTTATTTGATGGTGCTGCTTTTAGTTTTGTTGCTATCATAAACTGTATTTCTTTCCTCACTGTCTTGCAGGGTGATGCACTCTGGCATTTTTAAGAATCAAATGAGGGAGAATGATGCTCCACTGACAAAAGAGGTGGGAATGCTGGTGCTGGACTGCTAGATCGTGTCTCAGTTTGAATGATGAGATGTGCAGCCCAAAGTTCAGTACGTCCTGCAGAGCATTAAATATAAAGCTTTTCTGGAGTCATTCCAATGCCAGCTGAAAAATAGAGGAGAAAATCTCTCTAGGATTTTGGAAGGCCTTGTTATTGAAGGCATCACTGCATATGCAGTGAATTTGCATCTCCTTATCACTGGTTGGACCTGCACCCCTCTCCTGATTGCCCCTCTTTCATGCTTAATGGAAGAACCTAGAAAAATGCAGAAATGCCCTTACTGACCTGTGACAGACACCGCTGTGTAAGAGCAGTAAAGCACTAGGGCAGCGGCAGTGGCACGTGGGGCAAGGTAGAGAGAGATTTTGATAATTTTAGGGGCAAAACCTGCTCTTGCTGTTGTAGTCACTTCTCCAGGGAGATGAAATCTGGACTGAAGACTGAAAGAAATAAGCAATTTCCCTCTGTTCCTTCCTGCTGCTTTTATTTCAGAATTGCATGCATCCTGCTATAATACATGTTAACGTGTGAATATTTTATGTGACATGTTTCACATACAAATGTGCCTTTATTACAAGTAACTGGATGTGACCTAAGCATTATGTTTGTTTACTTAATAAGACCCATTATCAGGAAGGAACTGAGACAAACATGAGACAAAACAAACAGGCTTATAGCCTAAACTGCTCTGTGATCATGGCTTACAGAAAAGTGATTTTGTGCTACAGATATTGAAGTTGTCCTACTTGTAACCTACTTCCAAACCCTTTGGACTTGTCTTTCAATATATACCTTTCCAATTAATCTTAATTCATCCATTAAGTCTTTATTCTTCATGGACGTGATGCCTCCCAAGTCGTGGGGCAACGCTTCTCTGCCATCCTCCTGGCTTGGAATATCTGCTGTTTCTTCAGGTGCAAGAACCCATTCTCTGTGCCTTTGTAATGGTGCTGCCTATGAGTGCACCAATCGGGAGGCACAGATTGCTCAGCCATTTGCAAGTTAATTATTTAGTGTGACTTTTTAGTAGCAGTTATGAAAGATGTTAAAATATTGAGCATGCCGGGGACTGGGGACTGACATCTCTTTCTTTGTGATGGGCATAGCATAGGATGCTGCCATGAACACATGGAAGGCATGAATTATTCAAAGGACCTTCCTTACTAAACGCTAGTTAAGGTTTCTGCCTAATAGCTGTTCTGATTTGGGGTGTCTGAATAACATATTCAGGTTGTACTGTTGGTTCACAACATTAGATTCATTGGCAGACTGAGCTGTAAGTTTTCTTGCTTTAACATCTGTAGATGAACAGGTATGAGGAGTGTACCTATTTAGGAACAAGATATACCACAACTTTGCCTCTTTTTTTTTTTTTTTGAGCTGGTGCCTCAGCATGGAACCAGGGAAAACAGATATACAAGGTCATTTGCTGTAACAATTTGCTCATTGCTTTCTGAGTTCAGTCTCTTCCAGGAGGTAACTTCTAGATGAGAAAGGCAACTGTGCACCAGCTAACGTCTGGTGGTAAGTAGGTAATAGATACCTACCTGCTTTTCAGCTGCCTAGTTTAGGCTTGGTGTACCTTATGGAGCTCGGTACTACTGCTGGAATGAAAGAAATGGGTGAGAGAAATCAAATTTAAAACGTAGTTTGGGAAATGATTTGGAAATAGGTGTTACTCCAAAAGCATACTTGAAACCCTATCAGTAAGCGACGTGATAATAGCAGTGTGAAGATGTTAGGAGCTGCCCTGATACTTCTCAGAAGTTCCTAGCAGTTCTCAGAACAGCTAGCCAAAGAACCCCACTCTACTCACTCTTTATTTTGGCAACTAAATTTGACAGGTGACAGATACTGTTCCTCCACTCTTGGTCCTCAGTCATTAGTGTGCCCTTATTCATGAAAATACTTTTTCCTCAAGTAAGTCTGAGAAATACTTATTCAAACTAGTCTTCAAACTAGTCTTGAAAGAGTTGATATTGCCAGTTACACCAGATTCTTCGGTATGCCCTGGGATCTTGCAGATAGCTGTCGGGACTACTCTTGCCTTACCTGGTAATTATAACCATTTCCATTAACCACAGCTCTTAAAGCCCTCCAGTGTTGCCTACCCTGAGAATTCAATGTCCTGTTTGCAATTCCATAATCAAGTTGTCAGATACCAACACCATCTTCTGGATAATCTGCGTAAGATGTAAAATCTCATCTTGGCCCCTTTCTGTTTGTTTAGAGTCAGAGCCCTGCAGCTACAGTTGGATAGGAGATGGGTGACCACACAGTAAAAAGTGCCAAACAATGCGCTTGATAAATGGCTTGTACGTACTTGGAAAGCAAACATGCTGGCTATTCCAGTCAGTGTCTCTCTGGAGAAAGAGCCCTTGGAAATTAAATTTTCAATAAATACATTCAGCTTTTTTTGTTTGTTTCTTTTGTATCTTCCCAGACTTGCTGTCTGTTCCATAATGCTCATTGTTATAGACTTAAATTCAGAATCTGTGTATTTAAAAGGAAAAAAAAAAAAAAAAAAAGCAAGCCTTGGAAAAATGTTTAAAAAGCCAAGAAAAGATGGAATTCTTTTAATAAGCTTGTGTTGCTTTGGATTTGTATATCCCAGCTCCAAATCTCTGAAGCAGACTGAATAACTGAAAGGATTTTATGTCCGGAAAGATGAATAGGACAGTTTTGTTGGTAGCTGCACAGCAAAGGCATAACTCCTCATTAGGCATTGGGTTTTAGGGCTGGAAAACGCTGTCTCATTCCCTGCCGCCTGCCGATGCGCGCACGTGAGTGTGCGGCAGCTCTGGGGAAGGGGAACACGGGGAGAGTAGTGTCAGGAGGAGGGTTGCTGGGCTAGGAAGCGATTCCTTTCAGTGGTCTGTCCTTCGGAGGAAGAAGATGAATTCTTGTTGACTATATTTTTGTTAGTTTGCTCAAAAGCTATCAATGGTATTCAACGGCAGAGATCAATCACGAAAGACTGCTGTACTGGCAGCACTCTGCTCGCTGTATGTGTGCCTTAAAAATGGCTCATCCGTCAGCCTCCACGCTATTCGTTCCCTGGCAGAGGAAATTACTCATTAACTATGCAAACGTACATGCAGGGATTCAAGTCCTAAACTGCTTGCCAAGAGGATGTCAGACGGAACTGCTTGTTTTCATTAGGGCATGAAAATGAATGATCTGAGACACTTCGTTCTTCTGCATTTTGAAGTTTTCATAAACGGAGAGAGAGAGGGAGGATTTCTGTTTATATAGAGCAAGGTTTGATCCTGTTAATGTTAATATTGTTCTCCATACAAAAACTTCCCAAACAAAGGATATTTACCAGCCACAAAAACTGTCTTTCCTTTCCTTACCTTTCTTTCAAACATCATCATACACCATTTAAATACTTCAGTAGAGTATGACCAAATCCCATTCCTTTCATCCAGCAAGATGCCTTTGTCAGCTCTTAGTCTCCAGCCTAAGTTCATCATTAAAGAACAAGGTTAAGGTTTTGCGTGTGGAGTAACTTGCAACTGGAAAAATTAAAGAGGGAAGAGACACAAATTAAGTAAGATCCTGTTTTAATCTGTTGCAGACACAAAGAAAAAGACAGTAGAGGACAGGGAATCTTGATTACTGCTTTGCATTTTTTCTTTCCCGTGCGTCTGTGCTTTGGTAATAGGTAAACTTGAGTTAGACTTGTCTTGCCCCTATTCCAGAATTACTGGCAGGCGTTGCACAGACCTGTTTCTAGATATTAGCCAGCAACACCCAGAGAGCTGTTTAGGTGCGTGGGAGGTAGGCAACTGCACCTTCCAGAGACCCTCAAGAAACTATGGTGTTATGCAGCAAAAGACTTGATGGACAAGCCTAAGCAGCCAGAATTCAGACTTTAAATGAACAATGGTTGGATGATTTGTCATTGCACAAGTCAAGACAAGGCTTTCTTTTGGTATTATACAGATCAGTTAAATGTTTGTGAGATACAAATTTGTTTACAAAGTGATATGATTTAAGCTCAGCAGAAAAAAATATGGGAACTTAATGTCTAGCTTAACTGACTTTTCCCCAGTGTCCCAAGGTGGATAACAGAGAAAAAGAGGTTGCTGCCAGGTGAGATAGGAACTTGGGTTCTCTGAATTGCCTGCTGGAGGAGCTTCTCTTTAGCTGCTGATTATGTTATCTAGTACAAGAGAAAAACTTATCAGTCAGAAAGTTGAGATCCTAGAAAAATCTTAAAGCCAAGGTTGCTTACATTAACTCCTGTTGTTAGGTTCGCCTGAGGCAGGATTGGCAACAAATCAGGACTGTATCCTCTGCTTAGAATAGAAATAGGGTACCGCAGTTGCCATGGGGTGGCAAACATTCAGGAGCCATTATTGATGCTTGCCCTATATAGATCACCTACAAAGTTATCTTGAGTCCAGAGCTTTCCTAAAAGGGTTTCAAGGTAAAACAATGCCTGTGCGAACTGCCTGCTGCCTTGGGAAGCATCCAACGGCATTTAAATGCCTCTTGTGAGCTCTTTCTGAAGGTCATGGGGGGAGGAGAAGGCAGGAAAGGAGTATCCCACTCGAGTACCAGCTAATTCAATCTGCTGATGATTCATGTTTCATATCCCAGGATGGCTTGATATTTCATGTATTTGTTACCTTTTATAGCAATGCAAAATATGTAGAATTCAATTGTACAAATCACAATGACAGAACAATAGCTTAACAAAATCAAAATACACTTCTTACTCGGCCTTATCAGCCTAGGTGTTCTCCTGAAAATACCAGTAAAACCCATAACCCTGGGAAGATATGTGCTCTGCTTTAATGGTCTTTGAAAGCCTACTGAAAAAGTAAATGGGCCCTGTAGCAATTCCCAAAGATGGTAAATTCACTTTTTGCCAAACGTAGTAAAAACAAGACTCCTGCCCTGTGCCTGATGAAATTAATGGGAGTCTTGCAACTGAATCCAAGAGCAGCTAGGTTAAACCACTGGTTGTATGGCACAATAATACACAGAAATCTTCAGTTTAAGAATACCCTGGGAGCGGAAATGAGCACCAGCTGTGCACTTTGGGTAGTGGTCAATCAGCCACCTAAAGGAAATTTTGAAAGATGGTAAGAAAAACCTGTTTTCACTCCTTGCTGCAACAGCCTAGAACAATGAGAGCTCTTACAGTAATTGGTATGTTGTGGATGGCCTTCCTCTGAATCTTGCACTTTTTTTAATTAACAATTGAGAAATGTATTGGTCTGCCAGAGATTTGGCTCCTCTACATTCAAGTGGAAATTTGTTCTTCGTTTATAAGTAAGGAGACTTATTTGTGAGAAAAAGATTAAGAAATTTATATGTTATTTTCCAGATGAACAGTTTTTCATTTGTTTCAGTATGGAGTAAAAAAACCACTCCCAAGACCTAAAGAAATATTCTTAGTTCCGCAGTAAGAACTATGTTTGTGTACATGTCTGCATGTATGTACAGACATGCTATTTTTACTCAGATTTTTTGCTTTTCTGTATAATCATTCCCCATCTGACACTTACAGTCTGGTAACTTGCAGCAGCACACTTCATGATGTTACCATGTGCTACCCTCCCATAACACAGTTAAACCTCTGAATTTCATATTCTGTTTGCCCGTTAAGGAAAAGCAGCCAAAGCTGGTCACGGTTTGCGCTCAGAGGCTGATGCTCCATGGGTTCTGTAGTCTCCAATGTGGCACTATTAAAAACAAAAAAAAATTAAAAAAAACCAATCACCTTGTTGCACCAGCAATTGCTTTCACAGGTGCTTGCACTGAATTTCAGTTTGCTAGTGGGACGGTAACTGGTTTGGGCCACTCGGGGTCTACTTCCAAAAACAATTTAGCTTTGGTTTAACTTTAAGCACACAAGGATATCCAGCTGTGATTAATGATCATATGTTTTGGTATTTTTTCCTAGCAAGGCCTTGAGGCTGAATGGATCCTCTATGCAAACTGTAAGGGTTCCCCAATCAGTTTGCCATTGGATAATTTTCTCGCCTTGCGCTGCTCGGCAGCACAGACCTCCAACGTGAGGGATGGCGCCGGTATAAAACGTCGTCTCGCTCTGCAGCGGCAGAGCAGAGCTCAGTCTACAGCAACTCAGAGAAACAAATAGGAAACAGGATTTCCCCCAACAGGCATCTGATTTTTTCAAAGTGAACCGTTGTAACGGGTTGTGCAGCCGAACCAAAACCATAATTCATACTAAATGCCTTCAGACTTGACAAACATGGCAAATGGGACTTACAGCTCCCTTCACCTGAGCACCAAGCTTTAGCTGGTTCCCTTTTTCTCTCAGTACTTACTAGAAAGAATGTTCTCGTCACCGTTTTGTGCAGGGTGGGTTCTGGTAACTGCCAGACCAAGAAACCTGACCCTGTCTGTCTGGTACAAACGCTACCAGCTTTACATGCTCTCCACTCTCTGGGAGCCCAGGAGAGCTTGGGTTTGCCTCCTGCTGCAGCCTCAGGGAGATGCCCTTTCAGGAACTCAGCTCTTCAGATAAAACGTCTCCCTCTTCACTTGAGAGCATCCTTGAGTGAGAGCATTGCAGCATATTTTAAAAGCTTTATCTGTCTGGAAATTTTCCAGACAGTCCCTTACCTACCGATGTCATCCTCCTCCTCTCCCCCTCCCTTCTTAAATCTTCCCGAGCAGATCCATATCATTAATATTTCAGTATCAGCTGTTCACAGGCATTGGCTACACTGCAGCGCACTTCATCAATAAGAGCCGGTAAGGGCTGTGAGGTTTGCCACACTGCCTTCATCCAGCGGAGGAGTAAGAGCAAAGGCAGAGACTGGCAGAGAAACCGAGCATCTGCCGAGGGTAAGGCTGCCTCTTGCAGTCCTGGTCTTGAGTTGCTTTTTGCTGCTGTCCCTCACTCAGATCGTCCGGGTAGTACCCTAGCAAGCAACAAGAATGGATGTCTTTAAGAAAGGTTTCTCCATTGCTAAGGAAGGTGTGGTGGCTGCTGCAGAAAAGACCAAGCAGGGAGTGACGGAGGCTGCAGAGAAGACTAAAGAAGGGGTGATGTATGTAGGTAAGAGAGAACTATTTTCAATCTATATTTGAGCACGAACTGCCGCATAGATTGTCTCTGAGAAAGTCTGGGGAAATTATATTGTGGATAAAGCTTGGGAGCAAACGGCAGGAGGTCTGGGTAACATCCTCAGCTCTGCCACAGAGTCGCCTGGGGTGCCACATCCTCCCCGTGCCTCAGTTTCCCTAACTGTAAATTAGACATAGAAACGGCCACTACTTCGGGGGAGGCAGAACTAATGCGATGTTAAGGAGCAGATGCCCAGGTAGAGGGTTTCTGTTATAGCTATTCACTGATTGTTTGCAGGGTGAGTCACTCACTCTTCAGGCATCTGGGCACTGCTGATCTGCATCTCACCTCCACGCTGTGAGACACACGCTGAGGAGGTCCCGGAGAGGAGCCAACAGCCTGATTAAGTGGGGATCGCAGGATGCATCTGTTTCCCCACAAACATACTGTTTTATCCTGAAATCCTTCTCTTGTTCACTGACCCGTTTCATTCCTGGTGCATGCATTAATCTTGCTTTACAAGAGACACCTGAATTCATTTTGCCCAAAGGATAGGATCTGGAAAACAGCATGTCTGATGTCCTGCCTTGAGACCTCTCTTACAGTGAATGTGCTGTTTCAGAAACCTCCCCTTTCAAGGTCACTGTTGAAACCCACTACCTGCACTATCTAGCGCATGCAATTATACGGTTGGATGGTCAGATATTCCAGATACTACAAAGTCTATGAAGTCTTAGGTTCCCAAGACGGATTACCTCACTGCTGTTGCTGCACTTCACACAGCTTTTAATATTTGCTAGATGTGGGAAAGAGGGGGTTTTTTAGTAGGAAAGTTTACACACGGGCTCTTCCTGCTATCGTGCTGCAACATCCACAGCTGTGCATAGCTACTGTATTTAAAACAGCTCTATTGACAATAGCTACAGGTATATATTTGTACATTACAAATGAAATACAAATTTTACGTGTAGCAGCAGATCTGGTAATTTCTTCATCCCAAAATTTTAAATACTCAACTATTGGCATGCTGTAAGTGAATGTATGTAACAGTTCACATTTCAATTTGAAGCTGACTCACAAGAAAAAAGGTAAACAGCATCCCTGTAAACAGTTAAACTAACCACAGTAACTGAAACACCAGCCTGTGGAACATCACATCTAGGTGTCAAATCGTGGCATCACTGCTGCTCCAGCTGCTTCCTGATTTCAGTGTTGTCGGAAAGGGTTATTCTGAATTTTTATACGTCATTCCTCACATCTCTGTTCAGTCATGTTGTACGTCTCCATGCTATGACGTGGTTTTCATTTCTGCACAGCCATGAGGTACAGAGTCTGCTCATGAGATTCTAACCTTTTCAGTAGTTTTCTGAAAGCCCTCTCAAAGCCTAAATCTCTGAATGAGGATCAAATAAGGATCAAGCTAAAGATTAAGCGCTTTCTCCTTATATTTTTTTTGTTCTGGTTTGTTGGTATACCACCAGTTCCTGCCCTGTCATGCACTGGATAGTGCTTTGCCTTGGGGCTGATTCAGTTCCTGTTGCACGCTGGGGGATGCTCAGCCCTTTGGGGAAAATTCAGTCTTTCACAGGCAGGAAAAGTAAAGGCCAGATGCTGATGAGCTCAGCAAATTTATTTTTAAATAAGCAGAGAAGGTGGAGGCCAGGTATATCAATTAAAACTGGAATGAGTAGCATGTTGTTTGTGCTGCCTTTTCTCACTCTGTGCCACATGAAGGGTTAATCAGAGACCCGAACTGTTCCTTCCCTGCTCCTTACTTTGCAGAGGCCTATCCCAGCAGCTTGGTCTAGAGCATTATGTGAAGCAACCTGAATTTTTGGGTGCTAGAAGAAAATAATACTTGTATAAAAGCTTGAGGGTCTTTTCCAGAACATCAGGAAGGGAGGCAAAAACCCAAAGCCTGGGATGGATGAAGTGGATCCCTGACTTTTATTCAGGTTTGTGTTAACTCATTGCTGACTCTCCAAGGAGGATTCCAGATGTCTGGGCACAACCATCACATCTGGTGAGTCACTTGCTGCTGCCCCAGGAGAAAAAAACCAATATGTTCCTTCAGAGGCACCCACCTGGAGCGGAGGGTGTCATCAGGGCACTGCAGCCACCTCGTCCCTCCTCTCCGAGCCACACAGGTTCCATTCCCACAACCCTGCCAGGGCCGGAGATGCCTCTCTCCTGTGCTAACGCTGCAACGCAGTTCACAGCTGGGCTGGGTAGAGATGCTGCCATTGCCAGGGCAGTCACGAGCGTGGGGTGCTCCTGCCCCACCGCGCGGCTTGCTGGACATGTAGGGTAGAGAAGAGGGTGCACAAAAAGAGAGAGAGAAACCACACAAAAAGAGAGAGAGAAATCCTGGAGTGTGGGCCACCTTTGCACTTAGTAGAATCACCTTCGGCTCTCCAAATTCTAGCAGCCTCTGGGTATGCCGAAGTGGTGGTGGATCCTTGCACAGTTAATGTGTATCCAGCAACTGATTCAATGGGCTGTCTCTTTTATTTGGTTTAAACAGGGAGATAAGGGATGCTGAAGTTAATTAATGAAGTTAATGCAAAGGTGCATCAGATTATTGAGTATAGGGTCGTTAGAACTGTTTAATACTATAATTCAGGAACCCTCATGCACTTCTAGTTTTCCAGAACAGCTTTTGACCACACGTGTCACAGAAAGCCCCAACACACCAAGCTCTGCTTAAACAAACCGACTCCAGCATGAATTCCTGCAGGATTTACAGCACATCATGATATTCTTTTCTACTATAAACCTTTTCCCACTGCACAGCACTCCACCACCACGATCGCACCCTTGAGATACCAAAGCTCTTACAGATGACTCACAGCACTCAGAAGAGGCAGGATGCGTGAGCTTTTAATTCTGTGTACACAAGCCGCAGGCAAGGACTAATGAGTGAAATGAGATTGAGCATCAGGTGATTGCTTTCTGATTCAACAGATGCGGGTTGCTGGCAAGGGTAGATGCCAGAAGGTCAGATTTCGTGTGGTGCATAATGGATGCTGAGCCTGAGTCATTGGGTGTGGTCAGGAGACTGGGTGAGGAAGATGAGGCGAGCTCTCCCCAAGCCGCAGCGGTGGCACTTCCCAATGCCATTGCTTCTGTCGTGAAATGGATTCGGGTGTTTTTCTTCTACCTGCATCCCTCATTTCTGGCATTATTTTCCATCAGAAAATATGGCACCTGCCCACTCCCCTCCCCCTGCAAAAGAATCGAGCCCAGATAGTCATCTTAAATCAAAACTCTGGTACAAAAATACACAGAAGTACAGCTCTTGTCTCACTAAATGTGTTTACTGCAAAATTGAAATGTATGCAAGGCTAGCACAGCAAATTATGTGCTTTGCTTACCTAACAACTGCTCTTTGACCAAAAAACAGCAGAGAAGGGCTAAGCTTGAACAATTGTGTCTGATGTGAGAAGATCTTGTGTGTCAAATCAATATTGTGGCAGTCTTATTGGAATGGCACTGGGAGGGAAACTGAAGCAGGACGGCGTCTGAATTGAACTGTGTGCGTCTGGCCCGTTCAGGAGCTCGTGTTCATGGCTTGAGACTTGTATCTGCTCTGCTCACTGCTGTACTTCTGTACACATTTGTATATCATGGGCATCATTATTAAATCCAGTTTGCAGTGGTCCACATGTATCATGCATCATTAGGAGCTGCAGTTTACAGCAGTAACAAGTATAAAGTCCGAAGATTTCACCTCTTCAGTTTTAACACAGTTCAGGAGGGTGGAGTGAAATGTTGAGGGCATATTGTAGTAGAACAGCTTTGTTCTGCCCCAGGCAACCATTACAACCATCAAAATAAATCAACAATTGAGAATTACGTTCAATAATACATAACATACATCAGGCAGAACAGAGCTGTTGTTATCAGGGCGCTGCACCTGTTTTGCTTTTCAGGCTGTTAATGAGAACGAGATGTAGTTTGTAGCTGATTTCTCCCACCACACCCATGGATGCTCCAGTACCTCCGGAGTTAAAGATCTGTCTTTCTGACTTTCTCTTTCTATCACTTTGACAGTTGGCCATAAAAATCCTTTTGTTGTATCAGTATGGGAAACTTGAAAATAGACTGTATACTTACAGATGATTTACAAAATACAGTAAAGTGGGACCAATGGAACCTTTTGGCATGTGTTTGTTTAACTTCCAACAGAGATAAATTTGATCCTTTATTTTTGTAATGTGAAAAATCATCTAGTTACTGTGGGGGCTGCCCATCTACCATATGATTTAACATACGTGCTGCAGTACACAAATAGAAGGGATGTATAGCAGGTCACTTGGAGGAAAACTGCAGAGACTAATTATTCCTTAAGGGCTACTTGTGTTGCAAACTGAATGCCTTCACATCCTGTTAGCTTTTCAGCCTTGAGAACAGTGAGTTAAATTACAATGTAAGCATACATATGGTGTACTTTCATAATTTGAGATGAAAACATTTGCATTCTGTGTATCGCTGCAAACAGGCACTTACAGCCTAGGCTGAGGCACCAATATGGGAATCTAGTAAGTAGGTATGTAGTAGGTGGGTGGTGGTTGTGTAAATTCAGCCTCAAGTTTCTCCAGAGTCTTTATTAGAGGTATAGAATGAACCTTTAAATGACCACTGCAGCCAAGTATCCTGCTGAAAGGCAGAGGAGAGCCAGGGATGTGACTCCTTGTCTTGAAAGACTGAAGTAGGTGAGATTTTACCAGGTGACTTAATATACATTCATTTTTACAATTAGCTTAATGTTGATTTACCTTCACTAGCCTCGTCTTTTCATTTTTTAAATATTCCAGGGGCGATTTTTCATGCTTCAGCATGGTATAATCAAGATTTTTCAGGTCTAGGCATCTCCAGACAATTTGCTGTTGAAGTTTTCCAACTCCCGACACGACGGTACTCATTGACTTTATTGGGGAAGGAAGCTGATCCCTTCTGCGGGCTCTACAAATGGCTTGTGTCTTAGCAGGAGGTGCCAGCTCCCCACTGCACCTTGTAAGAACAGAAAGCCGTCCATGTCCAGAAACCAGGGGGTTCTTTGCCGGGCAGCACTGATGGACCATGTGTTTCCTTTCACAGGTACCAAAACCAAGGAAGGCGTAGTGCAAAGTGTGACCTCAGGTAAGAGCACAGCCCTGATAGAGATGTGGAAATCTGTGATGTGTTGCTGGACCTCTTGTTAAGGCCGTCAGTCCTGCCAATGGAAGGTCTCTGGGTGACGCCACTGATTTGCATTACCTTCCATGTGATGAATGGAGGATGCTTGCCAGGAGCGATGGTTCAGGGTCCGGCCTTTGCAGTGCACATGGATGGGAGAAAATATTTAATCAGTAGAGCATGTCAAAAAAATCTAACAAATGTTACTTGGCAGACTCGGATGATTCACAGCAATTTAGACATTTCACAATGTCAAGAGTGCTGCCCAGCATGCAGAGAGGATTTACTTGCATCAGATCCTGTCGGGCCAAAACTGGTCTTTGGGGGACTCCTGTCAGGTAGTCGCAGAGTCAGGGACCCTAAGGGATTCTTCTAGGTATGCCAAGCTCCAAGGCAGGGCAGCTGTATGGACCGCCTTGAAGAGACATGAATGGATCCTTTCCCTGGAGAATATCAGGACAATTACTTTTTTTTCTACCCAGGTGTATTAAATCAAACAGAAGCTACCCAGAGAGAGGTCATACGCAGTCTGCAACGCAAAATACCTTATTTGCACGATTGTCTCTTTGTATCTTACAGTGAGTTTTTCATTCTCCAGTTGCCCACAAAGACTGACAGGCTGCAGCGCTGCTCTCTGAGCAGCATTTTGAGTCAGACAAAACTCTCACGTACGTAATCTAAATTCAGATGTGGTCTCATATAAAAAAATCCAAATAAGGACTGTACCAGGGCCAATTTCTCCTCTTGCCTCAATGCCATCCTTTTATTGTCCCAGTGAATTTGGCAGCCTTTTGGCAGCACCTAGCTCATTGACTTTCTGCTTTTGTTGAAATCCCAGTTGCTGAGAAGACCAAAGAGCAGGCCAATGTTGTGGGAGAAGCTGTAGTAGCCAGCGTGAACACAGTGGCAAACAAGACTGTAGAAGGAGCAGAGACCATTGTGGCCACTACAGGAGTTGTAAAAAAGGTATGTTTGTTTCTTTGGTGATGTGCAGGACAGAAGAGTTGTCTTTGGATTACCCTTAAAATATCTGCAAGCATTTACAGTTCATGGTTTTACCTATTCAGTTAGAGGTTTTCAGCAATATCTGCGTTTATATAATGCTTAATATTATTGTATAATGCCTACTGTAATCACAGAATCATTTAGGTTGGAAGGGACCAATTGAGATCATCTAGTCCAACCCCCTTAGGGTCAGTGAGAGCAGGTTGCCCAGGCCCATGTCCAGTTGGATTTTGGGTATCTCCACAGATGGAGACTCCACAATATCCCTGGGCAACCTGTGCTAGTGTTTGACCACCCTCACAGGAAAAAAAGAAGTGTTTTCTTGTCTCCAGATGGACACATTAACCAATTTGTGCCCATTGCCTCTTGTCCTGTCAGCGGGCGCTGCTGGCAAGAGTCCGGCTCCCTGCTTTCTTATGAAGGTAGAAAAGCGTTTTTTCCCAGGGCCTTGAGTGGAAGCGCGGCCAGGCTGCAGCGAGCATCTCTCTGGCCGGAGTCAGAGCTCTGGGATGTGTGGGCTGTGGAGGAGCGGGAGCTCAGCCCTCGCCCTCACCCCGGGCTGGCACCCGGGTGAGCGGCAGCCTTGGCCCCGGCCCTGGCCCCGGCAGCTCGGCAGGCAGAGGGCAGCAGCCATTCAGGCAAAGCCCGGTCCCGGCAGAGAGCCTGACCCTCCTGCTCTGCTTTGGGCTGGTTTTGACAACAGCCAAGCGCTGGCTGGTAAAGGCCGCGTGACCCGAATCGTGCACAGATTAAGCCAGATTCGCACAAGGCGTCTTCTGTCCTCCAGCCTGATTTGACAAACGGCGTTGCTTTGAGTGTGGGGATTGAGGGGCACGTGAAGGAGCAGAGCAGCTCCCTAGATGAAGGCGGAGTTGATCATTAGAGAAGATGCTTTCACCAGCTGGTAACAAACAGCAGCCATTTGTACAGTACATGAGGCTAATATTTGGCAGCTCTTTGGTAAGCCCGGCTGCGCTTCCCCTCTTCAGAGAGCTGTGGTCAATGGTGTTGATAACAACATGAGCTAGATGAGTCACAACAAACCCAAACCCAGAATCAGAGCGAAGCAAGGTTGGCCAAAATTGTTTTAATTGTTCAGACAGTTGGCTGATGAATTTCCTGACCTGCACGTAAACACATTGTGATGTGAAACAAAACTTCTACACACCATATAAATCCTGAGAGAATAGCCTAACAAAAGAGGAGAACAGCAGCTACGAGTGACGCAAAATGTCCTCCTGAAAGCATGTGAAAAGGGCAGATACAGAAGTTCTGCTAAGCCTTCGGGATAAGGTTAATCTCTATTCCCCCAGGGAACAGCAGCTAGGCTGCGGGGGTGCAAATAGCGATTCCTAACTCCGTTGGGGGGAGACTACCCCCTCCTACCTTTTGACTGACCGGGTGCGGGGTGGCTGACCCAGGAGATCTAGGAATTTGCTGATGGTAGGAATCTGTCCTGCAGATACCAAACTGTCTCCCCTTCTGGCAAGGACTGAGCAGCAGCAATCCTCTTCCCCTTTCGTCCTAAGTGAGAGCCCCCCCCTCAAAGACTGACAAGCTACAACTTACAGGTGTTAATTTCAGAGCTCAAACCGGTCGACGTTATCTGTTTCCATCCTTGTGCGGATAGTCCCTTAGAAAATCAGCGGTTCCTTCACCCTTGTAATGGTTCTGGGTTTTGCAGACTGCAGGCAATATACAAAAGCTGTGGGTTTTCCAGAGGGTTAAGGCATTAAGCATCCGAACTGTCATTCTGGCATCTTCCGTCAACATCTGCCTGCTTGGAGTTAAAATGGGGATTGATCAAGAAATAAAAAAAGTGGGATATGTCACATGCCAACGGGCAGTCTGGATGAGGGAGCCAGGAAGCTGCTTTGGATACAGTATCATGGTGTCATGCCACATAGCAGAATGAAAACGGGAGGAGAAAAGCAAGGCAAAAGAAGTCACAGGAGAAAGAAATTCAGGAAAAATGTTTCTTTCTGTGAAAGAGGGGGGTCATCTACTCTAGGGGCTTAGTTCAGCTTGCATTAGGAGTGCAAATCTTGTAATCATCTTCACTCACCATACTTCACTTGCATCTGCTAGATACCTTTTGGATAGCAATGACATGGAAGATTGAGCTCCATATGCACATGGAGTGCATCCCAACTGCTCCTGGTTGATTGCCATGGAGCCAGAGCTGCTCCAGAGGGAGGGCCCTGAAAGAAGGAGCGGAGGGGTTGGTGCTGGGCTCTCGGCACGAGCTCTTGTCTCTCCAGACCTGCCCCTATTGTGCTACACAATTTGCTAATGGTAATACAGCCAGAGGCTGCCAAGAGCAACATCGGGCACTATAATGCATGTGAGAGACCCACTGGTGATATACTAAGAGTAGTGATAAGGTATAGCAGTTAGATGTTTAAAAAATAAAAATACCTACTATTATGATCTTCCAATCCTGGAATTATACACAAGTGTTTCAGGCCCTGAAGTTTGAGACAGCTGTTACATCCAGTCCAGAGACTTGCCTGTGCTCCATCCCATCCTGCTTCTTTCTAATTACAAAGAGCAGTTGCTAACATCTCATTTCTGTTTTCAACTATCTCCAGTGTTGTTCCCTGCTGACTTTATAGAGGTGTTGTTCAAAGCACCAGGGCATCTGTATGAATGCATGGTACTGAGCGGTGCTACAGGATGACGTGAATCTGGGGAGACGAGTGGCCTAGGAGGCATGTCCCCAGCTCAGCATTCCCAGTGTTAATATCAATTACGGAGAGCTTGTTGACATTTAATCTGTGCGTTTGACAGCTGGGATCAGTGGCAGGCACATACTAGGGAGGAGTGGGGAACTCTAAGGATTCTGGATTAAGTTTTGCTCAGGGCAGCAGCCGCAGGGTGGTCAAGCTCTGCGGGCGTATCAGATGGCGACTTTGGCCATGGGCAGAAATTCAGCCCTTCGTGGAACGTGGCAGGCACTGAAATGTGGACACACATGGGGCAGCTGGCAGCCCACTGCTCCTCGCTGTCCTGAGTGGGCGCACTCGGAGCCAAGCAGAAGGAAACAGGGCTGAAATAACTCTACGCCTATGGAGGGGTGCCAAGCACCAGATGAGAGCAACCTCGAGTAACGCTGGCATCGCCTCGTAGGGCTTTGGCACTGGCCTGGTCACTGCTGAATGAGTACAAGAACGTATTGACTGATTTGAAGGAGTTTTTTTAAGTATTAACTGAAAAATATGTAAGTTAAAAGATTGTAAACCCTCCACAACTTTTCTGATGCACAAAGGAATGACACCCACCAGTAATGTGTTTTGTCTGTGGCTCTGCACCCATCCCAGTCCCTGGGGTGGACATTAATGGATTTCAGTGAGCTAACCACCCACTAAATATCCCTGTCTTAGGAAAGGATTAATTCTTTGTCTGTATGACACAGCACAAAGCTTGCTGCATTGCAGACACCACGTGGTTGGGAACAAGTGCATGTACGTACGGGTGTGCACACACACACACACACACTCACAAAATGTCCCTCAGGGACTGGAGGAACTTCCAGTAGCTGATGCTTCCCTGCACGCTCCACCTAGATCTTCCCTTTAGATCTATTTGCCCTGTCAGTCTTTATATGGTTTAGTTGTCAGTTCGTGGCTCTGTCATTTTGAATTGGGTTTGATCTTTTTTTTATCTCACTCCATTAATTATTTGAGTGGTTGTCAGTTACATGCAACTGCTGGGCGCATTCTGTGGATCACATCGTTTCTCTCTGCGCTTGATCTAGCAGATGGGTACCGCACCCCTACCACAGCTTATCGCTTTCATAACAACTGCACATTTTGAGTACGAACGGTTGATGTTCATGGCCTTAATTCTGTTCACTTCAACCCTGCGATGCCACCGACACTAAGACAGTTGCCTGGAAGGAATTAGAAGCAGAAACTGATGAATGAGCTCCCTGTTTAAGTTCGTTTGGGCAGGGTGGGTGCCACTAGGAGGGAGCAACCCAGGGCACCTGAGAGGCCATCGAGGGCAGAGCTGCTAAGCAGGAGGAGCAGGGAAATCAACAGCTGAACTACCTTACAGTTAAGTAGAATAAATAGTCAAAACTCTTCCCCTTTGTATTCAAGCTTCATCCTTTGTATTCAAGCTTCGCTGTACTTCACTGATGCAGTGATGCATCCCGGTGGTATCCTTCAGTGTCCCATGGAGCAGGGGAGACTGCAAAAGCAGCATGGAGGGGGGTACTCTGCCCACAGGCACTTTTTCTCTGCTTCCCTCTCAGTCTCATTAGTGCATCCAGGCGTACATTTTTCACGTGCAGAATAGCTGAGTTAGTGGCACTGGTGAAGCCTTAAAGTGTACAAGAGTCTGTGTGTGCTTCATGGCTAACGGCTGTGCCCCCATAATCCTGTAGGATAATGAGGAAAACATTATTAAATATGTATTATTTGTATAAGCAGCCCCAGGAAACCCTAAGAGAGTCTGGCTGTGAGCTGGATGAAAACAAAGCTACCTCAAAAGTCCACCTGGACTTGTAGGGTAAGACAGGAATCCTGCGTGCCTGTCTGTCTGTCCTGTCGGTGGGTCCACTCACTTTAATCACAGGTTGACCTCTTAGTCAGAGCTGTCAGCATCACTCTGAGCACGTTCAGCCCGAAACCCATCCAGGACAGCCTGTCTGTAGGACCTGTCAGGTTGCCTGAGGGTTTACAAGGGAGTGGTTTGGGGATACTGCCAAGTAGCATTGCTTTTGCTCCAACGCCCAAGGTCAAGAGCACTACAAGAGGCTAAACCTTTCTCCCCCTTATGCAATGGATGTCCCACTGCAGGCTGTTACATTTGGAGCAGAATAGGTTGCCAGTGAACTTCCCTGGTTTTACAGCTTTAAAATACTAATAATAAAAGAAATCTTGCTTGCCGCCGAATTTGTTGAGGTTTTGGTGAGTAATGTCCCAGCATCCAACATTTAGACTCTGCATGCTTTTTCTGTTAGATAAAGAAGATAATCCTGATAGGGTTGTTTATCTCAGAATTTTTGGGGATGGTGAAAAAAAAAAAACAAACACTGGCCTATAACATAATATGGATAAAAATACAAACTCTGTTTCATGTATGGACTTAGCCAGCAGAATATACAGCACAGTCACTGAGCTGAAAAAGGGAATTTCATAGACCCTGTGACATAGAGAAATCTGAAAAATCAAATTGTAATTAATTTTTTTGCAAAATCTGTGGACTTTTAAAATCTCATTTTAAAAAATGGTTTAAAATGTCTGAACCCAGAAGCTTATAGTACGGTCTATTTAAGATCTTTCAACATTGCACAGGAATATTTTTATAAATGGCAGGTCCAAATTTGTTGAGTTTTTCATTAGTGATATCTGAACATGTAACTATGTTTCATAACCTTAGTGAAATACTTTATATATAAATCTTCTGTAGTGTGTATATTCTATATACAAATATGTTTATAGATTTTAAAAATATTTATAAACTTTTATACTATTCCTGTAATGAATTCTAAGGTCTTGTGTTTCACTTAAATGTTAGGTTAAACTACTTTGGTTTTCTCTCTTCTCTAGCCAAAAAGATTCAGCCTCCCCCCCCCCCCTCCCAAATAGAATAAGATAGCCCATAACAAAATAAATCAGTTTTTTTCATTTTAAATAGTTTTTTAAAGACAATACATAATTTCGGGGGGGGGGGATATCTGCTTGCCCTTTAAGAGCAGGAGGAGCATTACAAATTACTTTATAGTTGCAACATGCCTTTCTGTTAGAACATTTTGTCCCTTTTAATGGGGAAATGAACACTGAAAGGAATGGCAAAGTCCTTGCTGTCCTCCAGAGAAGCTGGATTTTCACCCTTGCTTTCTTGCCCAGCGTCACACTGTGAGTCACTGTTACAGCTGGGGTCGGTACCCAGGAATTTCTGGCTTTTCATCCAAAGTGAAGACCCTTACATCATGTGGTCCTCCTCTGTATGTTGCTTTCCTGACTAGTCACCGCAATCCCCAGCCAGCTAACGCCCAGCTGAAGCATGCAGCCCTTCCTCATCGCGTGCTCGCTATTCCTGGGCAGGGTGGGAAGCTCATGAGAAAAAGGCTGTGAGGCGACGTCCCTAACACAGCCTGACACCTCTTCATCCTGCAATTGTGCTGGTTCCTCCACCACGGTTTAGAAACACTCTCCAGAAACATGTTTGCTTCCCTTTCTAAAAATAGATGGATGACTCCCTTTTATCCTTCTGGAGCAGACTCTTGGCAGAGAGCACGATTTAAGGGATATAATAAGCAACACAATAGCTGAACAGTGCTTCTTCAGCCCACCCATGGCTCTCGGATGCACTGTCCTGAAGAAGGGATCCCCTCTTCCATGGCTGTTTCCACATCCACCAGAGCCGAGCTCCCTGCCCGCAGGAAGAGTACATGGTCATGCCCTGTAGAAAGATGGGGTGCACTGCACTTGTCCTTGTGTTCCTACGAGCTGTCCCCCAGTTTTCCCAACAGAACTCAGCACCTTAGGCAGTCGCCTTTGATTCACCTACATGAATTCACATGGCAGCTGGTAACCTCATCTGCAAAAAACTTGCGAAGCGCCTGCTGTTGCAGCTGTTGTTATTGGCTTGCATTGCATGTTTCTTTTCTTTCCACCTAATGGTCCAAAAAACTGCTTCAAAGTACAATTTGAGGCTATTTACCTGTTTTGACCTAATGTGCGCTGTTGAGTTATAAGGTGTGGTCCTTTTTATGTGGCCCTATATGAATGTAAAGTGTTTTAGAGCCACAGACTGGATCCTGAGGCTGGATCAGCCTCCATAAATCCAGGGTAGTGAGCTCTGCTGGCAACAACAGAGTTCACGCGTTTCGGAAAGGCTGTGGCTAAGTGGCTCCATCAGAGCGGTGGCCTCTCCCCAGCAGCCTGGGGTCCCTGCTGCGCCAGGAACTGGCGACCAGAAACTGGGCTCTGTCGTCTGCACCATTTGACATCGATAGGTTACCTGGGCTTACTTAACATGGAGTGGGCTGATACTGGCAAAAATCATTTCAGCTAACAAAGGGATGCAGATTAAAGGCATGTTTCTTAGGAAAAAAAAGATTGACACTGTGCTTTTCATATGGAGACACCCCCAGTGCATGGCTCACTCTCTATAAACAAACTAACTGACTCTCGGCAGGGAGGTGAAGGGAATGCCTGGAGCTGTGGCCAACATCAGTACTGGGCTGCGGCTCATATTTTGGCCATTTTCTTCCTTTGGTGAATTGATCTCTTATAGTAGCTTGTGTGGAGACCTGGAAACCTATGGAAGGACAGCCAGGTTGCAGTGCTTCCATCTCCCGGCTCCCCTTCCTGCCAAAAATAGATCTGAAGTACAATTTCCAGCTTAAATTTTCATGTTTTCTACCTATCTATGTAACTCTGTGAAATCGGTCTATTTTTTCCTTTTTTTTCACATCACCTCTTCTTCCCTAATTCAGTTCCAAAAGCAGTAGGGGTGTTTTCCTACTGATGAGAACAGTTGTAACTGGACAGGAAAATAAGGACACATGTGAAAACGAAGAGTGGAATCCCCCAAAAGACACGGAGCATAAAGTTCTGTTTACAGTAGGTTTTACAGACATTTGATTTGCACTGCATCAACAGTGGCACCAGGGAAAGTGGTGGCCCTGTGTTTCCAAAATATTGAAATTCAAATGATGTCTCTCCCTTCCATGCAAAATTGACTTTCCCTTTATGTAATATATGTGTCTCAGGTTCCTTCTGCGGTGGCCTTGACTTCATGTGGGAAAAGAGAGTAAAAATTGAGGGATACTGCTGCGCATGTGTGCTCAAAGGAAACAGAGAAGCTTTGTAATTTTAGCAGAGTTCCCTGGTGATTTGGGGCTGGACTATAGAGGTCCTTCTATTTCTGCTTCCCCCTGCTCTTATTGACTGATCCACAAAGGTGCATTTCTGCTTTCTGTCCATCCCCTGTGCACATCCCATACAGTCAGGATTTTTGTCTTTTCTTCCCATGTGGCCAAATCACATTTAAAGTAATTGCCTGCCAATGTAATCTTTTCTCTTCTTTGAATAGGAAGGTAGCTGAAAGGGGTGGGCAAGTAGCTAAAAGAGCCCAAAGTGCTTATGAAAATGCTTGGACTGCAAACACAAACAAAAGCTTATCCTTTGGTAATGACATTTTATCTGAGGCATGACATTAATGGCACCACAATACTGCTGTATCTGAAATGAGTATTAGTCTATGCCATGAGTGCTTAGGGTAAGTAAGATAATGTGGGGGAAGGCATAATCTATCTTACTCTAAGTAAGTTTATTTGTTCCTCCCAAATTTCTTAACGCCGAAGGAGTCAAAACTCTGGTCTCAGTGACAGGAAAGAAAACTTCAGAAAAAGAACTGATTTTCTGTGTGAAAAAGACCCTAAACCAGGCTGTGAGAAATTGAATTGCTTTTTCACAGACATCTGCTCTAACAAGCTGCAGAGAAAATGGATTTCAAGCAATATTTGCCATCTATTAAACCCGGCATTTTATTTGCGTGCATAATGCTCAAACGCATTTCGCACAGTCTGCTCAAATAGTCTGTCTAAGATTAGGGCAATGACTCTGCATGTGGCACTAAGGACAAACATCTCTCGCTTGTGACTTGGCAGGAGGACCTGGCTGTGCCGCAGCCACCCGAGCAGCCGGGGGCGGCGGGAGAGGGGGACCCGGCAGCCAGCGCAGGAGGCGGCGGAGAGGTAAGGCAATGCCACGGCCCTCGCTTTCCCCACGGTCCCCGGGCTCTCAAGACCACACGTGGACTTCTTCAGGGTTACTGGTTTTCCCCCAGAAAAAATCTCCCCTTTGCTTTCTGCACTTAGAGAGCTGCTGCGCGTGGAGCCCATTAGCATTCCCACTTTCATGAGTTGTTTGGCAAAAACCTGAGCTCATCAGTTCTCACTTTTGCCGTTTTCTTTTTTGAGACCGAGAATTTGCCACGAGTGGCAGATTGGACAGATTGTAAACTGCTGCCTGATTTGGGCTGATTTGGGGGTGTAAACGCACATATAATCATTAATGCTTTCCTATGGTGATATCATTACTGGCTGCAGCCGTGCTTTAGAAGAGCTTTAGATAACAAATTAGATTTTTCTATAGATTTTTCTATATTTAAATTAGTTCTTTTAATTTTTGATCTATTCTACCTGCAATGTCCTTTTGAAGCCCTGGGTCAAAAGTCAGTCTCTGGGCCAATTTCTGCTCTTCAACAAGGGAGGACAACCTCTTATTGTCCAACATGGATGCTTTAAAGCGACAAATGCTTCTCCGTGGTATTTCCTTTGTAATTTTGGTCCTAAGGCCTTTGGCTGCCCACTCCACAACCTCCGCAGTACCACCCACACCCACACTCCCCAGTTTTCAGCTTCTCTGAGGCTCAGACAGTTTTCATGGTGCCCAAAGCTCCCAAAAGCCTCAGCTTGCACCTACAACCCTCACGTCAGCCATCGCCCCCCTAGTGCCAGTCCCAAAAATGAGCCCTGCTAATCCCACTGACTTCATGGCGGCCCAAGTGCTAATGTCAGGCTGCTAATGTTGGGGCAGGAGGCAGACCCGGCAGCAGAAAACAGGACATTCCTGCCAGTGGCAGCCTGGCCCTGCATTAGCTCAACTTCCACCACATGCAAAATCACACCCTTGTTTTCCCCGGAGGTCTGAGTGACAGCTGGAGTGTGGCTGGTTCCCAGAAGGAATGGATAATTCATTTGAATTTTGCATCACGTATGCTCCTCGTTGTTTTGTAGCAGCTTATGGGTTTTTATGTGGTGACTACCAGCATTGATTTTTCTCCTAATTTTATTTATATATGTTTTCCACTGGAAATATTTAACTGTTTTCCTGTCTGCCTTCTCTCACAGGGTGAAAATTAAGGCAATTAACCAACTTAGGGACTTCTAGCTCAAAAGAGAGCACTCCAAGAGCATACATGGAAATATTAGCTGACACTACAACAGGAAAATCCCGCTCTCCATAGACTAACTACATTCAGCTCTGTAGTCTTTCACTTGCCTCATAAACCAGTCATACAATATATGTAAGCCAGACTCCTCTGATTGTAAGTAAAGTGCAGGAGTGTACTGGGGTGTGTGTGTCCCTCCCCACCTCCCTCGTGGCTTCCCAACTCGCTCGCTTTGCGTGTTTTGGTCAGACTCACTGATCTGTATCTCATGTCCATCTGCACTGGCACTTGGGATCTCTAGGTATCATGGAAGTATTTTTTTTAACTAATAAAAAAAGTGTTTGAACAAGTTTTTTGTTTTGTCAGTTTTATTTGCACATTTTAGACATTGATCCTTCCAAACTGATGAACTCTTCCTGTAAAAGTGCAGTATTAAAATACAAGGATCTCAGGACTGTAAGGGCCTTAGATCGTGAAGTAAAAAATGGGGAATAATGAAAAACTGTATTTCTGAAGTCAGTAGCTTAGGTAGGCCAGCCTTCTGTCTCTCAGGGCTGAAAAATAGAGATTGCACTAAAGTACTCCCCCATGTTTAAGAGAGAGTGCAGGGAGCGGGAGGAAATTGGAAACAAGGAGACTTTTTGAAGGATGTGAGTGTCACGTTGAGCTCAGTTAGCATTTGTTCTTTGCTGTTTGTTCTGCTTACACGAGAGCTTGAAAACTGTATCCTAACATCTGGGTGTAATGAATGGCCAAAAGGTAATTAAAGAAATGTGATGGGCACTCATCTGTTAGATCAGAACTGCATTACTGCTGGCAGGGGCAGGCAGGATTGCTGTGAAATGCATGAGTCCCGTAACAGGTGCCAAAGGATAATTACTGGTGCAACACGAACACTGGCGCTGGTATCGGTTACAGCAGCCGGTCAGTCTGCAGATAAGCTGCTGGGTGAGACCAGTAGAGACCTTCTGCGTTCACAAGTGTAGAGAATGGGAAAATGTTGCTACAAGCTCATTGCTGTAAATAATGAAGGATGAGCGTAAAGCACATCAGTAAGTGTGGATCTAAAAACGGGGTCTTTATTCACCCATGGGCAGAGCACCCACAAATCCATGAGAAGCCAATGTAAGCTGTAGAGATTTAGGCTGCTTCAGAATCAGGCTGCTAATCTTCATTAAGATGCATAATAGTGATGACTATGGAAGGTATTACAGGAGAGACTCGCTGTACATAGCATGGAAGGATCTAGCAAGTGTGATATCAGCCTCTCTTATGCATTAACAATACACATAAAGCTTTGCCTTGCAGAGACCACAGGATTTCCATCCAGAATGGATGTTTGATCTCAACAAGGAAAGGGAACAAAAGACCCTTAGCAAGAGATAACAAGGTCCTTCAAAGGAATTGATATCTGATATGTGCATGCTCTTCCCTGATGTCCTGCAAAACATTGGCAGGACTTGCCAATTAAACAGAATAATTAAAATTGAGGCCAAGGTAAGGGGGCATAAAGGGCCGTGATACTCATGCCCAGCAGCAGGAGGCTGGAGCCTATTCTTAGTGCTTGCTGGAGAGAGACAGGAGAAAACCTCTCTGCTCCAAAGCTTTGCTTTTTGGGGATACAAAAAGAAAATGTTCTGCCAGCCAGGGGGAAAGAGGATGTGAGGGCTTTCGCTAGCTACAGCACGCATGGGAGGCAGGAGCAGGTATCAGCTGGGCCAGGCTGTAACTCAAAGCAAGGAGTAAGCCGCTTCCCAAATGCCCGTCTCTCAAGCAGGCTTTGCCCCTGCTTCAAAGGGACTTAAACCAGGAGAGAATTACAATTGCTGAGCTGAGAGTGCAGGCACGCTGCGCGGTGGTACTGAGCTGCGTAGCTGCTTGGGAGAGAGGCCTGCAGCTGTGCTACAGCACCTTCTTCCCTGTGGGAGGGATTTAACTGGTATTTACACACCTGGGTCTAGAACTGTGAGCCTGAGCACTGCTTGACTATGGGCACCGAAAGCGTCTGGATGTTTCTAAAGATCTGCCTCTGCGCTTGCCTGCTTTTCACATCACTGAGCACTGTTTGATGCGCAGGCTGGACGAGGGCTCAGCACCTCCCCAGCGTAGCCCCTGCCTAGGTCTGGTCTAGTCCTGTTGCGGTCACAGCTCCGCAGAGTCTTTATGCATCTTGCAGAAGGCAATCATGAGCCTTAAAGACAGAGATCAGGGCACGTGGTTTCCTCCCACGCGAGCATCCTGCATCAGTGAGCGGGAACAGGGCAGTGCTGTGCCCGTGCAGTGGCTGGGTGAGCCGCGGTTTCCCCCCCTCGCTTTCCCAGACCGGCTGCTGCCCGGCCGGGGAGAGCGGAGGTGCTAGTCTGAGCGGCCTTTGTCAGAGGTAACAAAGGTGAATGCTTTTTTCTCCTGAAGCAGAAGGGTCTGTCATAAAAGAGCCCAAAGATTATCTATTAAATATTCAATTAAACTTTGTTGTATGTCTGTCTGGTTCAGTGCAAGGAAAAGAAGTCTGTACTTTTAATGAGTCTTCTGACAAGCAAAACGAGAGGCGATGGAAGGAAACTGAAAAATGGAAGGATGGAGGAGATGCATCAGAAAACATCCCATGGCAGAAGGTGCATTCACAAGGGAGAAACACAGTGAATCCCGCTGCCCCAGGTAAAAGCTGATGGAGGCAAACACCAGCAAAATAATTTTTTGCTGACAGGTCACGGTCTGGGTGATCAAGAGTTCCTCTTGCACGTCTTGCCCTGTGAATTATTTAAGTGGACCTTGTATGTGTGATACCACTCTCATACAAGCTGTTAATTTAATCCCTCTGTGACGAGACGGCGCTCGGAGCCCGGCGCAGCAGGGCCTGAGTCTGTCCCCAGTGACAGGAACCTGGACGCTGGCCCTCAGACCTCCGTGGTGATCCAACAAGCCAGGAACAGCCACTGCCAAGTATTGTCTCAACTCTACCAACAAAATGCTGAAAAACATTTTTTTTCCCCCCTTGTAACAGCATAACTTACCATATAAAACTGCAGTTAAGCTTTATTAAGTGATTTGTTCTGATACAGTTCATAGCCTTTGAGAGCTCCTCCCACAATTGTGTCTAGCCAAGGGCTAAAGGGCATGCCGGGCCTGATTTTTCAAAGACGTTTGTCTGGGATGCAGAAGAGAAAGCAGTGGCGCTCTCAGCATCTCTCAACATGCATTCCGCTAATTTAAATGCAAATCAGGTAATAATACACTTCCTAAAATGCCACTTCATCTGAAAGTCCTATTCTAGTATCTGCATAATGCATGTCCTAAAACTGAACTCAAAGAGCACTTGAAAAACTGAAGGGCTTTTTTTTTAATATTGTTCTCTGTAATATGTACATAACCATTCTCCCCACTTTGACACTTTTTTCTGCATTGAAACGTAACTTATTTTGTCTTACAAGTGCACTGAAACCCCACACAAAGATACTCCACACTGTTAATAGCACGTCAGAAAAAAACCCTCAGACTAAAACTCAGCTTTCTGAACGCCAGACAAAACCCCGCCTGCGCGACTTCGCACCGCTCTGTTAGCAGCATGAAGTGTCTCTGTCAAACTTTGGCAGTGTGTTTTTTTGTGTGGATTCCTGCCTGGGAGGGAAGCAAGCTCGGTGGCTCTGCTTCCCCCCCTTTTCTCTCCCCAGAGCCCCAGGTGGGGTGGGCAGCACGGCTGGGCACCAGAAGGGTTGAGCCACCGCGCTCCTTCCTCTCACCACATCTAGAAACAGATCCACAGCCCTCCTGTATTTCTCGCCCCCAGCTCACATCCCAGCTCACATCCTCGGCTTTCATAGCAACTCCCAGGATAGGACCACTTATTTTTTTCCCTAGCCCTGTGCCAGTTCTTAAGGTGGCGGTCAAGCCTTTCTCATCTTTTTAACTCTTACAATGTAAAGGCCAGCCAATTTTTTCCCTAACACTCAAGCTGCAGGATATCATGAGGCTCCACAAAAGTCCCAATATTTAAGCATGGTTTTAGGCTTCAGTGCTCCAGAAGATGGCAGAAACTGGACACTTCACCTAGATGTTGCCTGAAGATTTAGAGACCAGAAGGTAAAGAAATCCATATATACTGGCCTTATTTTTATCTGAACTGATTAACCCCATGTGTCCATTTTCATGTGTAAAACATGAGCTCTAGCTCTGATCGATTACCTCTCATCTTCATCAAGTAATAAAAACAGAAGGGTTCCTGTTACTGATATATGATATATATTACTGATATATACAGTGCTCAAAGATGCCATAGAAGAGGTGTGAAAGGAAAGGCCACCAGAACAACTTCTAATTTCCCAGTAGTGCCTTAGATTTAACTCACAGCTATTTGGGCTGCATGTTTAGGGTTGTAAACTAGCTCTAGAGTGAGCTGTGGCTCGTGGAGCCCTCCTAGCAATTAAGGAATTAGTTTGGGTTTTTTTTCCCCTTCCCCAAACAGAAATAACCTACCACTCGTCACAGGCCACAGACTGAGAAGGAGCAGAATATAGAGGAAAAGCCTGAGGAACCAGGCATGGGAGCAGCGTGTTGGTGAGACAAGTTACCCGTCGGAGGTGAGCAGGCAGCGCTGCTGGGGTCATGACACTTCTTACGCCTTGGTTCTGGCCAAGCAGTGTCAGCAACACGTCCCGGCACTACCAGGTAAGGTCACTTTTGGAATTGCCTGGAATTTCACAGGTGCCTCAGCATTGGGCTCTGCCGGCACGCTGTGGTACCTGCCCTGGGTGGCGTTAACCAGCATTTCTGCCTGCAGTCTCAGCAGACACCAAGACCTGAGTGGAGCAAAAGTCCAACCTAACTTTCCACCTGTAGGCGATCTGAGTTGACCTTAGGACACACCAAATGATGCAACCAAAAACCAGGAAACCCATTTGGAAAGAGGTAATGCATGGGAGGAACAGGTGTAGAAACTGTAGGCGTACTTAGAGGCTGGAGCTTTGGGTCAATACTGTGGAGACATCGGGAGACAAGGAGCACACAGGCTGTAGTGTTTTGGCATTTAGCTTTCAAAATACTTTATAATATCCTGCCCCACCCCAATCTTTTCTTGTCATGAGACAACATGGTTAAGAACTGACAAAGGCGAAATGAACAATCCCACAATACTTGCCAGCCATGTCCATCCCTCATGGTTAGATCTTCTCTGACAAGAGTGACAGACAAAAGAGCATACAAAAGAGTCAAAGCAAAGACTGGGATTCATGAGGAGGAACAGTTCTTGCAAAAGTTCATTTTTTCACCCAAACATACAGGATAGCTTAACTCCTACCAATCCGGAGACACAGCATTTCAGAAGACCATACATTTGAAAGCTGACTTTCTTGGAAATGTAACCACAGGTGTCCCAGGGCAGCCACGAGTGCGTTGAACTCCAGCTGAAGTCACGGGAAAGACCAGTGCCCAGGTGGCCGGTGCCTGGCCATCCAGCTCGTCGTGAGCTCAAGTGCTTCCCACGACTCTTGTAAGAAGCCCAGGAAAGCCCATCACGAAAGCCTGTGCGCACACTTACACCTGGTATCGGGAGATATACACAGTGAAATGTAAGTCAACCTATAGTTTGGACCAGGACAGGAAGGAATTTAAAGCCATATGTTTAATTCACTTAGTTCATTGATCTACAATTAGAAACAAGTTACTATTTTACTTTTACTATTCCTTAAATAGTCTGTCTCGGGAAAAGCTTTCAACAGTTTCTCTTGTGATATTAATCTCTTTAGAGGCCAAGAGAAGGTTAAATTCTTTAGAGAAATACTTTTTTACAAAATCCAGAAGTAGATCCAATCTACACTAGTAGTCTCAATATTCGTAACAGAACAAAATGAAAACTCAGGGATAAATTGCTGTAAATTTCTGAACAGAAGAAATTCAAATTCTCATTTTTGCTCAGGTCAATCATCCTTTTTATTTCTGAATGCTCCGATCTATATCCAACATCAGTTCAAAATGCTTCATCTTAGCTTTAAAAAGTAAAGTTAACTCACAAAGTGAATAAAGAGGATGCCATACATTCCATTAATTTTCTGATGTGGTTTTGTAGCTTTGCGAGCCACCTGATGCACAGACCTTTTTGTCCCATCATACTATACCAGCGGTCCCTTTTCCCTCTATGCTGCGCTGCATTATAATGATCATGCTACGTCAGTTTGCCGGGTAAGTGTAATTTGCTTTCTTTGCTTTTTTTTTTGGCTTTGAATCAGGATAATGGTATTAATGATAAGGATAAGCTTACATTAGATGAGGAGTCATGCTGCTATGCTGACAGTGGTGCAGGCTTTACTCACAGATTCGTGCTACTTTAATTTTGAGCAGGAGGTAAAGCAAGTAGTGGCACAGATCAGACACCCATGTGGAGTCCAAAGGGTCAAACAAAGATTTCCACTTGGAAGAATAATAGTCGCAGCTGGAGTAATCGAGGTGGCCATCAGAGCAGAATTAGAGAACATACTTACCTTAACTGCTAAGGAGTCTCTAAGATACTGCTATCATGTGGTGCACGTTTAAAGTTTGGTGTAAGTGTGCATCAGTTTTAAGTGTTCTACCAAACTCCTGTTCTCCCTTTCAGGCAGACTATCCCAGCCAGCATCAGTGGGGCCCTTGAGCTGAAAATCCAGCAGTAGAAAAGAGCTGGGAAGGCAGCTGGAAGGTATTTGCTGCTGGAGCCTGGGTACGTCCTCTCTCAAGCCACGACAAGCTGCCTGGTGGGTGCTGGAGAGCCTCTTCCTTGCTCTCACAAACGCTGTGCACAAAGGTAATCGCAGCAGCAGGGATCTGGCCAAGGGAGCTGAGCATGCCTGAAAACCGCCTGTTTGTTATGGTTTTGTTGTTGCTAGGTTCTCAGGTTTAGGCGAGAAAGATAAATAAGTCTATGTTAGTGGTTTTGTCCAAAAAATGCGAGAACCCCAACATATTGCGTGTCTTTTATCTGAATTTTTGCAAATCCAAACAAGAAAATTCTTCTAAAAAAGAAATCAGCAAGGGATTGAAAAAGATACTTGATGTGAATATATAATTAAAATGCTAATTAACCTGTCAAGGGGGAAAGAGAATTGCTGTTTGAAATAATAAATGAGCGGTGCCAGCAGTGCAAAAAGTTGAAAAGAGCTCTCTGAAATGACAGGCTGAATAGGAGCAGCAGAGGAATGCATTTAACCTTGTTTTCTGCTGCTCTTCCTCACTTGGGTACTAATGAAGTATTAAACTTATAAGCACTGTCACTTCCCACCCTCGTTTATCCACAGCATCTTGTTCTCATGCCCATTTCTCAACAAAAAAGCTTTCCTCAAGAAGATGAATATGGGTATGAGTGTGAACATCTGAACCGAGGTGCTTTGTACACTGGAAAATGGCGATGAGGAATTTGAGCCCCACAAAGCTGGCAAGGCCTTTGGCCCCCAACTCTGCCAACAGTTTATTTGTACAAAGTTTCTTTGTACTGGGAATTGGTGGCAGAAAACATAAATTCTAAAGGCTAGTGGAACCCTGTGAAATGCCAGAGGTTAAAGCCAGAAACTTTTATTAGTGTAGTGATGCTAGGTAAGGAAATTATTTTAAATATTATTTCTGTACTAACAAAAACCGTAATAGAAAGCCACACTAGGAGAAGGTAGCTTTGCTAATTTGGCTTCTTTTTTCTCTTCCCCTGAGAACTGCTAGCGCTGACATGGGTTACCTGCTGAACCCAGGCATGGCCTTCAGTGATGCTGGGCTTTTGCAATCCAACTTGAGCAGGCAACAGGAAAGATGACCAGATTTGCAGTTTCTTATAAAAATACAGGTAAATTACAATTCTTGCCATCTAACAGTATGCCACCTGACAAGAAAAGGTGATTGTGATTAAAACTGTTAAAAAATGAATGAAGTTGGGGCTGTTTTCTACTCTCTGGAGGATCAGCTCAGGGAATGAAGGAAGGAGAAAGAAGCCAGCCTAGCAAGGACAAAAGTTGGCCATGCCCAGGCACTGCTACTTCAGTAGTTTTCCAGCACTTTTTACAAAGCTCAGTTCTGTGGTTTCTCTGTCTTTGGTGGTGGAACAGGTTTTTTTTTTTTATGTGGTTTTGATTTGAAAAAAAAACCAACAAACTTATAAACAAAGACAGTGCGATGAAGCAGAAATCTCCACCCGGCACACCCTCTCATTGGGGAGGGTAAATAAATGGCTTTTCTGTGTGTATTTTCATCTCTCATACCTCACATTCAAGCTCCACCCATTGTACCAATCACCCCCAAAAGCGTCAGCAGGTCTCCTGGCACATGTATAAAACCAGGACAGGTCAGGACACCCCTCACATTGTGTGCTATACATCACCAGGCACTTAATTTTATTGATGCAGAGGTGTGTCAACACGTGTCAGAAGCCACAATGTCGGGTAAAAACTTCCAGGGCCTGAAGGAACAGGCTGAAGGTGCAGCAAAAGATGCTGGTAAGAAAGACTAAATAACCTTGTATAGTTGTGGGGGGCTTAGCTGCCGCTTTTGCTTACAGAAACCACAATCTGGAGTTACACTGCGAGCTTCGCCGGTGCTAGCGGGACACAGCTTCCCCTTTTCTTTCTGTTCCTGGGGCCCAAGTTTTGGCCATCGCCTGGAGAAGGTGTCAGGCTGGCCACAGCTCTCAGCTTGGCATGGGCAACCACCTCCACCCACCGGCAGCTCCCTCAGCAGCTGCTGAGCATCTGCTGACCCTTATCACTCCCCAGCCAGATCTTTAAACTTAGTGTTTTTAGAGCAGTGAAGCCTGTTTTGGTAGGAATAACCTTTTTTATCTAGCATTTACATTGCTCAGGGTGGTCTTTTCTCATGCTGTGTGGAGGTATTTAAACTGCTGTCCTTCTAAGAAGTTGGAGTTAACCTTTGATTAATGTTTGCTACGTGGCCCGACTATCAATGCCTTCTGGTAGTAACTACATTGATTGCAATGGCCTGTTTGTAATAGGTAGTACAAGTGTTCAGCTGTATTCTTCTCCAGCAGTGATCACCAGACTTTGCGGGGTTTAAAAAAAAAATCTGTGCACACATTTCTGTCATAGCTCTTCCTATGTTTTAGGGCCAAGCACTGTACTATTATTAGCACTGTGCACTGGAAACCAATTTTTCAATGCAAAGTATAATAGCTTTTCCTTTAAATGAAAAATGTCAATATGTGTATAGCTTATGCTAGCATTTTACAGTATATTCCTTAGAGTGTTTGTGTGCACCTCATTCCTAGCAGGGTGTAATTTGTATCAGTCCTGGATTCTGATCCTGCAAACACTTTGTTGTATAGCTGAAATACATGAGTAACCTCACTGATTTCTTCGGAGTTACAGTAAGTTTCCGTACACCTGGGAACAAACGTGTAGCAGACTCAGAAACATGATAATAAGTCTTTCTGAAAAACAAAATAGTCCTTGCTGCATCCTGAATATATTTATGCCATTGAGGGGTCACTTTTTCTAGCAAAAGTGATAGGATGGCTATCGCTCTTTCATAAACTATCAGACATCTTGCAATTACATAGCATCTCACTTTTTTAATGTTTTATATTCTGGACTTGATCCATTACATTTCTGGCTTCTGCTCCTCTTCTTCTATTTATATTTTGTTTGTAAAATCTCCCTTTTCCTGTCCTGCTCTGTTTAATGCATTTGCTTCCATTTCGGAAAAGGCACTACTCCCAAACGGCCTGCAAAGAAAATGCATGCTAGATGGCCAAACTTCTCCAAGCAGAATAAGCTAGAAAAATCAATAAAAGCAAGGGTAGTGTAAAATAAGCAACTTGCAGCTAAATGTCATCATTCAAACTCACTGCTAGTCTTTGCTTCTTTATCTCCTTTTTATTTTATCTTCTTATCTGTCACCTATTTGCTCAGCTGACTGTAGGTGCTAGGTGAATGCTAATCTCATAGCAAGCTGCTCTGGCAACACACAGAGTTCCCAGGGTGCCCATGAGCGAAGCACACAGCCTCAGTCTGCTCCACACCAGCCTTATCTCTTGCCAGGGGCATGTCCTTCTGCGAACATGCAGAAAAGCCAATTGATTATAAGGAATTCCTGTAAGCATAAATGTGAACACACGGAAATGAATTTTTTTGTCCTTAATTACAGCAAACACGTTGGGACAGGCTGCTCAGGATGCAGTCAACCAGATTACAGATGCAAGCCAGAAAGGTAGGAGAAATGACGTTCAAATCAAGAAGCAATGGAGCAGCTCAACACAAGCCAGCAGCAGGCAGTGCTCATTCCCCTCTGTCCTGCAGGCGCTCTCAGCCTGAAAGCTCTTGGTTTCAGTGACAAGTTTTTGACTCTTACAGATCTCACAGGACAGGATTTCAGGATCTGTTCCCTGGTAGCTCCATACATTTACTGGCAGATGTACCATAATAGCTGACTCCCCTCCGGCCACCAAGTCCCATGCATGACACTCAGATTTTGGCTTCCTTCATAGAAAACTTCTGGGAACAGCACAGACAAAATTTTGCTCTTCTCTCTTGTGGATTAAGTAACCTTGTGATACATCTTGCTTCCTCAGTCTGGAGGGCAGGGGTACATCCAGGTTGAGCCCCACGCCAGCACCCAGTGCCTGGGGTCAAATATTAATGATCCCACAGGTGGAAAGGTGCCATCAGGAAAGCATTGGCATCTCGTTTCTGGGGATTGGGAACAAGTTAAACTAAAAACTAAGCTCAGTTCTCACTTAATTGTAATAATTTTCTAAGAATGATGGGAGGATTAGTGACTTCAGGGTCTAAAATATTTAACGAAAGTCAAAATGTGTTGGCAGTATCTCCTTAGAGCAGACACCCTCTACAGCTCCATGATGTGATAAGAAGGCAGGACCTGGGCACTTGTTGACATTAGATGAGGAGGCAGCAATATTGCCAAAATACAGCCGGGATCCCAGAGAAGAGAGAGAGGCTACATTTAGACCAAAATCGATCTGTTCCAACTTTGTCCCATCATTCATTTCATACTGCTTCAGCTCAGCACCCAAAACTTCCATATGACCCCTCCTATTTTGCAGCCCATCCTAAATACATCCTGCCAAACCCAACTATAATCACCTGCAGAGAACCCTTTTTTTAAAGAAGATATATCCCTATATTTTTATAATCTAGTAATTTTCACACTTCCCCCTTCCATCATAAATATTAAACCACGTTGCATTTTTCAAGCTTTTTTTGCTTATCTTTTTTCCTCTCTTGCAGCTATTGACAAGGCTTCCAAGACAGCGCAAGATGGGGTAGAAAAAGCAACTGGACAAGCTGCAGAAGCAATGTCTGGCCTTGGGAAAAAGTGTGGATTTAAGAAATGATGCTGATTTAAACAAAGAGTATTGCATGTAAAAATCGCTCTTTGGTCTGCAATTCCCTACTCCTTTGCGTAGAAGAACGAAACCTGTTTGAGATCTGGATAATTTCTCTCTTTCCAAATACAAAATTTTATGGCGAAAGGTCCCCCTTATCCTTCATATAGGAAAAATACATCTTTTAGCACATCTCGTAACATCTGTTCACAATCTTCAAAATGGCTCATATGGCTTCAGCAATCCTATTGCCCTACTCTTACAACAGCGCAATGATTATTGCTGCATTTGCTGAGTGTATTTACAAAACCTGTGAAAGCGTTCATACTCCAGGAGACCAGAACATTCACGTGATGAAACTGAGTTTCCTTCCAGTAACCAAAAGTTAAACAGGGGTTATATTTCATGTCAGTTGTTCGTTTGTTCCCGTCTGCTGTATTTTCAAATTAAGATAAATAAAAGGTATTGTAAGATTTCCACCACCCAGAATTACATCACTTTGTCATGTACTCTCGTTATTTTATCAGGGCTTTCGGTGAAGGATCGCACCATGTCTTGCAATTCTCTTTTGCTCTTTGTTTCAAAGCCCAGTGAGGTCAGTGACCATCCTGTAAGGGAGGTGAGTACTGAATCATTTTGCAATTTGGCAGACAGACATATGGAAATGAACAGTCCCGTGCAGCAGCGGAGCCCCGTGGTCTCGGCAAGTGAATGGGAGTTGTGTTGTCCACCCCCTCGTCCTTTCTCTTATGCGTCTTGTTGCTCATCTAAATTTCTTGTTACCATTATCCACAGCACATCTCCTGTTAAATCTCCCAGGGACAAAAAAATCGGACACTTTATCCCAAAGTTATTACCGCTAAAAACGACCAGTAGCACTGACGTGAGAGGCAGCACGACGAGGTGCTCGACTCAGCTCTTTCATCACGCCTGAGCTGCAGCCTCTGCCCAGTGCTTCGAGGCAGCCCCGGCCACGCTGAGCAGCGGCTGCCCGCTCACAGGAGCGGTGGTGCTCGGGGACGGAGCCCTTGTGAGAGGGACAAGTGCGCAATCTTCTTGCCTAGGAGATGGAAATATTTGTTTTAGATTGCTGCTTGCTGGGCAATCAGAGGCTGCTGCAGCCAAACAGGGTGCCCACTTAGTGCTGCCTCTGTCAACAGAAGGCACTAATATCCACTTATTCACAGTAAGTGCTCTTACCTTGGCCTCTGGGTGTTTCTCACTGCTAGGCAGTATTTCCTTTCTTTTATTCCTTTTGGGGTTTTTTTTGGGGGGGCGGGGGGGGGTGTGTGGTTTTTTTTGTTTCTTTCTTTCTTTTTTTCTCCTGGTTTGAAGCCTTACCAGCCTGCATTCAGTAAAAATCTAATCTGGGCCTTACAATAGAAAACCAAAGCATGACCAAAAGCATCTGGCTGTAATGAAATAGGGCAATCCAAGCCAGCTTGAGATACCGCACTTGTTGACCAAGAGCTGTGGTCGACCAGAGTTTTTTGGAAGCTGATCTTTGTGAATGCAGTCCTAGGAGAGACTGACTCACTGCTGAACCCAAAGACCACTCTTGCCTGCAATCTGCATGAGGACTGCACGGACTGAAAAGCCTTTAGAGGGCCCTATAAGTAATAGACCATCTGTGAGTAAACATAGTCCAGGGCTTTGCACAGAGTGTCCCTATGCAATGTCCACTGTTATTTAAAGCTTTAAAAGCCTAAATATTTACCCAAGTACAAGCTCACAGAAAAAGCGTTAGACTATTGCACTCTCAGTCACTGGGCAACCCTCAATAGTACTTAATTATTTAGTACTTTCCATGGTTACCTCCCTGATGGTGAAATCTTCAGAGAATGAGCTCTTTAGGCTCAGCATTTCAGACATCAGGGCTGCGTTTGCGGGTGATAATTGTCCATACACCACTCTCCGTCATGCCTGGTTTTGCCTGCAATCCACTCCTTAGTTCATATTACCAAAAAAAATTGAACAGGTGTGGGTTTTTTCTCCAGTAAAACCTGTTATCCCCTTACATGACTGATGCTATTCCTGCTGCTTTGTGCATGGGGAACACAACCGTGACTCCTGGTGTGCGGTTTTTGTGTTGCCTTCTTCCAGTCACAGGTGACGTTTTCAGTGTCACTGCAGGGGTTGTCGCTGCCCGCTGCCCTGGCCCAGGGCAGGGTATGGACTGGACTGCCTGGCTGGAGGGACCACTGAAGGTTGGCCCCTGAGACCAGAGAGGAGAAGCACCTTTCTCCATCAGGCCAAGGGGCACGCGGAGGCAGCTCCTGACTCCTGGTCCCCAGCGCAGGGATGCCCCTGCTGCTTCAGCACCGATCCCAGGAGCCTGGTCAGAGTATTCCACATGCCTTTTGTCCTGAGGTCGGATGCTGTGCTACAGGCACCCGTGAGTCTGAGTCACTTGCTGGCAAGTGTTTCTAAGTTTCAGCACTTTACTCCACAAACAAGGTCACTGCCTTAGTCACAGTGCTCTTTGGCCTTAAAGTATTTGGGGCTCTCTCTCCCTTGTGCATCGCACAGGGAGCCGTGTCCCAACGCCGGACCATGCCTTCCCATCCCACCTGAAGGCTCCAGATGTTGTGTAAAAGCAGACCGGACATCCTTAAAGCTCCTACCAGCTCATGTACCATCAGCTGTAGACACGTGAAGTTATCCAACACCTGAGTTCTCAAATTTGCTAAAATTTGTTTCTGGGTGTGCCCGCAGCTGCCTGAGCCATGAAATGCTGAGCAAAGGGAATTCATGTGCCGGCCTGGCCGGGCTGCCCGGTGTGAGCACCACCTGCCCCGTGCCCCACTCCAGCCCCCCCCGAGACCTGCCCAGGGTGGCTGGGGGGCAAGCAGCCACCCCATCTTCTCTTCGCAGCTCAGCAAGGCAGGGGCACAGGGGGCACAGATTTTACCAGACTGCTCGAAATCCACCTTCAGCTCCTTCCTTTGCCCAAGAAAACATGAATCCTCATCCCGGGTGAATGCTTCAACTAATGGTCTAAGGGTTATTGAGAATCCGAGCTTTCTGAAACCTGTCTTTGCGGCCAGAGTTTCCCATCATGTGGCAAAATGCAAAGATGATTTTTTTTGTAAATCCCTGCCATCTCTCCCCCACCCTGGTGCCCTTTACCAGGTTCCCGTGCGGTTGCCAGACCCGGCCGTGGCAGGGGGCCCAACCCACAACCCCCATGCCACCAGGGGCAACAGCCTCAGAAGAGATTTGCAGGAGCCATTTTCATTTTGCTCATAAGCCTTTCCTTAATAGATGCTTCTCCTACTTTGTGTCAGCCGATCATCTGCTGCCGGTACCTCAGCAGTACACACGCATGCATGCACACACACATGTGATGCTTGTTTAGTTTCTCTTTTGCCTTCAGATAGGAAATTACCAGGAATTTCATGCAAAGAAACTCTTTTTATGTGTAGCTCCTTTTGCCCATTTAGTAACAGTTCCTGGGTCTTGTTTCCCTTTCTTTACGGCTCCCAGACCTAGCCGAGGCACCTGCAAGTGCCCTTTGAGCATTTCTAGCCCGCGTGGTTAATTTTAAAAGCTGGGAGAGCAGAGCCTATGTAAAAGCTGGATGGCAGAGAACACAACTGTTGAGCACAGCAGGTCGACCCGCTGCTTGTGCAGAGAGTCATGCTGTGGTAAATATTAACCGAGCCCTTGGTGAAGAAAGACTACTGCTCTTCTGTTGGCCTTGGCATAAGCAGCCCCCCAGGGCCTGCCAGTGTCAACTCACCCTGCCTCAGTTTCCCCCAGGTCTGCTCTCACCCCCTGTTGCTTTAGCTGCAGTTTCGTTTCCTGTGTCTAACTCAGGCAGCATTCATGACATACTGTCTCCTTCGTCCTTTAGGATAACCCTCTGGCTTTTTGCTTCTTTTCCCAAGTCACCCTTTTGGCAGTTAATCCGGTTCTCGCTTCCCCCTGTGGCACACCCCACGGCCCTGACCCAGGCCTCCTTGGCCCCCCGGGGCTGGGGGTCTGCTGCAGCGGGCTTTCCTGGCACAGCCGCAGCTGGGGGACCTGGGGCTGAGCGGCAGGACGTGGAGGGGACGTGGACGGACACAGGCGGCCGCTGCGGGAGGCTGGCAGGTGCCAGGACGAGGCGGTGCCGGGGCCCGCGGAGCGTGATTGTGGGAACAGCTCGCTACTTCATGAGGACACCGTGGAGAAACTGCTTGCCGTGAGGTGGGGCAGCATGTCTGGTGAAAGAAACTCGCCTTCCTAAATGTGAAGATCAAGAAACCTAAAGATGAATAAGCTGTTGCTGGGTTGGATGCTATTCTCCATACGCCACTGATACGTACTGGGGGTGAAGCCGCTGTGAAGGCTGCACGCTTTGCCTGTGTTACGCTGTTTTGCCATGACCTGAAAAAACACCAGACGACCCCCCTCAGCCTCCCTCCTTCCCAAAGAGCGGCAGCAGCAAATGGCAGCGATAGGGCAGGTGACACAGAGAGCCTCAGCAAGCCTGGCCGCTCTCTGCACCGTTTCCCTCGTACTCCCAAGCAACCACAACTGCTGGGTTAACGATGTTGGAGGGTATATCCTGGCCACTCCCTGGAGTCTCCAGTTATGAAGGGATCTATTGTCCATGATGTTGTCCAGCTCCTTTCTGGAGCTGCCAGCACCATCTACTCCCAGAGCCCATGGTGGCAGGGGCTTCACTAGGTTTTGGTGCCCACGGGACAAAGATGACCTTCCTTTCACGTTTCAAATTCACCTCCTACCAATTGCATAGATTGTCCCTTCACTTGCAACTCTGCCAGGTTTAGCAAATAAGGGCCCTGCTGCGGGCAGGGCTGGGTTGGCGTGGAGGGGCCCTTCCTTGAAACTTCCTTGCACCTGGGCTGGGGCTGCCCAGGTGTGCCCGGGCGGGGAGGCTGTAGAGGGGCTGCTGGAGGGGGCTCGAGGGGGCTCCTGGCTGCAGACGTGGCGGGCAGGTAGGAGTGGGGTGCGTGAGGCAGCCGTGCCCTTTGAGGGAGGAGCGTTGTCAGTGGTACGGTTGCTGTGATGGGGTTGCTGTGGCTTTGCCCCCAGCTCCGTGATTTCTGCCCGTCCTCTTGGGGGATGATTGTGTGATTTCTGCCCACATGGCAGTGGGATGTGACCCCGTGGGAGAGGCTGAGGTACCTGTCGGTGGTCGGTGCACGCTCAGCCTGGCTGGGGTACGAGCATCCCGCAGCCTGCGCATGTGGCAGAGGATGCTGGGTTTTGTCTCTCCTCTCAAGATCTGTCTGGTGGCTGAGCTTAGGAAGTGTAAGTGCTCGTGCCTTGGCAGCTTTAATCTGTGTTTTCAGCAAGCTGTCCTGGCATCCCTCGCTCTGAGGGACAGTCCTGGGCTTTGGCTGTGTGGTCGGCTGGGTGCAGGGAGAGGAGTGAGGCGTGGGGGGGGGCATGCCGATGTGTGGAGATGAGCCCTGGCCCTGCTCTCGTTAGCCCCGGTGCACTAACAAGCAAAGCTTACCAGGATGTGTCACTGTGCCGGGGGTGGCTAAGGGGGCCGAGGAGAGAAGAAGTAGCAGCAATGGCACGGAGGGGCTGTGTTTATAGAAAGACAGAGTGCTACGCACCTCCACTGCCTGTGCTTGTGTGAAGCTAGTAAATGCAGTCACCGAGATGTGTGCTGCTGTGATGATGGATGGCGAAAGCTATGGCACTGAGTGCAATCTAATGTCTGTTTAAATGCATATGTGATGAAAATCCTGGTGCCTGCAGAGAACTACGCTTCTTCACTGGTCTTCTATTGTTTCAGTCTATATGTGGTAACAGAAAATAGATCCTTTTTATATTTGAAAACTAGTGTGTTTTAATGCTGTATGTTTTTCTCCTGTGAGGCAAACATCACCTTCACCCGTTTGTAAGGAGTGTTGCAATGGCACGTACTCTCTCTAGTGTTACAATTCAACATGTACCTGCAAGCACGTAGGTGTAACATAATTAGGATTGTTTCTGTAATTTTATTTCTACACTCACGTTCATTGGGAAGTCAAAGCACCAGTGCTGGTGCTGTGCTGATCTGCTCTCATGGAAGCTGCTCGTGAGCTAATGATTATGTGGCTTTATTAAAAAAAAAAGAGTTGTATTTGCAGTATTGGAGTGTGAGAGAGAAGGAACCATCCTTCACGTTACAATTAGGATAGGATGAAGAGGTTTTTTTCTAGTGTCTCGTGACCATGTAAATGGTCACCTTGCCGAATACACAAGCCTATTGCTGACCGAGTCTCCCTGTCTTCACACTCCTCTCCCTGCCAGTAACTAGAGCAGCAGCAGAGCAGGACTAGGAAATTGCTGTTTCCTGCAAGCAAGGCCAGCCATGGGTAATTGAGGATGTCACAGGGAACAATGGGTGCATTTTACCGCTTGGCTGCTGTGCAATGAATTTCCATGGGTCAAATGCTGCTCTGAGTTATCTGAAATATTTCAGGGTTTTTTTCTGCGTCGCCGGTCAGTTCTGAACTTTGTCAATGCCCCTTGACTTGACGTCAAAGAAGACATTAATTTAAAACCGAAATTGTTACTTTCCTCCTGGTTTTTGCAAGCATGTTCTGGTAGAATTTGCTTTCAGATATGGCAGTAAGCCCTTCCCTGCTGTCAGAAGATGCAATAACGCAGAGAAGCCCCTCCCCACCTCCAGAAAACCCTCCACGTCATATTTGATTGACATAAAGTAAGACTTTGCGGTCAGTAAGAAACTGCAACGGTTGGAAGAAAACAGAACTTTTGCTGTAATGCCAGAAGGCACATTGTAGAGGAACTGTTGTTCGTGAACAAGTGACATGGCTGGGATCGAGAGAGGCAATCCTAGAGCCTGCTGTGGTGGTAAATGCAGCGGAAGATTGGTTTGATGAACAGACCCCTTGTTCTGAGGCAGATTATGCTTTCCCCTGCCTTTTCACAACAATTATTTGATCGACAGAGTGAAAGCTCCTGTCTGCTGTGTGAAAGGGCACAGAGGTAGTTCTGCTAGAAAGCAGGTGATCCCAGTAAAAAAAAAAAAAGCCCAGTCTTTTGGGGTCTTTTGGCATCCTGTGAGAGGAGTGCGGGCGGCTGGCGTGGGCTGCGCCGGCCTCCCTCCCGCCATGTTGCGCGTCGGCTGGGCCTGTGCCCTGTCTCACCCTGCCAGCTCCGGCTGGGGGAACAAGATGGCGGCCCGGGCCTGTGCCCTGTCCCACCCTGCCAGCTCCGGCTGGGGGAACAAGATGGCGGCCCGGGTTTTTGTCACTCGGTCAGACGGTGTGAGCCTGGCGCCGCGGCTCAGCGCTGCCTGGACCCCAGTAAGGGCGGGCGGAGGCCGTGGGGCTGCGGCCTGCCGGCCCTTGCCTGGTGTCCGAGGGCCCGGAGGCTGCGCTGGGTCCTGCGAGCGTCTGCTGTGGGGACAGAGGGGAAGGGCGCAAACCTTCTGTCTTGGCTCCCCTGGGCCAGGTGTTGGAAAAAGGGGTTAAAATATTAATTGACGCACCACAAAATTTTTAGCTTTGCCTAACACAATAAAGATTACATCACATACTTTAAAAAGCGGGGTCGGCTCCTCCCATTTCTTTTTATAACCATGAATTTTAAGTCCCACTGGGGAAAAAAAAAAAACCACAGGCAAGAATCGTCTGAAACCGCATACTTTTCTATGTAAGGTTTTGAAATGCCGAAGTTGATTTAAGCAATTCTTCGGCGGAGTGATTTGCAATGCAGTGTTTTTCTGCTGGGTTCACGACGGGCTGTGGCTGCCTGTATGTCCCCTTGCGGCACTGGCTCGGGAGCCTTTGGTCAGGACAGCTGTGGCATGCACGTTGTTTACGAACTCCTCAATATGGAAAAACAAACCTTTCATTCTTGGGCTATGGAAAACTGCTGCCGATTAATCCACACCCTCTCTCTGGGGAAAGGTAATAAGCACTAATGCCTTTTCACCCTCTCATGCCTCGTATATTAATCACCTGACAAGGGCTTGTGGCTTTTCCCTGTTCCAGTTTGCATTTGCCTTGTAACTACTGGGAGGAGTCCTGCTTTGTCTATAAAAAGCTGCACTTTGCCAAACATTGTAACAGAACCGAATTTAGGGACTCACTCACCCATCCTCTGCGGGGAGAGAGAGGACCGAGCACAGCCATGTTCGGGTTTGGGAAGAAGCTTGCCGAGGAAGCCTCGCAACAAGCTGAAAGCGCTGCACAGGTGGCAGGTAAATACAAATCACTGCTTTCCCTTCTCCTGTGCCTTGGGTGTTCAAGTACGTGCCCTGCTCCCACCCCTGCAGCTGGGAGCAAATCTGTCTCTGAGGCATGAACTCTGTAGATGCTGTCCTCAAGGGTGTGGTCAGTATGTCCTCTAATCTCCAAACCCTCTAACCCTATAGTAAACAAAGGACCAATATTAACTACTGGTTTCCCCCAACTTCTCCCACTCTGGCTTTTACTGCGTGGCTGTCTAGATGATGCACTGAAGACGGGACAGCAGAGAGCCGAGGCTGCTTATTTAGGGCTTTGTTTCCTAATGTGAACAGCCATGATAAATGCGACTTTTGTAGTAGTGTAGTGGATTAGTTTCCTGAAGCTCTGAGGTCTTTGATCTCCTCAGTGCTGCACAAATATGTGCTGTTAAGTCAGTTCTGCTGTCAGTGCTCCAGCCCTGCCAGTATCACAGCCACTCACCCCACTGAAAGCCCCAGTGCAGCTGCAGCAGCTCAGGGCACCCGAGTCAAGTTTACTCCTGCAGAGGCTTGCTGAATTGGCCCCAAATTGAAATGACGTGCCACTTCGAGCCATTGTTAGTGAATCTTTAATACAGAGATCCGCACTGCTGTGATTCCTGAAATGTCCGTGCTTAGTATAATACATGAGCAGTGGGGACTGTTTTGTATTTCTTTACATGACATTTAAGTAAACTCTCGAAAGCAGATATTTTGTCTTGTGACTTCAAATGCAGTTGAAACATAACTTGCAGGTTACGTGCCCCATGAAGCAAGTGGAAAGCCTGCTGCTTATTTGCCATCTATTCTTGGTTCAGTTTGCTAGGAAGACGAAAGATGCATAATCCCACACCCACTGCCCCCTTCTCCAAAGAATTTGGGTTTATGCTTAATCAACTGTCTTTAGGCTGAAGCATGGAAGAAAAACACCAAGATATGGGCAACTGGAGGGTAACCATCAATTTTTGTTTTCAAATGAAGATTTCTTTCTGCTTTTGCTGTGCAGCATCTCTAGAAATGTATGTTTTGTGGAGGTTTTTCATGTTCCTAGTTTTTTTAACACTGAGGAAACATCTACTGTTTCCTATGCTGGAAGACTGATATGGATGTTTTGGAAGTGGCATTTGTCATCTCGAAGGAGCTGAGTAGTAATTGCAATGTTCAGCTGATTGAACTAAGTGTTTAGGAGTCAACAAACTCTAAGAGCAAAGTTTTTAAATAGTAGCAGCAGTCCTTTCCCTTCTGTCCCAAGCACTTGAAGCTGAATCAGTTCTTGGGATACCAGCAGTGCGAAGCCCTCTGCCTGAACCCTGCACACAGCTTCCCAGCAAGTCCTGTGCTGCAGCATGGATCTTCCAGCTGGAGTCGGATCCTGGAACAACCATGGGAGGTCCCAGGCACTGGCCTGACTTCAGCCACCTACTTCTGTGCCATCAGCATGTACCTTGATGACAGGCAGTAAATACACAGCACGTGATGCTGAACTCGTGTCGGATCACTGTCGGTACTGCATCAACTCTTGGAAGTATTACAGAGGTACCCTCTAAATCCCCATTTAAATGAAGATAAAGGGGGATTTTACGCCAGTTTAAAACAAGACTGTCCAACTGGTGCTTCTGCAAATATTAATTACCTTCTCTCTGAACTACTTCTGTTGTGCCTGCATCTGCCCTGAAGGCACAGTCCCATGAGCCATTGCTAAGTGCAGAGTGGCACGACTGGGCTTTGCAAGTATCTAAAATTGGCGCCTACCCCATGGTTCCTGAAAGCAGTCACGAACTCGGCTGTGACCTAAGATTGCTAGGGGAAGCACTTCCTTAGCTGCACCTTATGAGCAGTGAACATGATTCACATTGGGAAAATGCAGCGAAAGATGGCATATGCTAATTAGCATGTCTTAAGCAGTAGAAAGTGTCCTACAAACCCAAGGTGAAATAGGCCACTGGTTTTTACGAGACACTTAACAAAACAACTACTGTTGAGCCATTCAGTCCAAGCCTGGAGACCTTTGAAGTTTTAGACGTTCCCAGTCCACTTAAATGTCCTTACTCACCTCAGCACTCCTCCCTCATGCAGTGTCCAAAAGAAATCTGGCTTGCTCGGTCAGCTCCCCCTTCAGTGTCTGTAGTGCAGAACACGTCAATGTTTTTTTTTAAAGGTAGTATTTGGAGCCAGGGGGAATAAAACCAATACAGGTGCAGCTGAAGGGCATTTGCCCCAAACTTTTATTTGACTCTCGTGAGCAAGATTTCCCTGATCATAGCTATTTGAGGCCAATCATCGAGATAATTATCACTATTTTCTAGCCTGCAGTTCCTCCACTTAAAGACAATACCTTCTCTTGCTCTTTATGTCTCAGTAAGTCTCCTCTACTGAACATTTCCATGCCTTTAAAATTAGGTTGGTCTCTTATAGAATAAAATTTTCTCTAGCTACAAGAAAAAGTATTAATTATACTAAAATTGCTAAATGTTGATGTGCTGCTCTTAAGCAGTGTACTGTCAGAGAATGAGCATCAACCTTTATGCAGTTAGTCAGAGAATCTTTACCAACCAAACTGCCCAAGCCTGGTGTCAGCAGATCATAACCAGGTTCTGTAAAAGTCAGGTTTCATTGCACCCGATTCTCTACTAGGGTTTGTTTCCCGACACTGTAGGTGACACACATTGTAACAGCCATAATCTTCATCTGTACCAAGACACATGGATAATGTGGGGAACTACAGCCAGGGTCCTAATAGCATCTCTCCCACTAGATCAGGGTGCCCATCCTTATGGAATAATTTTTCATCTTCTAGCCCTGAAACATTTAGGGAACCCTTCTAAAATGTGATTACTGAATTTAGGGGAAGGGTCAAGACTGCTTAATTGACACTTGTTTTTTTCCCTATTCCAGTAGACACAGTGGGCCAGACTGTGCAGCAAGCAGTGGAACAGGCTAAGGATGCTGGTCAGAAAGGTATGGTAATGTTTCTGTTTATTTCAACAATGTCACGTTAGTGAAATCCCAGATAGGTCCCCCAACCCTGTCTTGCTCCTTGTCCCGCACCTGGTGGGAAAGGGCAAGGTATTGCAGTAATGCTACACTTACCTTTGTTTTGTGTTTTAAAAGCTCTTGATGAAGTCTACAAAGTTGCTGAAACCAGTGAAAAAGCTGTAAAAAATGTAGCAAAACAAGCAACTTCGTGGGGCAAAAGCGGCGGACAATGAAGATAAAAATGTACCACTACTGAAATTTTTGTAAACAAGTTTCTACTACACGTACTCTTAAATAAAGAAAACACTTGTACTCTACCTGGCCTGTATGTAATTCCTTAGGAATCCTTTGGTTACACATTAAAAAACCATTCACAATCGCTGATCTAGAAAGACTGGATTACCTCAGGGAGCAGACAGCTGAAGTTGTGCTATGCTATTAACACAAAACACTGACTTGAGAGTTGGTCTTTCCCATTTTGCCACTGAGTGTGTCATGATTGTGTGTGTGCAAGTCTCACAAGCTGAGCACCCAACAGCCATTTCAATACAAGGTAAGCACCTGTGTGCTCCTGTGACTGCACTTGTCCTTCTGGTCTTATCTGTAAGAAAGACTGCAATTAGCTACCGTGCTGATGAAGTGTCTTTAAGGTATATGTAACCACTGTGGAACAGCACTGTGATACTCAAATTAATGCTAACAGCAGAAGGATGCATTACTGTTGACAGAGCACTTAGCTTGCCTCTAACTGCTTAACACTGCCTGAGCCTGATCACTGGTACAACTTCAACAGCTCTGCACAGCAAAGTATTGATTAAGTAAGTAATGCAGCACACAGTCCGGCAATGGAATAACTTACCACATTTGCAGGGCTCCTGCCAAACACACAGATGGACAGTATGTCCATCAAGCAGGAGCTGAAAGAATGAGAACTGAGCAAGTCTGGGCTGTCAAAAAACCCTAAAAAACCCAAACAACAAAAACCCAACTAACCACAACAAAAACAGCCGGTGCACACGTGAGCTTAGAAGGAGATCTTAGAATCTGATACTAGACTCACCTATTACTAACAGTTCATGAGAGATTACAAACACCCGCTATGGTAAGGTAGTAGGTGTGGTTCAGAGCAGTTTCAAATCTGTGTTCAACTCTAACTGCAGGTACTGACTGGCTCCGGGCCAAACATCGCAGCAAGTCTCTTGGTGAATGTCTAGTGGCATGTAAGGGAATACAAGCAGTGACAATGTTGTTAGCTGCAAGATAAAACTTGCGTGTGTGGGTATGGATATGTAAGGAGGGGAGCGTTTCCCCAAGAAGTTTGGTCTAACACCTTACTGAAGTTACAGTTGTAGTAAAAAACCACCAATATTTATCGTGCATTCCCCACAGAGCGATTGCTTGCTTCAACTGTGGCTAGGGGCTAGGAAAAGGCTAGACCTGCTTCGCACCTAAGCCTCTAAAGCCACATTAAGTCATAGCAACTGTGTAAAATTTTACCACTTTCTTCTCTCTGTTGCTGTTGCCAGGTCTTGAGAGGTATGTGCTACAAAATGTGACAAGGAACATGCAATTTTTCTTTTTTTTTCTTAACTGTCTGATCACATTAGGACTGAGCCTAACAATGCTTAGCACCAGTGTAGCCTTAATGTACAAGACCATTTCAGAGCAGGCTATCACAAGAAGCCCAGATTCACTGATACAGTTTGGTTCTTGTGTTTAGCTATAAGCAAAGGGCAAATCAGCTGATCTGCTGTAATCTTAAATCAGACTCCAAGCATCAACCTCCTCAAGAATCTCAACTCTTTGATTGAAAGTACCCCAAGTTGTTCTTATACCAGCCCTTGGATATGTTCAGATTCACGTCTCACGGGTCTCCAACATTGACTTTGTTAACAAGAGGTCAGTAACCATTGCAATCAAGTTGGCTGAGGAGAAATCTAGTCAGCCTTAAGGGCTCATCTCTGGGTTTGGTAAAATCATGACAGGTGGTAGATCTGCTGCCTTTCAAGACATCCTAGGAAAAGAAGTATTGATGTGTAGTTGTACAAGAATGCGGGTAGGAGGTAGAAGATATCTCAGTTAACTATGCTAGCTTTCTACGCTCCAACACTGAAAGGGTCCCATTTTTCAAGTTTGCATAGACAAGCTAGAGGTGCTTTACTAGCTGGAGAGGAAATGAGAGGGGAAGGAAAGGAGAACAACAGTAAATTAGCCAAGTCTCCTCACTGCTACTGCACTTTGCTTTCAGCAACTTTGCTGCTGGATAATGCAACCTGGCTTTTAAGATTCTTTCTCTTTTCAATAATACAACTGCTTATTTGTGAGAGTTTAGCCTCCAAGTTTTGATGGAAGTAGGTTACAATTTGTCAGAGTTGAATTGTTAAAATCCAATTTCATTTTACTATCTAATAACTGCTTACATAAAAACTGCACTGAAAAATGATTCAAGATACAGACAGATCTCATGTTTAGAGATCCACCTCTTGATCACAGTAATTCTTTCATGCTCAAAGGGTTCTCCTTTTTTTTTTATTTAAAAAATGCCAGTATATATATACACTGCACTTAGGTGATCTGTAGTACTTTTATAACGCTAGATATCAGCACATATGATGGAGTAAGCCACTAATTAAATGCGTCACACAGGTTTATTGCTCCATACTAACTACTAGAATAGTTCTTCACACAAATTTGAGAGGACACAGTAAAGACCTGAAAGGATTTACCAAATATATCCAACTTCAAACGTCTTGCTGACAGGCAAATACAAGAGACAGAGATCTGTATTAGTGAGCCTCTCAAGATAACTCAGAGACAGTATCTTATCAGTAGGCAGGTAATGAATAAACAAGTGTGCTGTGAAGATTCACAGATTGATTGTAACTATGGAAAGCTACTGCATGAAATAGAAAACAGTAATACACCAGCATAGTAGGTTTGGAAAGGTCAACTTTTTTTAATAACTGCTCTTCTCTCCAGGTTATGTCATGCAGTTACAAAGTAGTTAGAAAAAAAGCATGAGTTTCTGGGAAGGACTAGTTGTCTTTTAAAAAAAACATTCATATTCATTACATAAATAACATCTGGCACTTCAAGGGGACTCCATGGGACAAAAGCCTTACACTTTAAAAAAACTGTGCTTGATCCAATATTGTGTTGAGGTCCATTTTGTTGTACTCTAGTTAATGTTCAAAACTTTCAAGACCTCCTGATGAAAAAAAAAAAAAGAAAAAAAGAGTCTGTGTGTTAAGACAGTGGATTAAGTTTATAGCAGCACTCTAGCTCCTCTGTAGTTTGGCCTATGATTTCTGGGTTCAGTTTCACTTTAGTTGTTCACTGAGGCAGTATCTAATTTTCAGAAAGCCTCTGAAAGAAAAAGACTGAAAAAAACGTTCCAAAAAACCTAAGTATGATTACCAAATTCAGACCATCCCTTTTTTTAAAAAAAGGAAACAACCTATAGTCAGAATAGTTATGTAGATACTTGATTAAAAACATAACTAGAGTTGCTTGATAGTTTCAGCTTATAAAAATATTAGTCTGTCACCTCTACATACTTCATGGTGATAGTCAAGCTAGCTTGAACAAGCAATAAAAGGCAGTCCTATAACAGCAGCACAGTTAAAGAAAAAACATTGCCTAAAGAGAATCAGGCCTGAAGCTTTACTACAAATAAAAATTAGACTCCTATCAAAGTTAATCCCTGCTGGAGGCCCATTCTTCCTTTGACAATGCCACAGCATTGATCATACAAGGCCTTACTGAAAGTGCCGAAGCCAAAATTATATCATTAAACAAAAGTGCATGAAGTAATAATGAGCTAAGTGCTCATCTAGTACAGTATCTGATCTGAAGTCTGAGAAGTGGCTCAGGTGGCAAGACCACTCTTTCATACATAAAATGTACCATTTTGTTTTGTAGGTGAAATACCCAGAATGGCCCCCACAAGTGCAGATGAACTGTTATCTTCAGATACATATTTGTATACAATTTCCTAATCCATGGATTTTTATTGTAAAAAAGACTAGTTTGGACTGAAACTAATTGGGAATAGAATCCACTATAAAGTCAGAAGAAAAGAAAATGTTGTGGTTACATGTAAACTTGTGATAAGCTTTCTCAAGAAGAGGGTACATTAACAGCGAGAGGGATGGGATACAATAAGGAGCGGTAATGACCTATTTATGTAAAGGTCAGGCCAGCCTCATTGTACACTTTGAAGACTTTCTCAATTGCATTGACATAGGCAGCTGTTCTCAGGTCCAGACCCAGGTTGTACTTCATGGCAGTACGCATGATTTGCTGAAACAGAAAAGGTTATATGTGATTTCTGCAAGTTTCTCCATAGGAACTAAACTAGCTCTTGCTTGGAGGATCCAGGTTAGGACCATAAGGAGCCACTAGATTGGTATCAGAGCTCCAATCCTTTGTGGATCAATTCTAAAATTTCTTGGTTCCCCTTACAACTGAGTTCTGAAAGGGAAGAAAATCTTTCCCAGATTACTACATTGCCCCTTTTCAGGTCTTGGATCCATGTGTACCTCAGATACAGGGAGAGACAAGATGTTTCAAGTAGTCTTTGCCCCACTAATTAAAAATACTGCATAGAGGGATTAATCTAAAACTGCTGATGGTAAAGTAAAGCACTTGTAGGTATGTGTCCCAGATTAGCCAGGTACAAGAGGACAACTAAAAAGTTTCTAATTACTACAGCTTCTACTAGAAAATACTTCCTGATTTCATGGACTAGTCTCTGATGTTTACTATACCCAGTTAAAGTCGGCCATCCCAGCACAAAGCAGAAACACCTCATACAGTGACTTCCATTATCATTAACTATTTATCTACCCCTTTAATTACACAGAAATTCTGTACAATCCATTCAAAAACTGTCACAAACCCATGTAAGTTCTTTTTACTACAAATATATTTACTAATGCAATACTTACCCGGGCAGAACGCTCCATTGTATAAGCCAACCCAGAGTGGACAATGTCTTTCTCAGACGCACCCTGCAACAACAGGGAGTAAAATTAGGGTTTAATCCAGAACACAAAAAGGTACTAGTTCTCTATTAGGGACAATGACATGTTGGATTCCCATAATTACTGAAGCTTGCTCACTCATTTTCTTCTAATGACTGGTGTAAGAATTTAAATCACCTTTACTGTGTTACTTGAAGAGCTAATTATGGTCACTCCAATTCTAAAACCTCAGACGTAAGCACTGAAGTCTTTTACATGCCTAGCTTCTAGGTGCATGATGCTAGCATTTTTTATTGATGTTGTAACTACTGTTTTCAGCCTTCAAAATACACAGTAAACGTTAAACAAAAAAGCTACCAAGAGACAATAACCTATAGAAGCTACTTGCAATTGTTTTGAAGACAGTCAGATTTTTGGAAGGGCATGGATCCCCAATTCATATACTCACCATTGTATTAGCCCTGAGCAACTCTAGAGTAACTTTGTTCCCATTAAAATTTAAATACACAGAACAATAAGTAATTGAAGATAGCCTGAATTAGGATGACTGAGGATCAGCTTCAATGTTCCATCATCCTGACTGCTGTAATTTACTAATAATTTGACACCTGGCTTCACAAAATAGATGCTTTCCTCAAATACCAATTGGGGCTGGATGTAGAAATTACTAGGCCAGTTTCTATGGCTTGTGTTTAAGAGATCAGAGCAATCGATCAAAGCCACAGAACCTACGTACCATGCTATTCATTTAGCCTAACATTTATGGAAACACTAGCATCATACCAGATCAGGCTAAAGTCTATTTCTATCATCTGACAGTGGTCCAAGTTTACATTCACTTCCCCTGATTTCTGCCTGAGGAAGCATGATTTTAATGTTTTTCATAACTCACTGGAGTTTTTCCCCCAATCATTTGTCCCATCTCCTCCTGAACTTGCGTTTAAAAACAAAATGACCAACCCTTTTAGCTTCCATACAGCCCTCAGCAGAGCACTGCACATCTTAACTGTCTGCTGTGCTAGGAACCATCCCACGTTCTTCATTCTGCACCTCACTCTGCTGGGTTGGTTTGAATGCATCTCGTCCTCTTTCACCATTCCTTCCAGTGAACAATCTATCCTTACCCATGCATTTTCACAGCACTCATTCTAGAGATTACTATCTCCACCCCAGGACTAGTTCAGGCCAATAGGACCTAGGTTAGTTCATTGTTCCATGTATAAGAAGCTTCCATATCTTTGATTATTCTTGTGATCTTGCTCTGAGCTTTTTCCACATCTACAATGTTTGAAGATACAGAGACATAACCTGCATGCAGTACTCAGAAGGCAGACACATTCTCCATTTATATTGTGGCATCATTAGTCATTCTTATTCTTTTCCCTTCAGAACAATTTCTAACACTGGATTTGCTTTTTGATTGCTATGAATTTCTAAGTGTGTATTTTGTCATTACCTCCAGATACTCCACTTGAATGCAAATGGATGAGCTCACAACCCATTATTTTATATGAAAATTTCCCCACCATGTATTGCTACACATTAGATAACAATGACTTTTACCTGACATTTCTTTGCCCATTAATTCAGTCTTAGAAGAACATTCTACAATTTTTCACCCAGCTCTTGTCTATATTACCCTGGAGTTACAGAAACAGCACATCAAACTGTCTGTGTTGTGGGATCTTGTTGAAAGTTGTCTGGAAATCTAGGCAAACTATATCAACAAGATTTCCAAAACAAATTCTGGTAATGTTTGAGGCAGTATTTCCCACCACAAACACTCCATGGACTTTGATAGCTAGGGTTCAGAGAAGTCATGGAATCTATGTATTTATCAGGTTAGCCAGCAGAAATATCTAGTATTTCATAGCAAACAAAAGCATCAAGAAAAAACACAGATTAAGTTTTCCTTAACGGCCTGCAAAAAGAATCATTCCCTGCACCCTCCACCGTAAAAAAAATAAACCTCACATGGTTTGTCTAAACAATGGAGATAGTCTGTTGTTCTGAAAAACTCCAGTATATGAACAGCAATATCCAATCTAACACTAGTTACAAATACAAAATGCATCTGTATTAAAACTGTAGCTTTTTAACAATATTGGAGGTATTTTGCATGGGCTCAAGTAAAAGAAAGAAAAAACAGCTTACTTCCAGTATTCCCAAGCAGTTCATATCATTCATTTGCTATTGTACTAATGCCTTGCTTGGGGCAAAAACCTCCATGATAGCTACAATGGTAAAATTTAGATTGCAGTTATAATATCAGAATACAGCTACTTTAACAGTAAAAAAACCAGCAGCAACTGCTTACCGATATCCTGTCTTGAAATTCTGCTGTAGGCACAACTGGAATAGTTCCACCATGTTTCCCAAATTTTCTTTCCAAGCTTTCCTGGACAGACACTAGAAAGGAAAAAAAAAAGCAGAGGCAAGGTAACTGACAAGGAAAGGAATGGGCTCCCTAACAAATGAGTTGACCCCAGGACTTCCAGCATTCAGTAGTATGAAATGCAGACTACAGGGACTGGGGGCAAAGGGAGTCATCTTATTTTTGTCTTCTAAGAAAAAGGAAAGATGTTGATTTTTCTGTTTTTATAGGTGAATGCCTCCAATATTAATAGTAATATTGCTATAGTACAGTCACATGGCAGGCAACTGTGGATTTACTGATCCCACTTCACTAACCTTATAAAAAGCTGATACAGCAATCTGGATTAATTTTCCTAACTTGACGGATAGCATTAGACAAAATATCTCTTGAACTTAAAGCAATCAATTATCCTATTGCACTTTGCATATACGGTACTTGCTGAGAAAAAAGCCCGTGTGGAATTTTAGTTTTTTCCTTAGGATATGAAAAGTGCTTTGGTATTGTGAGTTGATATTTATTTAAACTTAATTCTTGAAATTTAATTAGTATCATTTCCTAAACAACATCACAGAGTATTTCAGGTGCCACAATCTTGAAGTTAAGGGATTTAAATTAGAACTGCCATAACCCTCAACCACTTTAGAAACACCTTGAAAGGTATAATTTAGGAGAAAAGTTTATATTAAAAAACATTCAGATGTATGTTTTGTCAAGTCTAATGTCCCAAGATTCTCATACATTTTCTACAGAACATTATTTAAAATGGAGCAATATCCTGCAGTTCTTTTCCATTAAGCTTCTTCTCTCCATGTAATTGGTATTCTGGCCCAGAAACTGGGAAGCACAGAATGACCCTAAGTGGAGCTGTAGGCCATAAGCAGATTTTTACAGCGCCTGTAGCAATTACATTATTGCTCTTTATAGAAATCCTCTATTGTTTTATATGCAGAACAACATTACCCACTCAAACTCTGAATGCTTCTCAAATACCAACTGTACAGCTGAAAGATGTTTATTAAGTAATAAATATTTCACATAAGTGTATTTCATACAGTATTTTCACAAAACTGAGGAAAGTATCAGTTTATGAATTAAAAGATAACTGAAAAAAGTATGCATTTAACTTAAGTCATTAGAGTTGCAAGTCAGTTAACTTATCAAATCTTTCCTACTCTTCAGTATGCAGCAATAATAGACTTGTGGGAAGTCGTGGTGAATTTAAAATAGTTCTGCATTCATTTCTCCCACATTTGGCGTTCGCTAGCCCTATCTATTAATTAAAAACTGAGCAAAAGTGGAACTGAGCACTTACTGAGCAAGTGGTAGTTTGAATCTCTTTCATATTTAAAAGTCAAGCGGCCATAACTGACGTGGTTCAAGTTTTTCAGCCATTCAAAATAGGATACTGTTACACCACCAGCATTCAGGTAAAGATCCTGCACAGGAATAGTAAATGTCTTGAATTGTGACCATGTGACAAAGTCATGACAAAGTATTAAGCCAAAGCAAGCAGAATGTCGAAGTACTAGTTTAAACTGCAGTACAGAGGACAATCCAGTTGTTACTCTTACATGACAACACTTACCCTCTTCTGCACTCCAGGAATTACTTCTACTGATTTAAAGGAAGACTTGACTATAGAAGACAGGAAGTTCACATGTGCTTAATGGACTACTTTCTCTTATTTTAGCACAAGTTTTTAATCAAGAAAATTAGGGCATTCTTTATTCATACACTTTACTCTCAGCCACTCTTTTAAGCAATATCACTTGATCAGGACACCCTTTCTCTGGGAAGAGATTATCATTATACCTGGATCGGTCTTATTCTTTCAGATTATCACTTTAGGCAACATTTACTCTATACAATCTACAATACATATTTCTGTCACAGCATCACCCAGAGACACAAAGATTACAATCAATTTGGCCAGTGTATTTACTCTGCCTTCTTCCTTTGCTTAGTGGACTATTTAGTTGAGCAAATCTCAGCTAATACTCCAAAATGCAAACCTACAGATTTAAGAACTAGTTGTGGATTGTTCTCTCTTCTGAATATGTAGCCTTCATGTAATAGTCATCTTTGGTCATTTTCAGTTGCAATGAGATCTTTAAGTAATTACAAGCAATCTTAAGCAGCACTGACACCCATTTCCTAGACATCAGTTGTTAAAAAACACTCTAAGAGAATGAATGGCTAATAATAAAAACCTTCAATAAATAACCTCTTGCTACAGTTCATAGAAATATTACCCTTGTAATGAAAATCAAAGGTCATAATAGAACCTTACAGGGATAACCATGATATTCCGCTCCAAGAAGATTCTGTCAGCTTCTGGAGTCGTAGGCCCATTGGCACCTTCAGCAATAATCTGAAAGGAATCACAGCAGGGTAACTCAGAGGTATATGTTTGTTTTCATCCATGCTAATTATTGAATACTAGTATTTAAACAAGCCTTCTCCATTTTTCATATACATTTGAACTCTCCAACTTACTTTTGCTTTAACCTTGTGAGCGTTGGCCTTAGTCAACTGCTTCTCGCTAGCAGCAGGGATGAGAATGTCACAGTCTGTTTCTAGAATACTGCCCTCAAGTGTCTGTGCTTTAGGGAAGCCCATGATTGTCCCGTGTTGCTGTTTGAAGAAAACAAACCAGGGTGTTTTTAGTGTGTGTGTACTTGTATGACTTCCTTCCCTTCTTCTAACTTTCAAAAAAGAAAGAACGGAGAAGCAACATTACTAGAAAGACAGCATGTAACATAATTCTTATCTTTACTTAGATTAGGCATAAAAAGCAAGCTACAAAGCTTGGATAACAGTCAAAGTTCCCATGACTGAGGCATAACTGCTCTGTGGCCAAAGACACTGATAACCCTTTGGGCTCTGGAGTATTTAAAATAAAAAACCAAGAACATCCCTCTCAACTCTTAAAATACATGGCAAATGCAATAGTTTTCAAACAACTGAAATGACCACCAGCCTGCTACACACAGGATAAGTTGCATAAGATTCAGAAGTACCATTTTAAAATTTAGTACTACAATGATAGTCTTTGTTTAGTAACAGAATCTTTTCATTCTTTTGAGAAAGGAGGTGATAAAGACATTTAAATACTCCCTATGTAAAAGAAGACACATCAAATAAGCCCCTTAAAAACTCTAAGTAGAAGATTGTATTTTCATGCCTGTGAACTGTCCCCTCGAGTCTGCTGCACTTGTAAACTGAAATAAAAAGAACATATCCAGTTTTCATTATAGACTACATATTCAAGTCATGCTGCCAGAGATGCTTTCATTTTTTCAGAAACATGAAATAGGTAAGAAGCAGCAAAAGCATACTTTGAAGTTTTAAATGTCCATTTGCTTGGGATTCTCAGTCAGGAATCCTTCAGGAACCTCCTTGCCCTGGCTCCCTGAGACACCCTTCCTAGTTTAGTCATAAGAATGGCAAAATAACCATGAACTCCAATTCTGAAACCAAAGTAATTAGCCTGCACACATGCAAGCCCTTGCCATTTTTCTGAGAGTCAGGTCAAAGGGTAAAAAAAGTACCACCTGCATTCATATTGGGGATAAGGAGAAAGCCAGAAGAATCAACATTCCTAAGCCATTTTGTAAGTGCTAATTACAGCATGATTTAAATATCACAAATTAACACCAGTCTACAGTCATCATGTGTACTTGCAAAGCTGACAAAAATAACTCTTTCTGCTCAGTTAAGTTTCATACCAATTTGTAATCTTCTAGTTCCTTTGGGTCAATCCCATCAGGATTCCAGATAGAACCATTAAACTCTCCAACAGCAACGCATTTTGCTCCAAAACGATGCAAGTATCTCATAGAATGCAAGCCCACGTTACCAAATCCCTGAAGGTAGAAAGAGAAAGGGGAAAGCAATTAACCCTTCAGCTAAAATGATGATTACTGCTAAGAATTATATAGTTTTGAATACTTTTAAATAGTTCATTTATTGGCATATCTTGGCATTAGATGATGTTTATAGGAGAGATGGAAGAAATCTACATGCATTCTATTCTAGCCTGAGTACCATCGTAGAAATTGTGCATTGTAGCCAGCAATGTACAGTTGTGCTAAGTTTTTTATGCTGGAAATACAGAAGGGAAGTGCTAATGCTACTATGAAAGTGTCAACTATGACATTTATCAACATAGGAACATTATCTGTATCTATTTTATAATGGACACTGTCTTAGAGGGATTCATGGATTTTTCTATGACTATTCAAAGGTTTGACTAACATTTGCAGGCCAAGAAATATTCTCATTTGATTTCGGTAAGGAAGCCTTACAAGTGTAAAACCATCCCATAATGGAAAGCACTGAACGAGAATATAATTAATTCTTCACATTAAAACATACAAACTAGTAGGAAGCTATGTAATTTCTAATATATTTCTGAAGTGGTCCTGTATAAAACAGATTGCCTAAATTTAAATTGAGATAATCTTGCATTTCATTAGCATATTTTACATCCTTGCAGGTGTAGAAAACTTAATTCCAGGCTATTGCTCAACATTCTGGAAGTAAAGGAACACACAGGGCACACCAAAAGGTCACGTGATCCATGTAAAAAGTCTGTAGTAAGATTCTATGCTGGAAAAATAGCTGAACATTAAACTCCTCTATAACATAGCTCCAATTATTTAGGATTTTTGTTTATATATGAGAAGTAAACTTCAATACAGCGGTTTGTCATGCATTAGGTCTCTTTGCAATGCTCTATCCTTGTTTTCCTAAAAAAAATCTTCATCTGTTCTTATGGCCATGTTTTCAGGCTAAGTTATGCTTAAGCACCTGTTGGTTAGCCCTCTGCCAGGCATGAAAATGCCAAAGTGCAGGGAGATGAGTGTGCTGCTGGGTCTGCGCAGGGCAGAGATGTTTGCTTCAGCCCACAGGTTAACTAGAGGAGAACCTGGAGGTTACAATTACTCTGCTATTTCTAACAACCAGGGCACTGGTACTGAAAACAAAGAAACAAAGCAATCCCTCAAACCCTCTATTTCACATACTGTTCAAAGCTGAACAGAACAAGTTATTTCTTCAAGATTTAAAGAGTGATAATGCATATTACTGAACACCAAACTCTTCAAAATTCAACTACATAAATCCTGAAGTCTTATGAACACCAAAAAATGTACATTCAACCCTACAAATCTAGGATAAGGTATTGGTTCCTACTTTGCCAACTGCTCATTCCATAGTGGAACAAGAACATAACCCCTAATACCTTCTCTCCGTGAAATTTTTTATTACAAAACAGTGCAACAAATCTTGTGTAGGCAGAAACAGTGTCACAGCTCACTGAAAAGTGTGCAATGCCTTAATTTAAAGAACTCCTGTAACTGTATTTCACTTTGTTCTTTGCAGCCTATATTTATAAAGACTCTAGAGTGCAATCAAAAGTTCAGTTATTAAAAAACAGTCCAAAATAAAGGGCACCTATGTTACTTGAAAAGTGTTTCTAAAGTTTGAGAGTAAAGGTTTACTTGGAAGTCATAAAACCATAACAGGATTTATTGCTACAGCCCTTTTTAAAAGCAGCTCTACTGGAAGTTTGTTTACTACTTTTTCTCTACAGTTGAAAGAAAAAAATTACCTGAACAGCAAATGTTTTATCCCCAAATCCAGGAGTCATTCCTAATATACTCATATATGATGCTTCATTGATGAAATTTTCAATTCCATGGAAGAGACCACGACCAGTTGCAGATATACGTCCATGGATCCCACCCTGGCTGATGGGTTTACCAGTTACACATGCATGTGCATTAATATCCTGTAAAACAGTGAAGGACTTGTGAGCTATTGAATTAATCAAAGAACAGCTGGAACAAGAAGTTTTGTACACTTTAGAGATAAGGGAAAACAGGAGTCTTAAGAGTCAGAACACGATATAGTTTATATACATTTAGTTTGTAAAGATGATTTCCTTCCTCACTTTGTGTGAACACCTTCTCAGAAGTACTCTAGTATATGTCAGGAAAGTTGCATAATGCAATATTGGATATGCTCTGCAATTTTTTGTTGTATTTTAGTGTATATGCTAACTTCAGTCTGTGGTTGGTTAATTATGGTGACATGCATGTTGCTCTGTTAGCAACGAGCAGACCTTTCACAAATCAAAAAGCTTTGAGAGATATGTTTCTCAAAATTAGCTCCTACTACAGCCATAATTTCCACCATTATTCTTGACATTTTAATCTTTTAAAGGGCTTAGACATATCCTTGGACTGGTTTTTAATCATCTTTAAATAGTGTTTAATGTTCCTTTATACCAAATTCAGTTATTTTGAAACGACAATACAGGCCTAATACCTTCCTGTTGTCAGAACACAGGGATGTTTGATCTCAGGAAAATCTACCATACAAAGGTCGTATGGGAAAAATTAGGTAAGTATTTACTACTTTTATTCAGAAAAGAAATATGTACAATCAAGCCTCTATCCTTAATTTGTGGCAATAAATTTGTATTTTTTATATGCTACACAGCTAGCCAAGATAGAATAGACTATTTAAAACCAGAGTTAATTTTTCAAATTGTAATTAATAACTTGAAAAAACTTCTTCCAAACTAGACACTGCTTGGGCCTCTCTCTTCTGTCACCACTGATTCCCATGCTCCCACACCCTGGGAGCACAGTCACACAGTGGCTTGGCCTCCAACATCAGTGAAAGAGTAGGGATGAAAGGGAATCCACTGAAATAAGTCTGCCAGCAGCCGGATGGGTTTCTGTTCCAGCAGCCGCATATTCACTGGGAGGCTCCCTCCTCTCCATTGCTTGTGCCAGATGCATTTGCATGCCTGTGGCATGAGTGGAAGACGCTGGGTGAGAGGAAGGAAAGGAGCAGACAAAAGTAAGTGGAGGCAGAATGGCAGGAGATGACTAGAGCCATAATGGAAACAAAAACTATTCATTGTTTGAAAATGATAGTGAGTTAACATATAAAGCCAAAGATAACCCCTCTTTAAAAAACAGTAAAACCAATGCTGGGCTTGCCACAAAATTCCTAATTCAGTTTCCCAAAATATAGCTGCATTGCTCTCATTAAGCTGTATGCTCCCTCTGGTGGCATATCAACTGCAAACAAGATCTGTGGTGGTGTTTTGCTAGGAACAACTTGGCCTGGCGTCTTGATGTCTTTTTACGTTTTCATTCTGTTTCAGACTGAAACTACATTTTAGCCTTCATGCATTCACAAAGAAGGAAGTATGTTTTATAAATACTTGAAGAAATACAGCCTCCCACCATACATAAGAATGTATTTATTAAAGTCCCTTTGCGTGTCCCAAAAGTCAGTTGGATGTACAGAAGTACAGAAGAGTGGAAAGGATGAATTTAATCGAAAACTTTAGCCATATATAATTCAGTGATCCAGCAACTTAAGATGGATTTTCTGGAACAGTTAACATGGTAGTTATTAAAGACTTGCATGGTTTGGCAAGAAAACAGAGCATGAGGTGAGGGCAGGTCCGGGTCTTCTAAAAGTCACATATACAAAACCACCGTCGATGTCAAAGTCCTAAAAACTTTGGTTTTAAGTCAATCAAAAAAACGTTTAACACATCTTGGGCCAAAAAGAAAGACCGTGGCTTTTAATGAGAAGCTTGTAAAATGGCTTATGGCTAGCATTAAAGACTTCTGTATTAGCACTAATAGTCTATGAACTTAGTTGGCAAAGTTCAGACACTGAACTTTCACTTGTTTCTTAACCCCTTTCCACACTGTAGTAATATTCTCCTTGTCTCTCCAGCTTCCTGGCTCTCTATGTCAGGTTTCAAGCAGACTTCTCCTATCTGTTTATATCTGTTATTTGACTTTTCCTTTTCAAGATCCCTGAACACATCTGCGTGCAACCACACTGACTCATCAGATCTGTAGATTTCTCAAACAGATCCCTCTCACCGAAGAGTTATCTTTCCACTCAACTGAATGTAGTCCGTTGCATAGCTTCCATCTGTTTTCTGAATTATGGGTTAGTTTCACTTCTGTTCAATGGCAATTTTCTGTATTCCTTAATCACCTTTATTTTTGTTCTTGGTGTCTCAACCAGATAGTTATCTGAAACACTTTCATCTGCAAACTGGTTTTGATAGATTATTCCACTTCTTACAGCCTTGTCAGAGTTCTCACCTTCCTTCTCTATACCTGGTCATTCTTCGCAATAGCTCGTAAGTTCCACTATGGCTACCATTCTCTCTTCCATGTACAAACAACCAATGCAACAAAATTAAGTAAACTGATTTAATTTTTTTCCTTATTCTAATTCTTTAACTAACTTTTCAGAAAAATGTACAGATTTTTTTATTCTTCAAGAATAAGATACTGCCATGCAGACAGAGTCTAGGAATAGAAGAAACTGTTGTAGTATAATTCAAATTGTATTTTTATCCTCAGTAGTTTTTGGTTGGTTATCTTTTGTCATTGAAGCACGTGTATGTGTAGCATTATACAACAACCTGAGATGACAAAGGGGAAAGAAATTCAGCCATTTAAAAATCTTCTGTATCAGTGTTTAGTTTTCCACCTATTAAAAAACCTGAACCTTCTGTATAAAACTGTATGTGAACTATTAACAAATACAGCAAATCTTAAAGCAGGTCATGTGCTGTGAGCCTTCTGTGTCAGTCATAATATAACAATGCTGTTGTATCACAGCAAAATATGCATTTTAGTGCAATAAGTTAAACATTAAAACTTAAAATGCTTTGAGGCACTAGTTTTCTTAAATACTAGAATTTTGAGTTATGACTGAGGGAGGTAGTTGCCACTCTGCACATTGAAGTCTTTTTGAAGTCATAATTTTGGCTTTTTACCAGGTTTAAAGTTTTAAATAAAATATTTACATTTACGTACGTGAATAACAAAAAGCAAGTAATGTTTATCCCTATCTAACAGACAGCTCTGTGTGAAAGTGATTTAACTAATCAGCATGCCACAGCCTATTCCTCAAGCATTCCTTCCCCACCCCAAGATACCTTAGACTGTATTTCAGATCTAGACTAACCTGTGCCACCCCATCCTCCTATGGTTAAAGGCATCAGCACCAGACAAGCATTCTGCCAAGAGACTGTCTCAGGACAGCCAGGCATGCTTTAACATCCTTAACAGACATGCCAGAGAGAAATACATGTTGGGTGGCTCTAATGCCTTATTACTCAGGGTATACACCCTGCTGTATTTCTGAGGAACTGTTGGAAGGGACTGCAGATAGTGAAGAGTCTTTTCAACTCAAAAGGAGCTGGGATAGGCAAACAGGGAATAGCTTAGCATAGTAACACACTTATACAAAGCTATGACAAGACTCCTTAGCAAAGTATGACCTGCTGGAGTAGGGAAACAACATCTGAGAGAGAAGCTAGAAAGTTTGGGTAGCATAGACAGTAGAGCCTTAAGAAATAAGTTGTCCATAATATATTTTTCTTTCATCCAACCTGTCAAAAGTATACAACAAAAGTGTTTGGTTAACAGTCTTGGTTTTGGTACAGTCAAAACAGGTACAAATAGCCCCAGCAACTTAAGGACAAAGGCCAAATTAAGGGCTATAATTAAAAACTCATTTTTAAAACCTTTTTTTTTTATTGCCTTCCGGTCAATAAATTGTATCGGTGTCCTTTTGCTTTACATTTTGGAGAATTTGCTGAAGTCTGCACTGACTACTTGCTACTTATAGGGGACCACAGAGAACTTTAATACTTTTACAGGTTATAGCAATAGTGCAAATTTAATTTACATGGTCTCTTGAATGCACAAAACCATGAGTATTTATTTAATAACACTTGTGAATTCAGTAGTCTGAAACGGAAAGATTTCAGCGCTTTAAGACTATACCAACTACTATGAACTAATTGTTTAACAACTTTAAATTAGTAATTATAGTACTAATGAAAAACAGAGGGAAATGGTAAAAATAGAAACCAATTTTAGACTAAGATGAGACCTTTAAAAACAGTCTGTTTTCTTTTTGCTGAACAGTTGCAGTCAGTATTGTATCAGGCAAACTTAATTTAAGCCTAGTATAAAAACATTAACCTTAAAGCTATTTTTCCTTAACTGTACCCTAAAAACCTCACACCAATTAAGTTGTTACAGTTTGCAAGAATCTATTTAGAACCACATAATTAAATAAAATTATATGATTAAGCAGCATGGTAATAAATTTCTAGATAAAAGGATTTCTGCAAAGACCAAAAAGTTTTTCTACTTCAAAGCCTCTGCTCAAAACTTACATAGTGTCCTATGGTACTGGCATAGGTGTCGGCAATCCAGGACATCTCCCTCTCCCCTGTGCTCATATCAGGAGCAGGCACATCAACACCAGGTCCTGTCGGCAACAGTAAAAACAGCTTTTAAGGACCAAACATGAACAGTTATCTTCAACCATTATTCCCTTGGGAACTGTGCAGGCCTTGGCAGAGAAGAATTGTTTTCCTGTTTAATCCTCAGTTTATTATGCGAGCAACAGATTCTTCTGGATTCAATTCAGTTTTAGATGCTGTATCACGCATTTGTACAATACTGTCAAACCTCCAACCTTTCACACAAGCCAATCAGGAAAATGAAAGTCAGTTTGTCAATAAAAAGTCAGAGTAAGATCATGCATGAAAAGCTTTTTTCTTTTTTCTTTTTTTTTTTTTTGACAATCATTGCTGTAACAACAGGAAGGGCGCTATCTACGTATGATTTCTATATACCATGATGGGTTTGGGAGGGTTTTTTTGCATTAAAATTTCCTTTTTTGTTCTTGGGTGAGTTTAAAAATTGAAGATAGGCTGTTCCTATTCATTGCACTGTAGGACATGCATTCGATTTTACTGCTGACTTCAAGAAAGACACATTACATCTTTCTTCATGAAATAAACCTTTGAAAGATCTTTCACACATCTGTTATCATAAAACCAAATTCTGTTTTTTCTAGATAACTAAAAATAGCATTTTCCCAGCCTATTTAAGATCAGAGGGACCTGCTCAGCAAGATTTTAAAAACAACTCTGCGTCTACCAATTTTTTCAAACTTTTTTTAAAAGGTTTGTGAAAGCTAGGTAGCGCCAACCACAGAGACAAAAAGGAAGACAAATTTAATCAAACCATTTTAATTGTCACTGAACTAACAATCACTATAGGTGGCATAGTGTAGAGTATTACCCTAGTCACATGGAACATCAATAAGTGTGTTTATACAGAAACTTAATTCAGATGAGAAACACTCTGGCTGAAGAGTAAGAAAATGCAGATAAACGGATATACATTCCCAGGGGCAGTTAGACATCAGGAATACATGACAGACCTTTAACTAGCTACATGCCTTATTGTCACTTGACTAAGAACCTCCTCCAGGTAAAGATCCTCCATTTAATTACAAGTTGAGCTAGTAACATTCAGCCTTCTCCAGAGAAGACTTCCAGATAGCAACTCCAGACAGCAAGCTACCAGAACAACTCAGGGTTTAGAGTCTGAATGAAACACCTACTAACATTACAGAAGCTGAGGTTCTGTTACAACAGGCATCTATGCTTCTTGCCTATGCTTCTCTTGCAGCCTGTGGTTGCCATGGGTGAAGCCATCAACTTTCTCTGGGGTGGATCTTCTATTTCCTTCCTCTGTTTCCTCAGATATCAGCCAAAAGCCTCAACTGAGACTACAGGAAACAGTAACAGTGAAGAGTTTGATATTGGAGATTAAAATTGCAACAGACTTGGTCACAATATCTACCTCTAAGAGAAATGTGATTCATTTTGGATCCTGTGAGCTCAGCTTTTGTGGCTTTTCATAGCAGAACAGCCAACAGAAAAAAGTTAACATGCAGTTCCCTTTAAAATGCACTAAGATGCAATGACTCGATTCTTTGTGGCTCTTTGCTGAAAGTTCTATACCCAAATTATTTACAGCTCTCAAAAATAGGTTTATTTAAGGATACTATCTAGTGGACGCTGCCAATGCATGATAAATCAGGTTTCTAAATTTTAATAGTAAAATTGCACAACATACCAATAAAGCCCTTTTTTGCCAGCTCCATGGTAAACCTTCTTGTGATCTTTTCCAATTCATTGTCCTACAGAGAAAATGCAATAAATATCACAAGAAATCATTAGTGTTCATTTTGTTTTTGTGACTATTTGCTAGGACTTATGCCCAAGCATAAACATATGCCCTTTTCTTTCAGAATTATATTTATATAATTTATATGCCACTCCCTAACAGACCGTTGGTATTCAGGCAGCACAAGCAAACATTCAGCTTTCTTTCCGTACATTCTGATCCACAACAAGTTGGGAGTGTGGCACAGGAAGAACCAGCTGTGCTTGTAGCAGAGATTTCCAACAAACAAATCTGATATCCTATGTGAGAGATTTATAACAAGCACCAGCAATAGCTGGCCTGCCGGTTGTGTAATCAACACAGTTGAATAACTTCACACAAATCCTTACAGGAGTTTCAAGCTTAGAATATCTGTTACATATTCTAGTATTCCTTTCTGTATGAGTTATTTTAATTAGGAGAAGAAGGCAAGCCTGCAGAAAACCTGTTATAAGCCAAGTTAGTTATTATTCACACTGGAACACTGCATAGAAAGGTTTAATGGAGCATAAAACTATTTGTCAAAATAAACAAAAACATTAACTTTTTTCTAAGAGTAATTTAATTTAAGCCTTTATTAACAGTATCAACTTAAAAACATTTCAGGTTCCAAATTATTTGTAGTCTCCTGACTTGAAAAAAAGTAATAAATTAAATAATTGAAGTATTCCACCTCCGAAACACAGACCTTTAAAAAATTCTTTTCCTACCTATTGCATGCACAAGCTAAATTCAGCCTTTATAGAGGCAGAAGTGGCAGGAAGTTTTAAGTGGTCAATAATGCCCTTAGAAGAGCTTTTTTAACTGGCTGGCTTCAGTACTGCAGATAACCAATTTTTATCTATGATTAAGCTTACTGTGTAGTTCTTGGGATTGATCTTGACACCAGCCTTTGCCCCACCAAATGGCACATCTACAAGAATGCAAAGGAAAATCATTTTACTTTTTCAACAACAAAGGCAGAACACATCAGTAATATGTGTGAGTAATTATATCTTTGATTTTAGCAGTGAATTTGGCTTTGCCACATTTAGGGCTTCACAAGCGTAAGCTATAATCTGATCTAGGTACTCCTATAAAAATGGGAAATCTTTCAAGGGCAGCTTGAAAATGGTCTTTGAAACTCAAATGTTCATGATTTAAATTTTCTATGATTCACGCTCTTGTACTTGGCACTTGTAGAAGCAATAAGTTTTACAATTTATATTTTACTGGTTTAGCTCAAAAATTTTATTTTGGAAGTCCTAAGTGAAGTGTCTCTATATACTTTAAGAAAGTATTTTGTTTTCTTACACGTAATGTGCAGATTATCTCCAAACTCCCCTACAATTTAGCAACTGTGTATGAATTATACTTCTTTATAACCCATACAGGAATTTTATCCTTAACTCTACACAGCTCCCCTGCCTGAATCCTTTACAGCCTCCATCTGTTCCCCCTAAAATTAGCCCCCTCCTAATCCAAGTTTGTCATACTTTGATTTGAGTTCAAGACACAGTACTTTTACGGGAGGGGGTAACTAGCAGAATTTGGACTTTTCAGATAAAAATGCAACTTTATCCAAGTATCTACAGTAACCGCAGAGGGAATATGTATTATTATTATTATTTTGGTCACTATATATTTTTCCCATCTTACTACAGATTTTAGTCAGAGATTAATGCCTAAAACTTAAATGAATCCTTTAGATGGTTTTTCTGTAAATTACATTAGTACTGATTGAAATTAAAGATTGTATCCTTGCTTGAAAAACTATCACTTACCAACCACAGCACATTTGTATGTCATTAGAGATGCTAAGGCTTTCACTTCATCCACACTAACATCCAAACTATAACGAATACCTGCAAAAGACACACGAGAAAAAAAGGAATTCACTGAACAACTTCATAGGTGTTTATAAATTCGGAAGATTAATTCTACTCCAGCCATCTGTAACATGCAAGTATGTAATTTACCAACTTATTTGCTTTAAGACTTAAAGAACAATTCCCCATTCTCCTACTTAAATATCTATCTTTAACCTAGTAGAAATTCCAGACTTCAATAACTCTCTATTAAGTAGTTTAACAGCAGCACTCAACCTTGGAACAAAAGTGAGTATTCCTTGGGAGGAAGATGAGCCAAGCTGATAGGTAACTAGGAGTAGAGTTTTCAAGAGGCTGATAAAGGTCATCAGCATTCCATAAGATCTTTAGGTTTGGACTTCATTCATTGTATATAGAAGATGAATCTTTTTCCTGAACATAACTTATTAGTACAGGTTATAATCAAGATCTTTTTGCTAGAGTAATGCAAACTCCTGTTAAGTTATGAGCCTTGCAATACACTGGCTGTGGTCCAACAAAACCATATGTAGCTTCAGGGCTCTGGCTGCTAGGCACAGCCTCATAACAGAAAGCAAGCCACTCCGCTAATTCAAATTTGTTCAAAACATTTTGATGGAATAACTCTACCCCAGCAAACTTGTGTGACCAGGCCACCCATCCCGCACCCACGTGGAAGCCAGCCCGCACCTGCATGCCCTGCTCTGAGTCATTCAGCAGAACTGCAAGCATGAGCTGACACACGGTCCAGATACAAATTCAAATTGTTGTGGTCCGAAAGAGGCGTGGATGCAAAATGGGTGATCCTGGCCTTCAAGGCAGTTCAAAACTAAGTGGAAAATGATCACACAAAGGTAGGGAGATCTGTCACCTGCCTGACTCTTAAGAGTCTTCTAAAAAATGGGTTGTAGCTGCCCAATAAATTAATTGAACTCCAAGTTAAAATTCATGTATTCTGGAGGTAGTTGCAGAGTAGAAAATACTTAACCAAACTGACAGGGCACATATACAGAACTACAGAAGCCTAAATATGACATTTAAGATCAATACAGTGACCAAAGTCATGTGGCCACGGCAAAAAAAACCCTACAGCTATATGTTAGCTTCTATCCAAGCTGCTCCTACATCACTAAGCATATAACAGAGCCATGAAGAATTTATCATCCCCACCTCTGCTCCCTAATTCCTTGGCTGTAGGTTGTGCCAAGTTGCATGGTGGTTTGTAGCAGGCACAGAGTGTCCTTTAGATGCTAGGACAAGGCATCACAAATTTCCTGCTATGTAAAGAGAAGACCATATTCAGGTCCTCAGGAGTGAAAAAAGACCAGCATACATCATCCAAACTAAAGCACTGTGCTGCTATGAAAGCCACTCCTGAATGCTCTGGAAACAATCCCAGTTTCAAAGGAACTGAGTGCTGCTCAAACAAAGCTGAGGGCCAAGTGCTGCTTTCTTATGAGTTCAATCAGTAAAAGAAAGTACCATGCCTCTGCAGAACAGAATTTAAATTTAGTGTGTATATGGGGGAATGGTGGTCTCCAAAAGCAAACTAATTAAGTTTCTGACTGAGGTAGCTGTAAGGTGTTAATGCCTGTGCTTTCAAGAACCTTCTCACAGGAAGTAATATTTGAAATTTAAGTGGAATCTATCAGAGCCCAACAGATGACTCAAAGTTACAATGTACATGGTTTTTTTTAACACTTCTTACTCTGATCCTGCAGAGGAGTGGTTATCCTGCTGTCAAGCCCTGAGCAAGAACAACCACCACCTACAGCACTGACTGTCCTGCCCGGGTACATCATTCCCTCTTGGCTGAGCAAGTACTCTGGGGACAGGTCTCATTTGAGCATTGCTCAAGCCAGCCAAGCCTAAAGCCACAATCTATGCTGGGCAGAAATGAACTCTGCCCCTCCACTCCCAGGTGAACTAGATCACTGTGTGTTTATTCAACCCATATATTTATTCAAACTTCAAGTTGTATACACAAAGCCCTTTCGCTCTAACTATACTCCTGCAGGCACACAAAATGTTGTTTATTGACATATGGAAAGCAGCAGGGGGACTAAAGAGTTAGGGATAGTTATTTTGCACAGTTTTAACAGGGAAGTGAAATACAAAAGGAGAAAGCAGCCTCTTCTGCACATCATATGGAAGATGGCATCTGAAAAGGTGAGCAAGCAGCAGTTTAACTGGAAGACTCACACACGTGCAAAACTGTTACATCTCTAGTTTCCTTGTATTGCAGTCAAGGGTTACTATAAACTTTACTGTAATAAATATTAAACTTTCATACCAAGGGAAATAGGGTAAAAGCCCCAAGACTAACAAAGTACTGAAAGGCTTTCAGCTGAGATGCCTATTTGTCACCCATGTACATACACCAGAATAGGGAAAACTTTTAGACTTGAGGCTGAAACTGTCCTTTTCTGAACAACTTCATATTTTTGAGCAAGATTTAGCTTCTTTTCTAGCCTTTTAAACAGCTTTAATTGAAATGGCTTGTCTGCTGGCTTTATCTTCATGAGTGGGGGCTAGTCTATTCTGAGAGTTGTGCTGACTTCACTAGCTACTTTGCTCCAGCTTATCTGCTAAAAACTTTCATTACAGTGTCAAGAAAAGTTCAGGGTGTGGATTCCAGGTTCCCTGACAGGTGTGACGATTCTTCCCTTCTGTGGCACAAGTGGATAACATTTAAGATGTGCTCACATTTCATTCCTTTTCACAATTCAGCCAGTTACTGTTTTCCAGGAATTGTAATTACTCTACAGAAGGCCCACCTCTTGACAGGGAAGTTATTTGTGCTAAGCTGTTAGGACTGATGAGAAGCAGGCATCTGAGAATGCAGTACATTCCATCTGCAAAGGGATGCACAAAGTTAAAAGACTTAATTTCTATTCTATTTGAACATCAGTGAAATTTAGTTTGACAGCTTCCTAATTTGGCAGGAGAGCATTGCCACGCATTTGTATGGCTCTTTTGGCAGTGTTACTATGCATTCAATAGCCTGAGTCTAAAAATGGACCACATGCACAGATAAATACTGGGGATTTTTTTTTTTAAGATTCTTAATACATAACCAAATGAAAGTCACTGCTACACAGCAAGATTATAATTTTTTTAAACCCTGGCAAGTCCCACGGAGTAAGTCTCTGGAAACTTGTGACTTTTACAGCAAACTAGCTACAAAAAATAGTTTGAAGAAAGCCTCAAGTTACAGTATGACTCACTGCCATGGAAAATACTTTTCACTGGAAAACATACAAATTCTTGTTCTAGTTGAGAATTCTCTTTCCTTGCCACACCCCAAGAAGTTAAACAGTATGCTAGGAAAGACTTTGTTTTTCTATGCACAAGACTTTCTAGATGAGGAAATGTTTTCATTTTAATTTTGTTTCATAACTGGTCAGTATAAAGAGAAGGCTTTATCACCACATTGCACTGTCTATGCTTTTAAAGCATCTTTTTTTGATCTGTATTTTGGAGATATTATATTTCATCCAGTTACCTCTTGTACTGAGCCTAATAATTGTTTTGGCCAAAGTAAAATGATTTAAGCTTACCTTCTTAGACAGATGCTATGGATTAATTTTCACTTTTCCAAATGGAGGTAGCAAAGCACTTGAAACAGTATTTTTTTAATAAAAGTCAATGTTGTAATTATCAGTAAGACTGTATTTTTGATTCTATAATAATAGCAGTCAGTTACTATCTTAATCAGCAGGTTTGTAGCAAGGAGTGTACTAACAGGCATGTGAGCAAGATCTTGATTTCAAAGAAAACTGGCTATACATCCTACTAGATTTTACATTGTACAGAGTTCAGCATGTTTCATGATGTTCAGTGTGTTTGTTATGCTTCCTTAGAAAACATGGTGTACAGATCCACCAGTTTTTCAAGGATGATTACTGCCTTTCTAGTATGCCTAAAAATCTCAATTTAGGGAAGTTAGTGTCATTATTTCCTGATCTTCTAGTGGAGTGATCTTAAACGGTAGTATCTACATATGCCCTCACCACTAATGAGCATGAAGTATTCAAAGTCTCAAAACTAAACAGTTGCCATAGTAACAGCCCAGAGCAAAACACTTGGTAAACTACTCCTCCTGCACTAAATACCTTGCAAATCTTAGCAAGTCTCTCAAGTTCCCCAGAACCTGGAACAGATTTGCATCTCAGACTGAATTATTAACATCTAACCAAGGCTTTTTGTCCTGCTTTGACTTTGGTGTTTTCTTCTAGCTGTGATCATCTTTTGAACTTTGAAACTAATTTGGGTCCTTTACAGATGACAATTCTTGTTAAGATGGTGCATTTCTGCTCACCTCTATTTGCAAAATGCTTGCTCATCAGAACAAGCGTTCCAGGGCAGCAGCTATCCTACACTATCCATACAGTACTCAACAAAACAGATTTCATGATCTTCTTTGAAAGTTTTTAGGACTGACTACAGCCCTATTAATGTCCCAGTTAGCAACACTGGATTCTGCAGTGGCTCTGTGAGTTAACAGCTTGCCTGACCCTGTCCAAAGGCTGACATTACATGCAGAGTCTAAAGGAGCTTCAGTAAAGATGCTCACCTCGTTCAAACTATTCAGCAAAATCCATAGATCAGCTTCAGCATTTATTGCAATGCCTTAGTTCCTTAATGTTTTAACTCTGGATTATGTATAACATTTTCATTTAGACAAAGATTGGGAAGTAAACAAGTGAGACTGATTATAATGCTATCAAACTCTACATTATCACGGACACCTAACACAGCAGGAACAGATCTTCCGAGCAATCCTTAGACTCTTTCAGAACAAGTAAATTTTTCTAAATCCAGAAAAACAATCCAACCTTCCCTAGAAGGAAACTATTTAGCCTTATTTAACCATTTGGAAAGTGTGGTAAACAGCACAATGACAAATTTATAATTATTGAAGATGAAGAAATTCCAGACAGACCTAACAAAGCAAGATGAGTAATTCAGTGCTGGAAAACAAGAACATTGTACACCAATCAGCAACAAGAACTACTCATTCCTAAATTCAATTCACTAACTGCCAAGAGAGGAGATGATAAAAATATTTATCTCTTACTACACAGCATTAGCCAGCTATAACCTGGGGCAGGAAAGAGATTCCCCTATGGACACATCCCGCCATTCTGATTTAACCACAAGTATCTATTCAGTGACCATAAGGTACTCAACCAGACAGAATACTTCAGTATACCACTTCTTGTATACTTTTAGTAAGCTGTACTTATACTTGAAATATACTTAAATGTATACACATACACTTTTGTTTCAGTTCATGCAGAGAAAAGCTAAGAATAGTCTCTATTAAAAAATAATGTGTGGTGCATTAGACCTTGTGTTTTAAATGCAAATATGGCAAATTTAGTATACCACCAGGCAAGCACATTTTACCTGAATTTATGCACTTAGAATAAGGCTATGAAGTAGAGTTTCGCCGACAGAACTACCTCAACCCTACCTAAAGGATTAGGCTGCTCATTAAACTGCACTCAACACTGTAGTAACAAGGACTGCTACAGAGATGCAGTAACACTCCTTCCATGTAGATATTAATACCACACACGGGTGTGTGCAGAAGGCGGAAATAACACACGAGTTGGCCCTGGCTACTCCAAATGCCATAGGAGCCACAAAACAATAAGCCACCTCAGTGCTGACATGAAACAGGCAAATTCCATGCTCTTCCTAAGAGTTTATTTCCTGACAAGATGAAGCTGTTGCAATTCATGCAACAAAGAATACCTGCTAGGATGACCCAGAGAGCAGGAGGGAAACTATCACACCAGAGATTTCCCTCCTCACCCCCTCCAACATGTGTTTATCCAGAAAGCCCAATGCTAAGAGAGGTATGACCTCTCTATAAATAGACAAAGAGCCAACAGTAGCAAGGGAAAACAACTATTTAAGATCAAGGACAAAGCTGGCTACTGCACAAATGGTACGAGCTGATTATATGAAAAAGCTAAGACTGAAAAGATTCATAGCCAGAAGAGCAGGCATAGCCTCCTGCAAGAGTATCAGAGGTAAAAAACACAAACCTGATACAGTTCACTAAGAATTGCAACTAGTTTATTAAAGGACAGCAAAAGCACAGGACACCTATTCCTTGTCCCTTTTTTTTCAATTTGCAATTTAAATATATATCCACTGTTGTACTAATTGTAAAGTCAGGTAAGCTACAATAAGAGGACAGAAACCTATGAAAATAAGGCACTCATATAAGCTTTAGCTATAACACTGCAAGTGTTGTTACCACAGTTAGGCTAATTACTTTTCCATAAAACTCTCGTATTCCTTTGAAGTTAGATCAGTTTCCATGGTTTATTTCAGGTTACAGATGGTCTGTTATAGTTCCATCGGTTGCATGGTCCCCATAGGGTACATTTCCATGTCTTACCCTCAAAGGCCCCTAGGCCAAAGACATGACCTCAGAACTTTTATCCACGCACAACTTAAAGGAAAGCCACCAGGACAAAGAGAGCTTTGCTGAAGTGAAGATGCCGTGTAGCACCACTTCTTACTTCCCCCACTTACAAAGGGGAATAAACAATGTCAGGATAGCCAAGACAGCACGTGGGGTTGTACTGGTCCAACTACTGCATGTAAAACTTTTTCTTTTGCAAGTAAGGTTAGCATCATGATGTATGTATACGGGTTTAGACAAGATAATGCATACAACGGGGCTATCTGGTGACTGGGCACTGAGATTAGCATCAGCCTTAGACCTCTGCAATTGGAAAACTGCATCAAGGCTAGCATGAGTAAATGTCATCTTATGCAGTAATAAGACTCATTAACATGAACTCATAAGTCAAGTGAGAAGGATAAACCCTGATAGGCAGAAGAGAAGCAGCCAAAACCAGAAGACAGGAAAGTTTGGTAATGCAGAATAGCTCCTTCCACTAACCAGCTAAGGCAGCACCACACAGGAAATCAGATGCATTCACCTCCATGTCAACTGAGCAAATAATGTAACAATCATCTGTCTTTATATACAGATAGTGAACTTTGAAGTAACGCATGACAAAAGTTTTTCAAAATTCCTATGTAAGTGAAAGTTAGACAAAATCTAGTCTGGAACTAGAGATGGTTTTAGAACCTTGCTGAACTGAGGAAGCAGCTGAGACATTGTTAAGGCAATCTGGGTGAGCATAAACAAAAGGTTAGGGTGTTTCCCAGCTCTGATTCATTTGGTTTCATTGATAATAGACCTACTGGACAGTCGGTTAACATGCAAAGGCTTTAAAAAGTTTTAAAACCACTTAATAGCTTTATCCCTGCAGCAGATGCTGCCTAACAAACATGGAATCATTTCCATACTACTAACCAGGTAGGAACTCAATAAGCTTTATCTGTTTTCTGAAACTGACCTATTAATGAAAATGGCCACAGCAACCACATGAAAAAGCAGCTTAACCAGTTTTACACCTTTCATAGAACCTGATTAAATTATTTAAAAGATTCATTATTTTAAGTAGGAACTGCCAAAGTACTTTTCAACAAAGTCATCTGTATTCAGCCATCTCATTTCCTGTACCCCATTTGGTTTGTTTTAGTTACGGCAGCTGTCAGTGCAGTGAACGACAGCAGCTGTGGTTTCCTGTTAGTGCTGGCCACTAGCATGCAAGTCATCGCATAAGCAAAGGAAAGAGTGATCTGACCCAGAGCATTACTTCAGCTACCACGCAGCATCAGTCCAGTTGTATAAATACTAAGTTTGGATTGTAAGCAACTTGAGTTCCAACACACAAGAAAATTGCTTATCTCCATGTTCTCAATGGAATGAGGAGGCATCTAACTAAATTTTCCTTTCCAGCAAACAGTTACATTGCAAAAAACAGAGTTTTTAAAACCTGGACTTGTGTGCTGCACATACTGCGAGGCCTACTGCTTAAATAGGTATATTCACGACCATTCTGTAAAGATTCCTAAAGCACAGAAGAGAAGCGCACCAAAAGAAAAAGTATCACCACCTTCTCAAGTTGCAAAGGTTTGCAACCCCCGAAGTAGAATTAAGGATTAATTTCTACAACAATTAAATACGTAAGCACCACAAGATGCAACAAGAAATGTTATTTCTGGGTTCTCTCAATGAGGTGGAAAAAACCCACAAGTTATAAACTGAAAAGAAAGCATGTTTCAGTACCTAGTGCCAGTTTTCCTGAAAAGCACTTCTCTTGACCCAGTGAAGAATCACCTGCACTACCGTGTAGTGACAACTCTGTCCAACACAATGAAGTTGACTTGTATTTTTACACCTGTTTTGGGGGGGAGAGAGGAGAGTAGGATAAGCCATTAATTAACTTCCTATTTTTATTAACTATGCCTTAGATTGTTAGAACTAGGGTATTAAGAACATCATACTTCTTGAATAGAAATGTGCCAGTCAAGTTTCCCACCCAGGTGTAGAAGTTTGCCTATGCAAAAAATGCAAGACTGATCTTAAATTTGCCTTCATCCAGCCCAAACCACATGGTCTGCCATTCCATTTCTGTATCAGGCCACAGTCATCCATCCACTCAGGAGCTTTATTTTCAAAGCAGGCCTCTTGCTGGCATTCACTCTGCTGAGTTATTTCTACTTGCAGGCAACAGAGAAGCCAGCAGAGAAGGAAGTACAGAAGAACTGCTGCATTTCTACCAGCAGGTATCATCTGCATGCACATGTGAGTTTTAAACTTGCTTCATAAAGGTCAACCTCACATTAAGAAATTTGGCACTTTCCAGATGTGGGCTGGACTACTAGGCAGAGGTTGAGGTTTCACTCTAGAAGAGAATGAGCAGACAAAGAAATTGAAGATGATGTCTGTGACCAAAGGAACATAATCTAACTGCTATAAAGTTAAGCTACAAACATTTAGTAGAAACAGAAGGTACTGCTGAAGTGCAGATAATTCAACTGTTTATTTAGTCTCTGTTTTCTCAAGTAATTCAGCTGTCTCCAGGTTTAGAGCATTTAAATCAAGATTTTTTAATTTGATTTACAGTACAAATTCTTCATTAGTTCATGGTTAAATCTCTAAATCACCTTATGGACAAAAAGGTATACAGAAGTAACATACAATCACCAGTGAAGTATTTTGGTATGGATGTACAAAAAGAAATGAGGAACAAAATTAAAGGAAGACAGCCTTTAACAGACCTTAAAACATATGTTTTCCTGCATTCCATACTTGAATCTTAAAGTGCACTTTGATCATATGTCTAATCTGCAGACAGAACACTATTTAATATTCTCTAAACAGCATCTCTTTTCCTTAAGCTTATGTAAACCTCAACAAATACAGGAGATGAGCATTTAAAGTACAATGCTCCTTAAAAGAATGACAGAGATGACAAAGCATCCCTACTTGCTAGTGATTACCTAGCAATAACTAAACACTATCTCTTTCTTAGTACCAAATACACATCCTTAAAAAAATTAGTATGCGGAACCTTATTTTATCAAACCTTACATTTCAGAAACTGCAAAGTTAAAGTTCACAATTCTGCACCTGAAAGACCTTGAAGCTGTGTTCCTCCTACTGCTCTGCAAGTCTTCCAGATGCCAACTCACCCCTTCTTTTAAAAGGTGGCCTTATGTCCCTTGCTGTTTCTTGCTGGTGTGAATTACTTGCATTGGACTCTGGGCTCCACAGTGTGTGGGACGCTCACTTCAGCAAGTTTTCCTATTTCATGCTATTATGGAGTTTGAGCTGTATTTCACTGGGCTTTGCGTTTGTTTTTTTTCCTGTGGAGACTACTAGGATTCTAGTTTAAAAATCACTTTTAGACAAAAGTTCAAGTTGTTGGTGCATTCCGGGTGGACCAAATGTACCGTAAATGCAGAAATATCTTTACCACGCCTCTTCTTTGCAGTTTAAGTAGAAACGTTCTACTTCTTCCCACCTTTTTTTTCATAGCAGGTTTCAAGCAGTCAATCTACACTTATCACACATCCCATTTAAATTTACTGCAAAGCCAGACCTGTCATCTGATAGTGAGCAAATTCCTAGAGAGCATTAGAAGGTGAAATCCATTTATGATCACTATGCTGAAAAGAGTGGAAAAGAAGCATCATTTGCAACTCCTTCTCTAAATCCATGGAGGGTGGGGAGTGGCACAGGAAGAAAAGGACGAACTGTTGAGACTTTGTATTTTCTTTAGCTGTCATTTCCAACTGCCTTGAAATTTACAGTTGTAACTTTCTGTAAATGCTCCAGTGTTTGCTCCAGTGTCAGTGCAGACAGGCATAACAAATGCTACAGAAAACCAAGAAATTCTGTTGAGGATTTAGAAACGTAGGTGTCAGACCAGAAAGTATCCAATCGCCTGATTGGTGTTTTTTGTTCACATACAAGTATTTTATAATTCTTTGTTGTGAAAACATTAATTCTTTCAGTTCTGAGCAATACTGATGTGAAATATTGGAAGTTATCATATATTAAATACTATCTTGTTACTTCATTTGCCACAGAACTGTATTTTGTTACACAAGAGGGGATCTTACAAGTAACACAGGCTGTACAGAAAAGGACTTTGTATGCAGGAGCAAAAAGTAACTTAACCTAAGCAATGACAAAACAGCAGTGTAACAACCATCAGTGTTTTAAAAGAAATTATAGCAATGGCAGAGAAACAGTAGCTCCACACAGAGGAGGCTTCAGCCATACCCACTTTCAGCTACAACTAAGTCTGACGCCAGTAACTCTTGTTCCAAGTAATCACAAAAAGTTGAGTTAACCTCTTTCAGGTAAGAATTAAGCATGTCACAGGACCCTCACTACATATTTGATCTTGGAAAATTAGTAAACACGTTAACAGGACAGGCTATCTGTGCCGCAAAGAGAAAAACCCCGTGTCACATATATACACACCAGCTGAACTGATTAGCAAGAACACATTAAACTAAGAACACCCTTCCTATTCAATTCTCAAAGTCAGAGGTCTTCACTGATACAAAATCACAGAGAAAACTTTGCTTTCTGCGACCATCATTATTTACCATAAAGCTGGTCTATGCTGAAGAAAAAGAAATGTGTTTACAGACCATAGAAGCTCTGGTTTGAGACACGGTCCTGAAATGGTCTCCAATACTTAACTGTCCACAAAGATCAGAGCTCCTGAATAAGTTATGCTGGAGGACATATGTATTTGCTTTTCAAGGAAATGCCATCTATCCTGGGCTAAAAGGGAGTTTGATTGAGTGAATCCAGAAGGATTCACTCTCCTGGTCCCTTTGCACAGGCATGCCGTTGGACTCACCTATGCTAAGTCAGCTTTCCCTGGAAAAATCACTCTTGGCTCTTCCTGCGTACCCAGCCAGTAACTGGAAAAGTTTGTTATTTTCCTCTACCGACGTTTTCTGGGCGAGCGTTCGGGTTTCACGAACGCAGCATGCAAAGGGACAGCTGCTCCAGCTCCCGGCTCGAGAGCGGACGCTTCAAGCGAGGAGTTCCCACACGTTTTCCAATACCCGCTACTCAGCCTTGAGTCACACCGAGTAACTAGGCGGGCTGCCCTCGCACCCTTCGCTTCGCCCGATGCCAGATCAGCCACGTCCGCGGCCCGCCCCGAGACCTCGCACCTAGGCTAACCAGGAGGTCGCTGGCGGGGAGCCCGGGCGGCAGATCGCCGCAGGGCCGCGTAGGAACCGCTCTGCCCCTGCTCCCGCCCTCCCGTCACTACCAGATACCGCAGGTGACAGAGCACGGCTGCTGCCCGGCCTCGCCGGAACGGCCGGGCGGGCAGCGGGGAGCCAAGCGTCGCCCTCCCCGCCCCCCCCCCCCCCCCCGGCACCTCAGGGCGCGGGGAGCGCCCGCCCCGCGGCGGGAGGGCGACTGCGGGCAGGGCAGCGCCGCGCCGCTGCGGCGGGCCCGGCCACCGGGCGGGGGGGGACGGGGGACACAGTGTGTGGCGGCGGGTCTCACCTCCCTTGCAGGGGGTGCGGTGCTGGCTGTGCTGCGCCCGGTAGCCCTCGATCACCTCCCACTCGCCGTTGTCGCGCTTGATGGGGAAGGAGACGCTGAGCACATGGTTGCAGGGCTTGATGATGCGGAGGATGCCGCGGACGCGGTGGCGCCGGTCCTCCATGCTCTCGCGGGTGCGCAGCCCCTCCACCAGCTTGTCCTCCACGATGCTGGCGCCGCGGTCGAAGAACCCCTCCACCATCTTGAAGAAGTTGGGGTCGTCCTCCTTCTTCGCCGCCTCGCAGTAGTGCCGCCGCGGGCACCGGCCCCCGCCCCACGCCGCCACCGCCGCCGCCACCCCCCCGGCTGCCGCTGCCGGGCCGCCCGGCTCCGCGCCCGCCAGCACCGAGCCGGCGGCCAGGCGGGACGCCAGCTGCTCCCCCAAGTAGCGGTACATGGCGGCGGCCGCCGGCGCTTCCGCTACGCGCGCAGAGGCGAGGAGCGGGGCGGCGGTGCCGGATGCCGGCGCGGCGCTGCTGCCACAATAGGCGCGGGGCGACGCCGCCGCCGCCTTTAAACGGCCTCGGGGTGGGGGAGGAGGGGGGCGGGGGGACGGCGGCGGCGCCCGGGGCGGGGGGGGCCGCAGGAACGCGCCGCGCCTCCCGACTGCGCCTGCGCCCCTTCCTCTCCGCCCCGCCCCCGGCGGGATTCGCGGAGGGGAAGGGGGCGCGGCGCGCGGGAGTCTCGCTATGGGCGGGACGGAGGGGGGTGTGGCGAGCATGCGCGCCGCGGGCGCTGCACGCCCCTCCCCCCTTTGCCCCCCCCTCCCTACAAAGGCGCTGCCGCCCGCAGCCGCGGGGGGTTGTGGCCCTGCGCGTGGGGTTGTGAGCGCGAGGGTGGAGGCGGGCGCGCGCGGCCGCTCCCTCACAGGCTTCGGTAGGTCGGCGGCGGGAAGGGGCTGGCGGGCGTGCAGCGGGCGGCCCTACCGCCGGCCCCGCCTCGCCGCCGCTTCCCGCCCGCATCGCTTTCCTTTTCTTTGGCGGGTCCCTGCGCGCTCGCGGCCCGCCTCTCCTGGCGGGTGACCGTTAACGGCCGGCGGAGGGCTGGGGGCTGCCGGGGCTGCGCCGTCCCCGGCTTCAGCGTGTGCTCCGCTCTGTTGCCGGTGAAGAACCCGGGGCAAGTAGCCTTGGCTAAAGCAGAATTGTGAGCCTGTAGCCGGCTTCCCGCCCCTTCTCCCTGCTCTGCTCCGAGCAGAGGCACCGGAGTGCTCTGCGTGAGGGAGGTGAGGCCTGGCCTGGCCGTTGCATGCTGCCCTTTAGCGGGGTAAAAAACGTGGTCTCGCTTAGCGCGAGTACAAATACAAGTAAGGGTGCTTCCACACAGTCCAGTGTGCAAAATTTTTCGGGGAAAGTACAGTTTGTGCAAAGACCTTGCTTGAAGGGAGCCTGTTAAGAAAATCCAGCTCATCCACGTGTGTTTGACTGCCTTGCCAAGAGGGGAGAAAGGCTTCAAGTCAAGTTGCTAACACAGCTGCTTTGTCTACTCAGGTGTTAGGTTGCTAGCATGTCACCTTTCACTGGGTCTTGGCCCATTAAGGGGAGTTGTTATGTAGCTCTGACTGTTGAGCATGTCTCTAAGACTGTTGTTTTAAACTGTGCAATATCTGCTTTCTGGGCATGGGGGACTGTGTTGCAGCATTCTTACCAGGTTCATTTTAGAAGTAGTAAGCAATTTGTTCACTTTCTGTAGGATTGGGCTGCTAGCTGGAAAATACAGGGGTGGTTTTTTTTCTGTTTAGGCATGTGGGAGACCAATGCCCTTAGGGCAGGAATAACCAGGAAGTTGCTTTATCTCTCTAGGAGTCTCTAACCGCTGTGGACGTCCAGGGGCTGTGCTGCAAAGCTTGTGGGAAAGTAGTATAACTTTTGTGTGCATTTGTCAGCAGGATGCTTAGTCACAGAGTCTTTCAATACACATAAGCTTTTCAGGCAACTGATACTCCAGTTTTATCTTTATTTCATGTTGTTTCTTTTTCCTAAGATACCTGAGAAGTTGTCATAAAGATCAGTAATAAGGGGAATGGTTGCCTTTTATCTGTAATGAGAATGGTTTATAACCTTAGTCTAGAGAACGGAGATCCTTGATAGTAAGTGATAGGGAAATAAAAGCAAGAATGGAGTTTGTGCTTAGGCCAGTTTGTTATTTGGCTGTTCCTACAGGGCTTCAGAAACAAACTTACTGATCTACATTTTTCTGGCCATGCTGTAGGTGGTTCGTAGACAACTTCTGTTGTGGCGTTCATTTTCACTTCACAGAATTGCAGGGTCCTCAATGGTTGTATTAATTTTGAGCTACTGTTTAATGTCCATCATCTCCAGGCTTTCATTAGCTAAAGCTCAACTTCTGTATAAGTTCTTAACTTCTGTAAACGTGTAGAAAAGGTGGTGAAAAGTATTGTGGCAATTAGTCCTTGTCAGCTAAATTATTTTCACCTGGTTCTGTAGGTTATTTAGAATACTATTTCACAGACATAAAGGTTGAATGAAAAATATGATTAACCAGTTTGCTCAAATGTGTAGGCTTAGATCAAAGTAAGATAACATGCGTAGCTCATATCCTGCCTTTAGCTGTGGCATCTCTAATTTATGAGCCTTACTCAATTATCAGCTGCTTGCACAGGCTATGTTTGAAGTCCATATTTGTGAATGTATTTGAGACTGAGTATGGGACATGAGAGTGTAAGAACAAAGTGGATCTCTCCATGGGTTCAGTCACACAATTGTATTTGGAGTAATGGTAGCACCATAGCTGCCCTCTTTTTCTAAACAAGACTGGATTTCAGCAAAATATTCAACAAGCTGTGGGCTGAATGCTAAAAATAACTGAATCAATGTGTTAAATTTATTAATCTTTAAATATATTAAAAGAAAAGATAACTAGGGATTTTTGTTTGCACGTTTTTGTGAATGAAATCATGCGTACAGTTTACAGGCACTTTACCAACCTCAGCAGGTCCCTACCATATTTTTGTTTGCTTCAAATCCTTTCTGGAGGCAAGAGTAACCATACTTCCCGAGGGTATTCGAGAAGAGTAAGAACAGGAGTCATATGCCCCATTCCAGTGTTCTTGTATGGTAGGTGGTGAGCAGTTGAAGCAAAATCTATTTGTCAGAGGAAAGTAAAATTCATGTGCTTTAGAATGAGTTATAGCAGGTATGAAAGTGGTAATTGCAATAATAAAAGAATAACTGTACTTTCTTTGTTCTTGCATAGCATATGGGGTGCCATCAGAAGATTTGCATTTGAGTGGCATCAGTGGAAAAAAAAAACAAACCTCTTGCATGGATTCTAAGGTAACTTTTTGTCTTCGCAACCAGAAGTTCCACTAACTTTGTTAGTTTCACATTGGATGTTGGTCTTAGACCTGTATCTGAAGAGAGATACATAGAGAAGACTTAATACCTGTGTGGTAGGAACTGTCTGTATGATTCATGGACTTTGCGACAAGGTTATATTCAACTGTGTATACCTGATAGGTATAAGTTTTTATTTAAAATCTGTGAAGTAGAGATGAGGAAGACAAACAAGTTGATTATTTCCTAAGCTGCTTCTAAAACATCTTTATATATAATTTTAACAGATTATTTTTATTATATATAAGAACAATAATAAACACTGCATTATGCCTTCCTGAAGCAATCCACAATTTTAAGGTGTAAATTATCAATTTCATAGCAAGTGGAGTAAAATTTGTGTCAAAATTTTAAAGTTTTACTGAAAAAAGTGATCTAAGACAGGAATCTAGTACTTTCTGCTTTAATCCATGATATTTGAAGTATTGGCTATTTGAGAATATGTAGGTGACTAGGATAATCTTTTTTCCTATGTCTAACATCATTAATAGTGCCATCATAAATGGAGAAAATATATTTTTATTAAAAATAAAAGGTCAGTTAGGTTCAGCTCTAGTGTTATGTGTCAAAGTTTGTCACTTTGGCTAAAATGTTCCTAGGATGTACTGGTACTGGATTCTCCCAGAAGCTAGGATAGCTATCTCCAGGTTGCATCCCAGTCTCCTTACCAGCTCACCAAAGTAGGTGAGAGAGAGCAGAGAAGCTGGAAATTGGGGGTCCTCACATGGCTGTGAATAACTCTGCCCCTTGTCTGGCTAAGCCTGTTCAAATCCAGGGTAGCCTTGGGATTGCCTCCAATTCAGAGACTTCAGAGTCTGAACATCCATTAGACAACATGCTCAGGAGGAAAGCTGATCCGCACAGTAGGCAGAGAACTAATTCCTTCCTGTGGTAAGCGAACTTCCTTCTGGGAACAGAAATGGATTTTGAAATACTCTGCAAATGGAGTTGCAGTTGTTTCAGCAAGCTTCATTTTAAGCTGTCAGCCATATCACATGAAGCATTTGGCAATTCTTACCCTTTGGTAACAGAATTGATTGAGATAAAGTCCAAATATTGGTAACACTTACATATGAAGACACTTTTTCTAGTGATTCCAGAAATAATGTGGCAAGTCATAAAACTGAGGTTCTAGCCCTAGCCCAGTGGGCTAATTTAGATTACACAAGCTGAAGCAAGTTCTCGTTCCCCTTTGAATTGCCTATATGAGCAACTATGGTTCCCTTCTTCATTTCACCAGAAGTTGCAAAAAAATGCTTATTTTTCTTGGACTGAAGTGTTACGCTGTATTACTTCATGTAGACCTTGATAGTGTAACTAAATAGGTGAGATCTGGGGTTATTGTCTTAGCCCAAACTGTTGCTAAAGAAAAACTGTTCAGCCTCTGAGTTAATAGATCTGTGGATGGTTGAATAATAGTTACTGGGAGAATGGGAGGGTATGAATCTGTCAGCAATACTAACTCGAGTCCTATTCATATTTCTCTCAGTTGAAATCCTGTGCATGTCTCTGTTAAATAGAGGGCATGCAGGTAGGCAGCAAGTATGTAGGACTTCACAGTAATCCTGCTGTATTGGAGCTGCATGCATATTGTGGCAAAGTATGCTAAAATACTATCAAATGGCAATCTAAATCTTTTGCAGGTCTTTAGCTCCAGGCGTTACCAAGTTTTATGGATTGTATTTTCCACCTTCACAATGCTTTAAAGTAAAACTTAATGTATAATTATTTTTGGCATGGGATGTGAAAGTAGAGAAGGGGTGGCTGTTTATCTGTGGGAAAATGTACCAGCATTCAGTCTTCAGAATAATGGGGGCAAATGTTGATAAAGCATATGGTCTTTCAAAATATGTATATTTTTCTTAAATAAATACACTATAGTTTCAAGAATCTAAGGAGTGATTAATGTAATCTGAGCCTAATTTTAATTCCAGATTTGTGAGTAAGTTGCTATACTCTTTCTCACTTAGCTCTGAATCGAAGTGCCACGTTTCTTTGTTATATTCTTCCTGTTTTATGCCAAGCCAGTACATGATATACCAGGGATGAAATGAGAATTGTGGCACAGTTGCCTAGGTTTACAGTGGTGCTAGAGGGCTGGCTCTGTGCTATTACAGGCAGCGCATGAATTGAATCCCATAAGATGACTTTTAATTTGTGACCTGTCTATATAAGCACTTTTAGAAAATGAACGCTTGACTGGAAATCTTCATTTCAGTCATCTCTTTACAACCAGAGACTAAAGCTGACAAAAAGGCATTTCACTGGCAGCATAAGGTATCAATACTTAGATCTGTTGGTTTGGAGACTAAGAGGGAGCCATCTAAATATAAAATTCTGGTAAAGACCTATGAATCCCTTAACTGAGGTCTGTGAGATAATTTTTCTTTCCTTATATGTAGCTTCAGCTGTGTTCAGCCGTACTAAAGCTGGATAGCAGACTGGCAGTTTTCTTTATTTCTTCCCTTGGCCTTGATACAAAAGAACCTGAATTTGGTGGTTTTTCCAGGCAGACTGCAGAAGTGAGATTTGTGCATGCTGCAAATTTGAGATGTGCTTTCTGTAGTGCTGCAGAGTTGAAGAAGAGGTATCTGGATTGTCTCCTGTTGAGATAAAGACTTTAAAACTTCCAATACTTTGTGTTATTAGTGAGATGCTTAGGTACCTGTGGTCTGATTATTTGACATTATTTTTATCTATTATTTTGCATTAAATGTAAGTATTTTCATGATTGCTAAATTCAAGTATAAGCTGCTAACATCTTGTTAATGTATAAATAGTAACTTTTTGCCTGCCTGTAGCACTGTAAAAGTAGGGAGTGAAACTCTTAAGTGTACAAGTCAAGTAGGAAGTTGGTAGGTTTAGCCTGGTAGGGACTTTCTTTAGAAAACGCTAGTCTAAAGTGAGGGTCTTGTTTCTTATACTTGAGGTACTGCTATAAAAAAATCAGTAGCTGAGCAAAATAATGATTGAATCTGTTATTTAAGCAGTCATAAGTGGTTTTTTTACTTTTCCAAACCTTTTGCTGCAAAATTCTGTTCTTATTTTACATTTCTGGCAGTAGAATTAGGCTGTTTTCCAGAATGTAAATTTGACAGGGGTTCCTAATTCTCTCAGTGAAAGGTGTTTGGAAAACCCTCAGTAAGTGGACTAATCTATGAACATTTCAGAGCAAGTGTCAGAGGGCAGTTTCCTGAGCTTTTAAAATGTTACTAATTCTGCTGCAGAAGTCAGAAAATATTGAATAAATTCTGATAACTACCTCATAAGTAAATACAGTTTTGATTGCCATGAAAAGTGGTGGTGCTTATGTTTATCAGCTTTAAAGACTGCCTGTCTCCATCTGTTTATATAGTTGCTGTGCATGATGACTGAGGTTGCCAGCTGGTTACTTCAGCTCTGTGACAGAAGAGATATAAAAAGCTCTTCATGTATACAGGAGATAATGTCCTCCTCTCTTGTTTAGGCAGTCTATAGATATGCAAAAAATTTCTGTGCCATGTTTTGGTACTGTTACTATCAATATATTACTAACAGGCATTGCTGGATAATATAAGAAATATGAAATACACTTTTTATAACACTTATTTCCTGTAGTGCCACTTCTAGTTTTCAGATGGGAAGGACAAAAAGTAACTTTCTCTGGAGCTTGTAGATCTGATCTGAAACTTAATGAAGTGGGTAACAAATTACTCTGATTTCAGTGACCTTTCAGTCAACATGGCCCTTCATGGAGTGATAGAGGCTTTTGCAGGTCAGTGCGAAGGCTTTTTCTTTCTCAGTTCCTCTATCAGTGAGAATCTGTTAAAGCAGCTGTTTTGTCTTTGTGGAATAATCTTTAGCTTGTGCTTAGTTTTTTCCTCATTTCTAGTGTAAAAGACAAAAGAGGGGATGATACAGTTACCAAACCCAATATATTTGAGATTCCCATCTAACTGTTAAATGTGTGTGAAATTAGCTGATGTAAAAAGCTAGTTATGGGAAAGCTGACAGATATACAGGCATAAAAACCTTCATAGATGCACTCTGAGCATGCGAACTTTGTTCCCTTAAATAGGCTTAGGAGGGAAAAAGAGTACTTAAGTCAGTTTATTTCCTGGAAATTATACTATTTCTTAGAGAATTGGTCTCTATTTTAGTCAACACAGCACACAACAGATAGCAGAAGGTATGGTTTGCCAGGAGTGAAATAAGAATTGTTTGAAAGTAACATTTACAATTGAAATTGATGGGGTTTGCAGCCCTGGCTGTCTGGCTGAATATTATACCCGAGATCTTAACAGCCTGGAATCACAGCATCAGAGACTGCAAACCAGGTTTTTTCTTGCTTTAATACTCCATTGACAATCAGAAGTTGTTGGCATAAACAAAGTGCATATTGTTTAAATAACAAACATGAAAGCTTTTATGAACTAGAGAATACTAGTCTCCTGTAATGCTTTTGTTTGCATTTCAGTTAACAAAATCAACTTTATCCTCTTTCACTTTGGAAGACTGGTTATGGAAATCCGTATTGTTAAAATATGTTTGAATGCTTAATCCTTTGTGAAAAATGTTGGTGGATGAAGCCCCGATTCCAAGGAATTAAGAATTGCCTCTCAAGTTTGTTGGTACAATTGAAATTGGCATTGTTCATCAGAAAAGTCCTGGAGTACATTGGCTGGTATTTTTCAATGCACTATGGATTTCCTAAAAGAAAAACTAGAGAAATCACTGGTTATGCTGGATGCTAAAAAAATGTATGTATGATACCTTTTCTTAGTCATCTTTCACAGACCTCAAGATTATTCATGGTACCCACTGGCTGTAGAGATCCAGTGCAAAAAGTCACTGTTGTATAGCTCATCCCAGAGGAATCTCAATGGGAAAATAGAAGTATTTGTTATTCTGACCTGTTTTAATTAATTTGTCCCATCTTGAGCACATTTGAACAATTTTTGAAAACACTGTTTTTAAAAAAAGAAGGTATTTTTCCAGTCCTTTTGGTCTGTCTTCTAGTTAAATTATTTGGTTTATGAATAATGTAGTTCTTTCAAAATGCTGGAGTTATTAAAATCACATGTTCTATATGGTGTTGAGGTGCCTGCCCATATGGCAATCGTGTTAAATGTATAGTCATGCAGTGCCAGACAAGTGCCAGCTTATGGAGTTGTGGCAAAACCTGCACAGACAAAATCTGCATATCCTGGAGTATCTTCGGGAGGCATTGTTGCTGTCATTGTTACTTGGTGCTGGTGTGGGAGCAGTGGACACCTTAAAGGACCAAGGGTGGGCTGGGCCTAGTGGTGTCCAGAGATGTGAGGAGCATCCAAGGGATATTGGCAGTTGACATGAGAACAGTTTGTAATTGCTGCCATAAACCCTCGGCACTGCCACAGAATCTGAATTAGATAAACATTTCTTCTAATTAACAAGCTGAAGATTTTGTGCTGTTTGTCTTCATTATTTATTGTCTAGTCTTGTCAATGTTGGCAAGATAATGCCTAAGTTATCTGTTCTACTTTATCTCTTCTGTTTTTTCTTTGAAAGTCAGTAGGCTGAAGGTAAGAGTATTTTGAAATACTTGTAAGGTAGAGCCTCTGCACATCATTGATAACAGATTTTCTGATTTCAGAAGGAGTATTATTGCTGTCAACTGACTCACTGAGTTAAAATTGTCATGGAATTTGTAAAAGCTTATCTTGATTTCTTTTGTTTTGTCTTACCAGTTTTTCAGATAAGCTGGTGTTTGTCTTTACTAAAGGAAAACTAACTGGCTGTCTAAATGTATGCTTTTAGATTGTTCGAGTATCAACTTTTTGAACAGAGTGTATGCTATATATTCATCCAAGGTTTTTATAGTCTCCATTAGCACTGTGACAGTTATATAAATAAATGTAACATTGGGCTATATTAGCAGAAATTGGGCTTCTTCCTCATGTGACAAATACCTCATGAAGATAACAGAGGAGAAGGAAGGAAAAAAGCCAATGTCCTTCACTGTTCTGTTCCCCCTGTATACTTTACGCCTCATCTACCAGTGAACCCATACGTGTAGTGCAAGTCCATTAGTGTTATTTAGTTTTAGGTTTAATTTATTCTTGTTTATTACATGGCTAATTCAGTGAAGGTTATTATAAGTCAAAGAAATTAATGGGCCTGTTAACTATAAGAAAAAAGATATCTTATTTGGCAAAACATTGTACTCTCATCACCTTTTTTCTCTGAGTGGAGAATCAGAATATTAGCACACTGTCTCAGGACTTAAATTTTAAAGTAATTTTTAACATTTTGAAAATTAAGGCCTAGTTGTATGTGTAGGTTCTGCAAAATACATAAGGTAAGAGAAAACCTCTTTCAAATAGTGTATGAGGTTCAAGAACTAAACAAAAAAAAAGGAACACCGGGCGCCCTGTGTTAATACCAACTTTGGATCGTTTGGTTTTTTTCATGCTGGTGTAAGTCAGCACCTGAGATGTCAAGTAAGGAATAAAAGCATTTGAGGAGGGCAATAAATTTTATATTGCAGGAAGAGAGAAAATCAGATACAGAAATGGGATAATCAGAGATGATGAATGTTAAAATCTCAATAGGTAAGCTGAAGAGTTGAGATAATAAGGATAGTTTTGTGACTTATCAAAAAAGCAGAAGATTATGCATTGGGGAATGATAGTGCAATGTTTAAAGTATGGGTATGAAAGTTTCACATAGACTGAGTTTTCTACTTGTTTCAGCTTACTGTGTGAGCCAACATTACTTAATCTTTCCTAGCCTCAATTCCCATAAGAAAAACAGTTGATAATTTATTCCCTACTTCTTAAAGGTATGGGGAGGACAAATGCATTAAGTATCGTTTGTAACTGAGATGGTTGTGCAAACTTATATGGTCCTTGGATCTGAATGAATATAGGTTAGAAATTACAGAGCATGGACAGTACTTAATGAGAAGGTAATGGAATTTGCTTTTCTAATAAACTGATACAGTTTTTCTTTCCTGCCAAACTTAGATTTTCTCAAGAAATACAGGAAAATCTTAGATTGTCTTCTAAGTGATAAGTAAAATACTTGTCTTGAATGTTTATCCTTTATCAGAGCATATTAAATTTACTCAGTGTTTTTCCTTATTAGGAACAGAAACAGTGAGATCTAATGGAACTACAGTCTATTCACATTACTTTGAAGATAATGAAAAAATGTAAGTTACGTAGGATTTTCCAGGTTCTGTTTGATTAAAAGAATCCATAGAAATTAGTGTTAGAGAAATAAGCAGAAGTTCTCTTGGACTAACAAGTACTTTCGGCTTTAATGTGTCAGTTTGGATAAAAGGAATGATTGTCAAATACATTACATATGTGTTTTTCTAGCTGATTTTATTTCAATTATTTCCACACTATGTGCTTAATGTGTCTGAAAAACATCAGTCTTTCAGCAAGTCTTCATCCAGCTGATTGGATGTTGACAGGTGAAGAGAAGGTAATACAACTTGACTTGTGACTATATTTGGTTATAAAACTTTCTAAAATGCCAAGTAAGTTGAAGTTACTCAACAAACAAAGGAAATAGATACTGGAATTGCCGTGAGTTCTTTGGGAATGTGCTGGTGTAGATATGACTGTGCCTTTTTGCTGAGAATGTCAGATCAACTTTTTTAAAGCACTGTAATTCCTTGAGCTTTGTCTGTGCTTGCTTTTTTCTATTTTGTTTTCCCATCCTAGGTTATAAGAGAATATAAAATCTGAAGATGAAATGGATCAAGGTGACTTTATCAGATCTTTAACTGCATGGACTGCTAATTCTAATTGACCTATTGGGAGTACAGACATTGCAGTTTAGCTATTTCCCAGTCTTCCTGTGTACAGTAGTGTAACCCCCAGTTGACAGAGCTCTTACTTCTCAGGCATGAGACTTTCATTTCCACAGTAGAATAATCAGTCAAGATCAACCCCCTTATTGCATCAGTGCTTGTAAAGTGCTACTAATCCTAAAGATCAATGACAAACTTTCTTCCAGTAGTACTGCTCTTGACATCCAATTGTTGACCTGAGTAGTCAGATTTCCTTCTTAGGATAATGGGATTAGACTATTCTTGAGTTATCATGAGTACTGGTATTAGTATGAAGCGTGGTGGCAAATTTCTATCATGGAGCATGGAACCAGACTAGAAATCTAATGTAATGTGGAAAACCCTAGATAACTCCTAAATAGGAACAGCTTCAGTCCCTGCTTAACTGTATTTTGATTCATATAAAGTGAGCAGTTGAATAGGTCAAAACCCATTCTTTCAAAGTCTCAAGATTTTTCCCCACCCCTTTCTCAAATACTAATGTTGTCTACAAGAGTGAGATTTTTCTGTTTTTTTGAAAGATAAGTTTGAGTCAAGACATTTTTTATGGTCTTTCACTTTATGGTGTTTACAGTCTTAAGCTGGGCTGTGATTGGGGAGGGAAGAACTTTTCATAACACCACCATTCTATATGGCAGTACAGTACAAGTGGCTTTGCATTGCTCAGCAGTGGAGGATACCACTGATGCACAGCCTCTCTCTCCATTTTTACATGCTCAGTGAAAATCTCAGTTGCCCACTAAACAGTGTGTCATTTCAGGGTTACTTGGAGAATGGTATATGCATAGAGTAACTTTCAGGATCAGGGCTTCACACTTAAAAACTGCCTGGATTTAAAATGTAAGTACCTGTATTCTAAACGCTGGGTTTCCCAAGTTAAAGGATAGGCATAGGTAAAGGGACTTGACAGCTGGTTCCCATTTGGGATTAGAATTTTAACTTGAGAGCTGGTAGAGTAAAACTTATTTGCCAAACTGAGAAAGGGGCATCAAGTAACATCATAAAGTATAACAGAATTAAGAATTGCGTAATCATACTGTGTGGTTCTTAATTCTTTTATACATTATGATGTTACCTCTTCCCTCTTCTATATTTGTCTTTTTTAACAAGGAATACAGTTTAAATGGACACTGCTTTGGATGTTTTTCTTCCCAGCTTCATCAAATCAAGTACTTGCACTTGCTTATTTTGTGAAGATTAAAGCCTTCTATCCATGCCCTGTCACTTAGTAATTTACTCTTGCTGTGATCTGACTATTCAGTTTTCTGCAAGGTTTTTATGTTGGCAGCTGCAGTTTGTAATATATTATATAATATATTGTGATGTCATACAAGTTCCTGTTGAGAAAAGCTTTCAGTTAACATGTTAGTATTTTGGGTCTCAAGTGTCACTGAATACTTTGTATTTAGTGGATGACTACTGACTTTATTTTGGGGAAGAGGCCTTTGATTATTTTTTTTAGTCTGATTTCCATACCATAAACTGAATCTCCATTTGCTGCTTTTTAGGTTAAGCTGTCATATTTGTCAGCACAAACAGTTTGTTTTTATGTATTTTTATTTCTTAGATTTTTCTTATGTTCCAGTGTTTCATAATGGTTAACATGAAGTGTTGCCATATTTCATTTAATATTTGCTGTTATAAGCTTATGGCTCCTATACTGCCATTAATTTGGATGGAATATTAGTTTTAGCTGCAAGATAAAGGTTTATATATGTAGTGTAAACATCAGTACAGCTCTTGCAATGAGATGTCAAGTAACTCAGAACATTAGCTAAGATGGAGCAAACTGTACTGCTCTTTGAATTCCTTTCTCTCTGGTCAGTTGTAAAGGTTACTAATCTCTGGAGAAAGATAATAGGTCACATGTTTAATGTAATAGCTTTTTGTTTTTCTGCTTTATCTGCTAATTTTAAAATCTTTTAAAGTAAGCTCATATAAACAAGTCTTAATGTGAAATCTATGGGAAGGACAAAACTAATGTGTATTTAGTCATTACCTGTTACATGCTCAATACTACAATAGCTGATTATTTATATTCCACAAGCAAGTAAAATCTGGAGTTACTCAAATCGTTAGCTTAGTTAGAATAGTTTGATATGGAGTGGATAGCAAGTTCCCTCTATTTCTTCACCTTCCTGCAGTAGTCATAATTTATTTTACCTCTAATTTTCCTATTTCAGGTCTTTACAGAAGGTAAAATTCACCTGTGTGCACATGAAGCTGAAATATCATGAGTCATACATAGTTGTAACTGTCTTTCTGTACAAGTGTATCAGTTGGCAAAGAATAAGGCCGGGTTACAAAAGACTATTCAGATCTACTTTATTACTGAACTCATTTGTGTATTGGGGCATTAAACAGAACTCTTCTTAAAAAGATACATTTCTGACATTGACACTGCCATTTCTGTTCTATATGAAAAATTCCTACTAGTGTTTTAAAAATATTTTTCTGAAGACTGCTGTGATTTTAGCTTTGTATAGCAGCTCACATGGTTGTGTGGATAAAAATTATGCTAGTACACTAGTAGCCACATTGGCCTTGTGTACACTATCAGTCCTACTGTTTCTATCCTAGTAAAGGTCAGGTATAGAACTTGCAACATTTGGCAGACAGGAAAAAAAATATATTTGCAAACAGGATTACAGTTCCGGTACACAGTATTAAGTAAACTATGAGGTGAGCATTTGTTAAATCTAGTCTTTCCTCATTATATTGAATTGTACTCGGAGGCAATTTATAATTGTACTTCAGCTTGGAGCAGCTTCTGCATGAATACAAATGGATGAATAGATAAACCTCTTTAGTTTCCATCCTTAACTCTTCATACTTCAGGAGGTTTGAAAGTTACACAACTTAAAATTTCATGGTTCCCTCATGTTTTTGTATTGTTGGTTTTGTCAACATAATTTGGTGGTAAGATTGATCATCTAGAGTACGAGCTTCTCAAGAAAGGTACTTTCCTTTCAGTGGGTTGCTGGTGTGTGTGAACATGTTAAGTCTGCATATATGTGGCTGGACTTTCTCCCAAAGCACATGATGGAAGAGTTAGGATGGTCAGAATATTCCCAGGTGTAAAAAGGGTGAGGGGGAAATAAATGATGCTGAAGACTTCTCAGATTAGCTGTGAGTCAGGCAGATAGGACTGATCTCAACCCCTTAGAGTAATACACCTCAAAAATGAGGACTATGTAGTACTGCAAGCAACAAAATATTTTGTAAAAGTTATTGAATTAAAGGCAACTAAGTGAAGGTACACAGCAATAGTAACATTAGCATGGTACAGAAAATAATTGAGGTATTGCCTCTAATGTAAAAACAGTGAAGAAAATGATGCATCTTTACTGAGAGCAAAGGTGCAGGAAGGTTTTTATCAGTGGCTATGCTGCTATGCACTACTGCTATGCTCTATGACACAACAGTAGAGGGAGACCCAAGATGATTTGTAACACCATACCTTGAGTTTTTTGATTTTTGCTTGAGGTGTTTTCAGACAGCTGAATTACTATGGAAAAGGGTAGATAGATGTACAGGCCATAGAAATCAAGGTTTCAAGCATTTTATTCACAGATTTTGTTCAATTGTGATGATTTCATTTAACTTTTATGGGTGTAGTAGGATAGAAATTGTGATCTACAATTTTTTTGAAGTATAATCAATCAAATTATTTTGAATAACTAGTTTAAGTACATTGCTGCCTTAAAGTCTGAGAGAAGTTATCCCTTTGAAATAGGGAAATTTGCATCTAAAAGGCACCTTTGGCTCAGTCAGCTGTGTTGATAGTTACTCAGTGTCACCAGTTCTCTGTTAAAGCTTAACCAGTTTGCTAAACTAACATCTATCTAAACCATTGAAATGTAAAGGCTTATGTATTAAAAATGGAATGCTAATTTCCTTTATGTATAATTTCTTAATTTTTTGCTAGGTAAATGCTGAAAGACTTAAAACTTTCTTTCTGTTTGCACAAGTTTCACTGTAGTTTTTACTAACTTAAAATACTCTGAAATTTTTATCTTGATTTTTCTGTAGGGCTCTAGTAAATTAACAACTTTACTCCTTAGCCATAATACCTGTGAAAGAGCATTTGCTTGGCTGACATTCATACAGTTCTATAAAGAAGTTGGTAGATATGTTGCTTCTGTAGCCACAATAAGGAGCAAGTGTGTGCAATGAACCATCTGTGATCTTTGAGTGCTATTCACTATTGTACAGAGCCAGCTTGGCCCAAGTCTGAAGGTTATATTTCCTTAAGGGAGCTTTATCTCTGGAAAAAAATCTTAAACCTCTGCACTTCTAGACAGAAGAGCCTATCTTTTACAGTTGTTAAGGCTGAAATGTATTCTTGGGGGGAGGTATATAGTGTGTGCAACAGGAAGATCTTAAAATAACCTGGAAATTTCTTTGCATTTTCAAGAACAGAAATACTAGATATTTGGATGTAAAAGTCAGTACTGTCATGTAGTTAACATCTGTCCAGGGTTTCATTTAAAATACAATGCTTGCATCAGAAGCATGTGTTATGAACTTTTCTTTTGAGACTTTAGATTTATAGAAACTTTGTGTGAAGCTAGTATATCAGATCACCAGTTATTTTGAACCTCACTAATACACACTAATGTTACCACATGAAGGATGTAGTTGCATACTACAGAAACAGATAAAATGTGCAGAATGTGGCTTGGGTGGGGAAAGATTAGAAGAGGTCTGGTGCCATAGGTCCAGTCCTGTCAAAGAGTACTTGCTGTTGTTTCTGTTTACAGGAAGGTTAAATATTTGCTCTTCTGGAGAGATCCTGCATCAACAGTGAGGAGGTAAATGAACTCCTGATTTAGCTATTGGTCTAAAGGGGTCTTGTGGACTAGTATGCCATCTGGCTTCTTCTGAAGCTGCTTGTGTAGTTTCTAGTTTTGCACACACAGCCTTGGAGCATGTCTTTAGTGATGACTTGTGTGCTCCTAGTATGAGTGGGTGGCTGGTGCTTTTAGTTAACGGGCATCTAACTTGAATTATTTAGTGATGCTGACAAATGGAAAAAATACCCCACTTGCCTTAAATGCAAGAGGAAGTGTGGCTTTTCTAACATAGCCACTTGTGGTGGAGAGTGAAAGGCATTTTACTAACACTAGTAGATTACTGATTTATCCCACTTAAGTAGACTTACAAATGATACCTTTTCAACACCCTGTCTCCCACAGTACAAAAGCACAAGCATAGCACAGTCTTACCTATGGCTGTTGTCCAAAACATTGATGATACCCCGTTTTTGTCTGTGAATCTGCAGTCAGCATCCAGTTTTTTGCTAGAAAACTTCATCTTTTTTGAGTGAAGCTTTTGTAAAGGTGAGAAAATACTAGTGGTGGCTTTGTATTTTAAATAATTTTTTCTACCATCGCGTGGAAGCCACATACAATATGGGAGAGTAAATTCTCTTTCCCAAACCCCTAAAGCAACTGCAATTGAGAGGAGCAGCCTTTGATTATGGCTATCTGTGTGCTATAATCAGTTAATCCCAGTGATATATGTAGTTGTTGTGTAAGGTGGATTCCAGTAACTTTCAAAATGTGAAATACCAGTTCACATGATTTGAACCTAAATAAAAATTTTATTTTTAGAAATACACTGGATTTGTGCAGGAAGATGTACTTGATTAATATTACAATGCCTGTTGCACAATATCATAGTGATGTTCTGGCATTTGTATTACTAAGTCAAGCTGAAAGGTATTTGCTGTTCTAGAAACACATTTTACAGAAACCCATTAAATCAAAGCTCAGTGAATTGTTACTCAGTTTAGAAAAAAGTCCTATTTTCCCGATTGGCCAAAAAAATTCAGTTTAAGAAAACAGACAAGACTTTTGCAAGAAGAAAATAAAAGCTGATGCTAGCCTTGAGATCTTGGGTTTTTTATCTTCTGATCCTAATAAATCAAATCTACAGGCAGTTAATCTGATGGAAATAAGGCTATTATGATCATATTTCTTTGACTAGTTGCCTCACTTTCATTTTAGGTCCTGTATTTTTTATCAACCTCAGATTAGCAGAAGATTTAAGTCCTTAAAATAGATTTCCATTGGTAATGATACCTGTGGATAATTTTCTACAGACTTAATTGCTGTCATGATGTCATTCTAATATTGTGAGTTCTTTGAATATGCTGAAATATCTGGAAGAATATCTTTCTTGACAGAAGGTATAGCAGTTTAGTTGTTTAAGTAATTCTCAAAAATAAGGGTTTGGAGAATGAGTGTTCTTACACAAAAGTGCTGTGCATGTTTTGGTTTTTGACCTTTTACCTTTATCTTTTTCCTACACAAAAGGTCACTGTTCTTCTGAACTTTTAACTTCTTTTGTTTGTAACAGCCACTTTATGTTCATATCTCCTTAATTATGTGTTTTTATGTATTGCAAAATAAAAATCAATAAATAGCATGTTCTTAAAAGGAGATCTTGCAAGGCACAAAGTCAGTGAGGAAAGAATTATCAAGTTAATCACAAAAGCCTACTACCTTTACTCCAGTTTTCGAACACAATGAAGCCCATCTCTGGGTAATTGAAAATGTATTATCAGTGTTCAGATTTGTGCATCATTTGGTTCCAAAAAATAATCATTCTAAAGTAAAATGGCTGATTCAACTGCTGAGTAGATGCCTCCATATGATCCAAGCTTGTATTTAAGGAAGAAATGTCCTTATTTCAGTTCAAGGAAAATGTTTCCCTCTTAGAGCACAGCTTTAGAAACCACAGGCCTTGATCCTGCAGGCAAGTAGGTATGCACTAAATGTTAACAATGCTATCTGACTGCTTGCCTTAGTTATTGCTTGCCTTAGTTATTTATTTTAATAGTTCAGTAAAAGTTATGAAGAACAACTTAGTGTTGCTAGCCTTTTATTCAGTATTTTGATTTAACTTTTGAAAAGTGTCAGATTGTATGGAACTTCTCAAAACACTCATTTTTGGTTTAAATTACTGATATCCCTGCTTATGCTTCAGGAGTATTTAGGAAGGTTTCTATTGCAATGCCTAAATCATAGGTATTTCATATTCAAAAAAGCGTTTTGTTACTGAAAGCGCTGCAGATAGGTGAGGAAAAAAGTTTGGGTACATGTTTTTTTATGGCTATATATTGCTGAATACAGCTCTTATATATTTGTAAACCAGCTGTACCTGTCTTGAGACCAAATGGTATTGTAGTCCTCTGGTAATAGCCAGTGACAAGAACTAAATACTCAATGGATTAGTATTGCTGCTATTTAATATAAATAATAAGTACTAAAAGAAATTACTTTATGGTCAATAATCTATATTCAGATAGCATTTAGAGGTAACTTCATACTAATTATTATAGGTACTGCTGTAGGCAAATAAAAGCTTGGGATTTTCATAAATTTAGATATTGACTAGCAGGATTCTTGCTTATACCACTGTGTCTGGTCGACAGCTGCCTCTATGCACTGTATTCCGGAAAATTAACTTTGTGAGCCAAATAACAGTCTTGGAGTAAAATTACATTTGGTTAAACATGTCGGTTATAGATAGGACTATAGTCTTTACCTGAAACATTGTATTAAAATTTAGATAAAAGGTATTTGGTGATTGTTACCATCTCCAAAAGATGATTAAAAAAAAAGACTTGTAATTACCTATCCTATCCATTTCCCCAGTTGCCCATATGTACCATACTTTTTCCCCCATGGGTGTTCTCTTGGCTTCTTGTTAGGTCCCACTAGCCTAGTCTAAAGCAATCTGCTTAAATCTCCATTCACTTACAGGTATAATCTTCTTTTAAGCCCACATGATACATCCCTTAATCTTATGTAGAATATAAAATTGCTTCAGCTATGAGTTGCTTAGCTTGATTCTTCTGGCAGTTTTTATTTTACATTGGGTTCCTCTTAATACATATATATTTGGACCAAGCTTCTTATTGATTTGGTGGATAGGTGCTGTTGCTGGTGTATTGATTCACTTGCAGTGCCAGCATGCGTTATTGGCATAAACTTCATCCTTTTCTTGCACAGGTTGCAAGCAAACATGTAATGTGTTCATCACTTCATCCTAGAGTTGTTTCAGATTCTAAGTATATGAAACTTACTACACTGTTTGCTGGTTTTTTCAGTTTTTCCAAGGTTGTTGTACAGCTACACTACCTGGCTTTTAAAAAGATAAAGTTGAATTTTGGAGGAATATTTAAGCAGCATGTTAAAAGTGCCAGAAGAGTTTCCTATGGTGTGATCAGAATTCTGCATCCAGAGGTTTATTTCTGTTTCCTGTGGTTAGCCAGTGTCTTAGTAGGTTTTCTGCTCTACCATAATATGGAATGAACTGTTGTAAAAAAAAACAAAACCAAAACAATCAAACAACCCTACAGCTTGAATTGAACTGAAAGTAAATACTCTGAAAATGGCTATTAATAACTCAGTTTCTCCTGTTGTAAGGTCAGTGAAAACAGTCCTTTAATTTTGTTTATACTACACATAGAAGAAGTGTAAAATCAAGTGTGCAAATGAGGGAGGGGAAAGCTCACAGTAGAAGTTAAAATTTAGAATTTAAAGAATATCTTACTTTGTGTTTGTTATCTACAGGGTCAGCGTTTCAGCGGGTAAAGGACAATATAATTGCTTTTGCATATTGCACAAATCAAGTTATTAACTACTTACAGGTTAGGATGTTCATCAACCTGTACCAGATCAAAACTGCAATTTAAAAGAATATCCTGGTTTTACCCAAAAAAACTTCAGTGTTGGGGTTGTAGGAGAATTCCAGAGGGAAAAAGTGACACTTTTGCATTATATTGCTCTAATCCTTTGTCTTCTGATGCACTGCTGTCTGTTATTGCTGTAATTTTATTTATAGCTTGAAGCTGTACAATATAGCAGACATAAAGAAACTGTTAACCCAGAGGTTAACAGTGATTTACTTTCAGTGTATAGGGCTTAAGTAAAGACTTGATGAAACTATGTTTGGATATAACTTTTAAAAACAGGGATTTAGGCATCTGACTAGCATTAATATTCAGGAGTGATAGGAAGCTGAAGCTGTCACCCTCTTTAATTTACTTTGGCCTAAAGCTTAAGTGATTATCATGGTGAGTGAATACTATTAATGATTAGTGAAATATGGAAGAAAAGTAATGAATGCTTCTAAAGTATTTTAAGGGTAATTTAAGGCCTTGTATGTAGCACCACACAGTGTTCCTAGAGTATTTAACTATTGGAAAGGATTATTAAAGCTATTTTTAATTTTGTCCTATGTACAGTAAATCACTAAAGATTAACAAACTGTTTATGACATAGCTGTTCATTTTAAAAAACCTTTAAATTTAGAATTCCTGTCTTACTGTTTAGGTTGGGGGAAATACACTGTGTACCATAATGTATTTCTTGTAATAGGTATATTAAACTTTAGTTGCAGTGTCTTGCTAATGTAAAACTTGCTGATGTAGTTACTGGTTTTTAATAGATCATTGACCCGTCAATCAGACTCTGACCATTTCAGAGATAAAAAGCTAGGCTTTCATTGGCTATTATGAATAGAGCACCTTTCCACAAATTAAGAAATGGTGTAATAATTAACAGGTACAATGGATATGTGCATTCAGATTTCAGTTATCTTTATGAGCTTTAGCTCCTGTTATCTTTGGTGTAGTTAACCCCCTGTCTACACACATAATTTAACTACAGTATAAAAATGGATTTGCTTTGTGGCAGTGGCATTTTGCTAATATGATTGATAGGGTTTTTGCTCATTTTTTAAGATCTGTAATAAAAGTTGTTCTTTCTGACTTTTTCTTTAAAACAAGGCACAAGTACAAGAACTTCACTAATAAAACTCACTAAATAATACTGTTTTAAAGAAGCATAGCAAAGATTCTTTAAACAATTTTGCATACAGAGAATTTACCCAAACTTTAATTTTTTTTCTGATTTACAGACTTAAATAATTATAAGTACTGATGATTCCTGGTATTGGAGTTTAGTATCTTTGACCTAAGAAGTCGCTCGGAAATTGCCAAAGCAGGTCATTCAATAGTGGACTCATTAAGTGAACCAGGAAGTAGGCAGAGGTCACTTACCATTCCTAGGCTCTAAATTTCTAAGAAAAATCAAAATTTTAGGTTTTGAAAATATAACTGATGTTTTAATTGCAAAAATTCATTAAATAACATTGATTCAATTGCTTTAATGTAATATACTTGCACTGCAAAATATGAATCAGGAAAGAAAACTTTAAGTTTAGAGAAATTACAGAACTGGAAAGTTTAGGAAAACTTTCTGAATTTAAGTATAACTCTTATTAATTTTTAAACATGACAAAAAAACAAAAGAGAAGTGATAGTTAAAATGAGAGGCTGATAAAATACTATATAATTGGAAGTTTACCAAGGTATAGAAGTTATTTTTTTGAAAAATGTTTGCCTGTTAAAGTATTGTTGGCATCTTAATTAGTGCTATTAATCTGATTTCACATGTTTTATATGCAATACTCTTTCAGCAGTGTTCTTATATACCAGATATTTATTCAGAACACATTTGTATAGAGGCTGACATCTTTAGTAAACTCATTTTTGTACTAGAAGTTGGCATAGCTGACATACTATTGTAAATTCAATTTAATCTATTTCAGGGAAGTTCAGTTGCTTAATGACATCAATTGTCCCTATATGTAGACAGTAGTAGATCTTGGCAGTGTTCAGTTTACTTTGTGATCAGTAGCTCATAGATTTTTTGTCATGGGTGGGGTTTTAGTACTGTAGTAAATAAGTCACCATTTATTATTCATATATTTTTGTCATGTCAATACTACTTAGGTATAAGGTGTGCTTATAAAAGCAAATGCTCAAGTGCTTGTCTAAAAAAAGTATTTTCAAAATGCTCAATATTAGTCACAGATCTTAGTGTGTATTCATAAATGTAGATGTAAAAAGATGAGTTATTCTGGAAGAAAATGCAGAAATTTTTCAATTATATTTGGCAGTGTCATGCCTGCTGTAGCTTGAGTCCAAACCACTGCAGTTGCAAGACAAGTAAGCTTTTTTTTTAGAGTACACTCTGACACTATCAGGTCCACAAAATTAAATCCTCAAGGAAAAAAAGGTGGAAGGGGCACAGCAGTTGTCTGTCTTTCCTATTTGTAATATCTCAATACATGTCCAAGTAGGTAGTTTACTCCTTCATAGAAGATGAGGGCTAGTGGGATGCATTTCTGATCCAAGAGTGGCTTACACTGAGACTCTGGAACATTAGCCTAACCTCATCTTCATAAACCTTCCAGTTATTTGTTCCTTTATTTTTAATAGCCTGTTCTTTCATTAATCTTCTCATGCTGCAATATACCCTTACTTCCTTAACCAGAGGTATATATATAACTACTTTTTTGCTGTAATCTAATCCTCACACAGATACTACTTAATATTGTAGTGCGAGTGAAACTACTTAAAGCAAACTACAAAACTGATTAATCTGTAACAAATGAAAATCATTAAACAATTCTGCTGTAATCTTTATCTTCCCATTTCTGTTTTTCCCTTATTTAAATTTGAAACTAAAACTCTTGTTTTGCCACAAGGATCTTATCTTAATGTAAGAAGAATTCATCCAGTTGAATCTCAAGGATAAAAATAAAAAATAGATTTTATGAAGACCACAACTATGCCAAGATATAGCTTTGTTTAATTCAGACTCTCCATAAAGAGTTTGTGTATATATATACTGAGAAGAAAATTTGGGGCTATTGGGATGCATTTAGATTTACAATTCATTGTTTTCATAGATGGGTAAAGCTTTCCATTAAAATTAATACAGTAGTGCTTGGGAACTAAAAACAAAGCTAGTTTCCATGGTTTTAATATGGGGAGGAGACAGAACTACAAAAAAACCAAGGTTTTAATATGATTCTTCTGTGATATTTTTCCTTCAAGTGTTAACTGATTAATTCATTTTTCAATCCTGATTATAGAATACACTTCAAATATGGTATGGGGTATCTCTGGAAGTAGAGTGAAATACAACTGCATTTCTAGGATCTTAAACTTACTTTTATACTCAACTTCAAGTATTGAAAAGGTATGTTTAGCCTTTGAAATATGTAGTTATCTAAAAGCTTTCCTGTGTTACTGTTTTCTTGTTTTAAGTGCAAAAACTTGCTCTAGCACAGTATGTGAAGCCCTACATTATATTTTCATAACATAATCTAGGACAGTTAACAGTTATTTAATTTTGAGTACTTTACACTATGGCATCTTAAGCACCAACTTTTCTATGAATACAAAATCTCTGAAAGGTCTTGCAACATTAGGTTTTAAGCTGGCCTTTAAACATACTGTTATAATGATCTCATCTATTTAGCAACCAAATTGCCCTTCCAGTGTCCTCAGAAGTCATCGAGAACTGAAGTATTTAATGGGCTCATTTACAGTGTAGTTGAATCTCAGTTCTTCCTTGTAAGAAACTTAGAACTCTGTTATAAGCTTACTCTGAGGGTATGGAAGGCAGGTAAGCAAATTATTTGGTCCTGAACATATTTTAGTTCACTTGATTTCCATCTCCCTGAAACTAGATACACAAATGCTTGAGAATTTTTGCAACAAGACAGTAAGACTGGAATAAGATGGTATCTTATACCTGTGACAGGTTGGTATTCAGCCCTTTTAAAATTAGGTAAAGACTGCAGTGAAAGAGCTGTTCGCCCTACCAAAGTCCAGTTCGGAAATGACTGATTATTTCATTAATCTCTGCATGGTATGCAAGTTCTTTAGAAATGGCATGGACTTGTGTCAGAACTGTGCTGTTCAACCTCTTTTGTACTATAGAACATATGTGGAAGAAATATTTTGTAATTCATTTGAACCTTTTATTCACATGAACCTCCTTATGAAGAGACATTTATATTGTTATGCTATAGAGTACCTAATTAAGAAAGCTACCCATCTGTAATGGCTGTAACCAAGGTAATTACTGGTAGCTTTTTAAATTTGTTGACTTATACATTTTGAAATGAAAGAAATTATTGAATCTCATCAGGTTACACTTCTAAAGTTCATTTAAAGTAGTGGTAACATTTTCTGTTTGTCATACGGGATCTGTTACATGATGTAAAAACAACTTCAGTATTGGGCAGCCTTTTATCTACAAAACTTAACCTCACTATCACTTTGCTTTGTCTTTCCCTTCTTACCTCATCCATTATTTTGGTGTTGAACTGTAAATTCTGTCTTTTTGGTTATTTGTATATTACCATTCTTTAATTACATAACTGAAAACTTTAACAAGTATGAGAATTGTCCCTTAAAAGTTGCATTCTTATGAGCCTGAATTTAAATGTACAACTGCAGAAGTTTGGATACTCCAATCTTTTAAGTATTATTTGTTTTGCAATGAGCATAAAACTGAGTGATACCAGTTACTGTGTTTTGTAGCTTCTTTGTATTATGGCATGATATATCTAATTTTAGTGGTTGTATATTGTTTTTCCAGTTACACCTATAGTATATCAGTGTTCCAGGATGTTTATAGTTTTTCCATGTTACTATGAGCTTTATGAATGTGCAGATTTATTGACCCCTAGTGGGTTGTTAGGAAAATTGCTCTTAATTTAATAAGTGATAAATGAAAAGTTAAATCTCTTTCAATGCTGTGTTTGTTTCAGTGCTCTTTTTTTTCTGTTTGCAGCTGGATTAGCTCCTGAATTTCATTTCTGGTGTTCCGTTTCCTACCTCTGCAGAATTGCCTATTGCAGCAACTTCTATTAACAAAGCTCCCAAAACATGTAGCTAGGTGTCTGCATTTTAATGAACACTTGTAGCTGTAGCTGTCTATTTTAAAATTACAGTATAGCAGAAATTAAAAAAATTAAAAAGTCTTTTGTATTTGTGCTGTGTAGGATGGGCTTATTTTTAATTAGCTAGAAAAGCTAGTAACTTCTTGAGTATTATGATATTATGTAAAAGAATTAAAGCAAATTCTAAATCATCTGCTCAAGTTTCACAGACCTCTTAGTGCTTATTAAATAATTTTAATTTATTAGTAATATCCTGAAACTTCCCATTTCATAAAATAATCACTAAATACAGAATTTTCATGCTAAAACAGCATGTAAGATATTGCATTTCTAGCAAACTTTAAACTAATTTTAAATAGCTGTAGTATGTTTAATCATTTAGTTGAAATTGTAATTTTCTCGGAGATTAAATTCTCCCCTACCATGCTGTGAAAGTTTCTTACAGGTATTTATTTCACATGAATTAAAATGAAGTACTGAATAGTGAATTCACATTTGACTGTTTAATTAGCAATAATAAATGAAGATAAGTCTGCTTAATAATTAAACTTAAATTGAACTTCCCTATAACTGTGCATCTGATACGTGTTTCCAAGTATCAGAATCAGAAGTTAAGCCCTACTGTAAATTTATTTTTCTATGCAAGTTTGACACAAAAAGTAACTTCCATTTTTTATTTTGTACATTTAATTTTACAGGTTTTTAGTAATAAAGTAATGTTTTTACCAGTTTAATTATGAAATATTCCCTTGAATTTTAGGTATTTCTAAAATGTTAAGAAAAGGCCAAATACAACTTTTTGCATTTACTAATATTTAGTGTGCTTGTTGCATAAACCACATTGTTTAAAGTCAAACTTAACACAGCAATCAAAAATGTCAAAAAGACCTCAAATTCATATTTTTGTGGGAGCACCCTGTATTCCAGGCCTGCTGGAGGTGTCAGAGCAAAGCAGCTCAGCACCTGCTGCTGAAAACTGGAGAGAACTCTGCTGTTTGTATGATACACATAGTCTTTTTTCTGAAAAAGTCAAAGATGCTGACCACTTAGTGTTTCAGGCAGAAAGCTCTGTAGTCACAGCACTTCCTACAAATGATGATGGCTCTCAACAGTCTGAACAGGGGAGATTAATGGATACAAAAGAATATTTGTCTCTTGTACCTGCGGCAGTAACTTGTACCAGCACACCTAAGACCACCGAAAGTTTAATTTATTCTGATTTTCAAATACCTAAAGACAGATGCACACATGGAAATGTAAGCCAGGCTGCAGATCAACACCTTCCACAAAAATTTGCAGAATCAGCTAGGCAAGATAAACAATCACATGGCTGTTGTTCAGACCTCACTGAAAGAAAAGCTAGTCATTTAGAAGTCAACAGCTCTGACATTTCTGATTTGGTTGCCAGTACTAAGCAGATTACCATACACCTAAGGCCTGTGGGACAAGGTGTTCAATCGGATTGTAGAAGTGATCAGCATGAACATCTAAGTCAATATCTGGATATGTTTTTCCCCCCAAATCAAGAGTTAAAACCAAAAGGAGAACCAAGTGATTGTTCAGACTTTACAGTGTCAACAGATACTGAATTTCATAGTATAATGACATCAAGTCAGATGGCTGTTTTTGCACAAGATTGGAATGAGATGCAGAACAGAATCATAAAACTATCAGAAACAGGCAAAAAACCTGAAGAACGGCAGTGTGATCACTTCCAATTTTTTTCTGATGTTGGAACATGTCTTAATGTGCCTGAAAATGAATGTAAGGAAGAGTATAAAAGTTCCCTTGAACTTTTCAGCTCTGAGAGTGATGGGAAAAATGTTTGCTTTGAAGCTGCAAAACAGGAAGGAAGTGCTCAGGAAAATACAGAGAAGTCTCAAGAACTTAATGTTCCTGGTGAGCAATTTGTAAATGAAATCTGTATTGAACCATTGAGCTCAGGAGTATTGTGCTCTCAAGTAGACAGTTGTCACAGGAGCTCTTCTAAAATAGCCCGGAAGTGTGAAGATTCCTTTCATATTTTTCACTCAGCATTCAAAAGACAGCTGAAATCAAAGAGAGCTAAACTGAATTCTTCTCCAGCTGATCCTGGGATGAAAGTGGATCAAGAGAGGATGACAGTGTTCAAGAAACTTCAAAAGAAATTATCACCACTTAAGAATTGCTGCAGTAAAAATCAAAAGTACAATGTTTTGGTCACAATAGTACATCCTTGTCATATCAAAGAAATACAGGTGAAGAGTAGACCAAAATCTTCACGTAAAGTTCCTGTAGCAACAATTGTAGTTATTGACCAGTCAGAAATTGAGAGAAAGGTGGTGCTGTGGCATGGTGCTGCGTTTTGGTCACTCACTGTGTTTCCTGGGGATATTGTACTGCTTACAGGTGAGAATTCCTTTATTTGTCTTTTTAAAATGTGGATCTTTAAAGTGCCTGTTTGAAATAGAACAATATGTAATCAGTAATTTGGAATCATGGCTAAGCATTTGTAAGTATCTTTCTTGCATCATTCAACATCACTTTGAATTCTCAGTCATCCTTCCAGTGGAACATCAACTGTCCCACAGAAGTTTGCCCGTCTCTTATGTGTAGTCTTTGGTTTGAGACACAGCAGTGCATTGACACTACAGCAGTGCCATAGGTAGTCAGGTGTATTCCGGAACTTGTCAGTGTTTTAAAACAGTTTTTTCTCAAAGGTACAAGTCCTATTACAAACCAGATGTGCTAGTTGTTTGATTTGTAGACTTCTTTGTAATTCTCTGCTGTTGGACCGGCAGATGGACCAGAAAATTGTGATGTTACAATTAGTCTCAGGGTGAGAAATACTTTTCCTCCTGTGAAGGACTTTGTAGCTTAGCAGTAGCATCTTTAGAGGGATCATGTCATTAACTCGTAACTGACACAGACTGCAGAAATATAAAATGCTGTTTGCAGTTCACCTTTTTCATAACATGTCAGCTAATAATGAAGATTCCTCCTGATAAATCCTTTGTACTCTTTAATATCTGACAGGAGTAGAACGCTTTCTCTTTAAAGAACACATCTCATGTAAGAATGCAGTACTATAAAAATGAAATTGCACCTAATTTAGGGCTGGAGTTGACTGGAACTTGATAGTAATCTGTCCATTTAGGTTCTGCAATGTGCAAAAAATTACACAATATAAAATTGTTTGACTGCTACTACAGTTTAAGATGCCTATTTCTCTTTGTTAAGAGTTCTTTAAGTGCTTATAGGGAAGTGCAAAGGTAGATATTTGTCATGGTTTAACCCCAGTCAGCAACTAAGCACCACGCAGCTGCTCACTCACTCCCCACACCCTGCAGTCGGATGGGGGAGGAAATCAGGAAAAAAGTAAAACTTGTGGGTTGGGATAAGAATGGTTTAATAGAACAGAAAAGAAGAAACTAATAATGATGATAACACTGATAAAATGACAACACTAGTAATAAAAGGATTGGAATGTACAAATTATGCGCAGGGCAATTGCTCACCACCCACTGACCAACACCCAGCTAGTCCCCGAGCGGCGATTCCCCACCCCCCCTTCCCATTTCCTATACTAGATGGGACATCCCATGGTATGGAATACACCGTTGGCCAGTTTGGGTCAGGTGCCCTGGCTGTGTCCTGTGCCAACTTCTTGTGCCCCTCCAGCTTTCTCGCTGGCTGGGCATGAGAAGCTGAAAAATCCTTCACTATAGTCTAAACATTACTTAGCAACAACTGAAAACTTCAATGTTATCAACATTCTTCACATACTGAACTCAAACCATAGCACTGTACCAGCTACTAGGAAGACAGTTAACTCTATCCCAGCTGAAACCAGGACAATATTTTAAAGAGATTGAAGATAAGTTGGGCTTTTTCTTTTCTGCTTAGACATTCTCATCTCAAAATACATCAAAAGTGTTTCTGGGTAAGCCTAGTACTTTACTAGTCATTCTGAAATGTTGCACAATAATAATTTACCCAACACAGTCACTCACTTCACTTATACAGTACCTGCTATGAGGCTATTGAATATTTTATATGAATTGAAGAATTACATCAAACTACTGAGAAAAATTGATTAACTCATTGTAAATGGTGTTGGCAGATTATAAAAAAAATTAATTTATTTCCAAGTGATATCTTTCAAACTCTTTCATACCTGTATGTATGATGGTTCTATAGTCAAGAAAAGTGTGATACACTTCAATATTGTTGATACATGAGTTGATAAGGTTGCTTTTTTTCTTGCAGATATAATAATGTATGAGAATCTTTGGTGTGGAGAAATCATGCTGCAATCTACATTTGCCAGTCAGTTACTGAATCTGGGGAACTGCTCAGCTCTCAATCCAGAAGAATGTAAGATTATAGTGCATAAATTTCCACAAAAATCACAGTAAAATAGCTATTTAAAGTACTCTGTTTTGTTGGCAATGCCTCGTACCCAGGATAAAGTGGAAATGCGAGCAACTGAGGTGTACGAAACACCTATAAAGTATGACAGGAACACCTGTGGACAAGGTGTGGTCATGATGACATCAGATAGGCATGTGTAGTTTATGGTAATGTTGGGTGCTTACCATTCAAGACTCTGAGAAACTGAAGAAACAGCAGTTATTCCAGGACTCAACCATAAAGGTTTCATGAGGATTAAATTTTTCACAAGAATTTTAGAGACTTACAGAGTAAGTAGATTCATGCAGGGAAAGTAACTCATTGCAGGCTATTAAGCACAGTTTTTAAAGATACCTGAACCACAGAGGGTTGGAGATTAAGGGGAAAATACAGTGGAAGTATCACTGTGAATTTGCATTGTTCTTACTGTCTTCCTGATGTCCATTATTGCCAGCTATTTAAGGCAGGTTCTGGGGTGAATGATCAAGAGTGGCTGTTCTTCTTACCAAGCTATGATACAAGATTTCTTTCCTGTTTTTGGTGTAGTGTAAAATACTGTACTTAGTTTAACTTTGGGGTGTTATCAAGGGGAGGCAGACAAAGTACAGTTTAATTTTGGATCAAGTGTTACACTTCTCAAGAATTTCTTTCCTTAGAATTATTGTGAAATGGTTTTGGTTTTGTCCAAAATGTACCAACTGATAAATTTTGTACTTCTAAGCTTAAAAAAAAAAAGGGTGTCCTTTTAACTTTGTTTTTTCATATAAGTTTATCCTATAGTGGATGGTGGTGTTCTCCATAGCTTACTGGCATACATATCATCAGAATTTCCACACTTTGGAGACATTCCACAAAGACAAGTTCAGAGGCTGGATAGTGTTCAGTATATGCAGCTAGACCAGCTCCAGGCAAATACATTGGTTCACTCTATCTTGAAAATTATCAACATTGTTGTATTAACAGGTAAGTTCATGCACTAGACTTTAATTTCCAAAATTTCAACAATAGGTAAAACTTAAATAGTAATTTTGCAAGGCAATTCTGGTTGTTTCCCATTCCATACACCATTGTTCGACACAGGAGTCACAAGTAAAACGTTTGTAATGTTCCACTTATGGGGGGCATAGGAGTTAGAGACAGAAAGGAAATAAAGACTGTAGTCAGCTTCTGAAAGGAGGTTATAGCACACTAGTGCTGATCCATAGCATACATGTGTCTGGGAGAAGCGTGCAGGCAGGGGGCACTGGTGATCAGTGTTGCTACTCACTGAGGGATTGGTGTGTTTTCACTAGGGAATGAGTGCTCACCATAGACTGCAGTTACTAATGTACTGACTTGTCAGTGAGATGGCTTGAGCATCTCCACAGCTCCAAATAGTGTGGTACCTGATCTTCAATAAGACAGATGATTGAAGAGAGATGCAGGTACAAAGTATAGTGTTGGGAGGTGGAATGGCAGCAGGAATATATTAGATATGAGGAGTTTGCACTCAAAATCCTTCTCAGGAAAGTTAGGTGTGTATAGCCGGACTGCTGAAAAGAGGAAGATGCTGCAGTTATGGTAGCGGAACATATATATGTTTTTTAATGGCTTTTGAAATTTGAGAGATACATTCTTGCTGTAGACCACTGCTTGAGAAAGGGGGCTGGTTTATGAATATGTCATGTGGGACAGTCAAGCTTTACTAATTCAAAGCTCACCTGCCAATTACCTTCCATGTAAGCATCCTGTCATTAAAGGAAAATTTGATTGCACTATAAATCATGTTATTCAGAATGAAGTAAGTTACTGATTATTTTAATCTAATGTTTTAGGATTTGCTTGCCTTTCTTACTTTATAATGGAACTGTGTTGCTCTCTTATAATGTTTTCTTTGAAACATTTCCTGTTTATTTCTTTCTATTTTTCTCTTACTTTGAATAAATTTTTAAAGCTAAGCATTCCTGGTTTCTTAAATACATGCAATATTTATTTATAATAATCCTTACTTGTGTGCCTTTTTGTACAAGTTCTTTTTGATTTTCAACACTGGAAAATGCACAGTATGAAACTACTAGATGTCTTACTGTGATACTCCTATTTATTCCACATGGGCACAACAGAGAAATACCTCATTAATATAATTTGTTTTGGAAATCTGAGTTTCCTGTATATTTTTATTGCAAAGACTCCTCTCCCCCAAAGAATGATGGTCAACAGTCTATGTCTGATTTGAGTTTATTCTTCTGTCACACATTCCTTTTCTTCTAATAGTGAATGCAGTTATTTCAAGATTCCTTTTGCTGAAGCAATTTTCCATGTTAAAATTAATAATTTGTTTCCATTTCTTCATAATCAGGCCTTACAGCTGCTTTCTAGCATCATCTCCACCTTCTGAAATGAACAAAACCAAATTATCTTGGGGCATTCTCAGTATTTCATGTAGTGGCTTGCCATTGATTTTAACATGCTTTGGGCAGTTGAAGACCACTGTACCTACCTGGAAAAGCAGTCTTCCTCTCTTCTTCCTGCATAACTGTTCTGATTATCTTTTCTTTACAGTACCACTGTTTCTTAGTGCTTGACTTCAAGCTTTGCACATAAATCTGATCATACTGCATTATCATCTTGTATTTATAAGATTCACATTTTTACCGAGACTGTCAATATCATGTTTATTCATTATAAATGGAGAATTTTGAAGATAGAAGTCTTCATGATTTATTATTGTACATAAATCTCAGAACTGTTAGATATTTAAAGCAAGAGTTCTTGTTCTAAAATTATTTATAAAAAATACTGTGGTTTTAGTGTGCAGATGAAACTTACACGTAGTATCCTGGGTAAGAGTGCTGTAGAGCTCTTAATTGTTTCAATTTATATGTACTGTTACTAATCCTCTTAGTGTCCTTGTACATGACTATAGTTTCCTTTTTCATGTGAAAAATTCTAGAGAAATGTTCCTCTCAGTGTATTCCACAGAAGTTACAGGAAATTTAACTTCCGATTATGACAGTTTGTTGTTGAGAGATTGAGTACAATTTCTTTCCACTTATACCAGTCAGGATGAGTGGGAGCTGAAAGATGTTCAGACACCTGCTGTTTCAAAGGGAGGTGTCCACTTGCTGAGTATTTAGGTGGATAAAGGTGAATTAATATACTTTATGCATTCCTTGAAACTAGAATCATTTTGTTGAAGAAATGAGATTGCTTTCATTCTGTCCTGAAGAAATTGTAGGTGTATTCTTGTTTGCTTATAATTGTACCGTAAAATATGTTAGCAGCATGATTTTATCTTAATATTGAGGCATGTGGGGTTTGTGTGTTTATATGCTTTTTACTGTGGAAGTTGTACAATTTCAAACTTTTTCAGAATCTGTGTATAGCTACAGAGGTGGCAGCCAAAGAAAAATTATTCTAACAGTAGAACAGAACAGAGATCAACACTATAGGATGGTGCTGTGGGGAGCAGGAGCTGCCTGGTGCCCTCAACTTCAAAGGAAAAAAGGTAAGGTCCTTGTACCCATAGGTAGCTGTAGAAGAATTTTTGTGATGCTATTAACATCTTTAAAATGTGCAGCTGGTAACTTTTTTCCATTCACCCTTTAAATACTCTTCTTGGAAGGGCAACATATTTGATACCAATTTTAACATGTCTTCTCTGTTTAGAAGCAGTGCCATCAGCAAAAGAATTTGAATGCACTCACTTTAGAAGACTGAGAAAGCATAAGTATTTAGAAACTTGAATCTAGATATAAGATGCAGTGGTGCCTAGTTATGTGACTATAAAAGAATCTTGAATGTTAACTATGTTATCAGTTTTGCTGAGTCTTCCTTATTGTTGTCTGGTTTAGCATGAATTGCTGGGGTTTTCTCTAGTTCTGATTTTCATTCTCTGCTTTCCACCTTACTACAGTGCCAGGCTTTATATGCTAACAGTCTTGCTATCAAGTTTAGCTGTAAATGACTAAAAGCATCTCTTGCAAGAATTACATAGCCTGTGTTTTAGCAGTGACTACTACCAAATTTTTGTTTTATTCCTCGCTTTGCTATTTTAAAATAAGGCAACTAGGTTTTTGTTAAATTGATAACTTAAGAGTTTGTATTTCTGATCAATGGATACACTTAAGTAAATGCTGTATTACTTGAAGCACTGAATATGTCTGCCTAAAAAGCCAATTTTTGTATAGCACAAAATAAAACCCAGAGAAGCTAAACAACCTCATAGTGCATCTTTACATATTAAATGTAGACACTCTGAATTCTGCCAGTTCTGCTTCAATTTATAAGTAATCTCTGCTCCTAGAAATCATTTAACTGCAAGAACTACCTCTTAAACTACTTGAAGAAGATGGTCCAATTTAAGCATTAATCAATTAACTTTATTGCATAATATCTACATGGCTCTTATTTTTGTGCATACTTCAGAGTAAGTAGGTATATGCTGTTCTTTAGAACAGCTTAGAAATCTTATAGAATTTAGTATGGTAGAATTTTAATCTTTTTTTCTAGCTGCAAAAAGAAGATACCAAAGGTAATTTCTAAGACACAGTAATATATCATTCTTTGATGCTTAAAGCAGAAAAGTATGAGATGTAGGTCTCTGTAGCATTAACTGTTTGTATTTGATGTAAAGCTTGTGTCTTATTCTCCAGCTAGTATTCTGTTGGCATTTTAATGATTAAAAATTATCTGAAATTCAAGATAAGAGTGATTTCTCAACTATTCAAATACTTAATCTCAGACAAACCATGAACATTTGATCCCAGTAAGATAGCCAAAAAGATAAATTCACATGATACTAAAGCATACACAACAGCTAAATAGTGTGAGTGGGTTACAGGAAGAGCATGATGTCCATCCTTGCTAGGAGTCATGGCATAGCTGTGGTGTGTGTTTACTGGTTGTACTAGCAGATCAGAAACCTCATAGTCTTGTAGAGGAAGGTATGGAGACTTGTGATTTTTAAACTGTCTACATACTTAAAATACATAAGACTATACAGTTCTAGAGCATCTAAAAATTGTTGGCAGTATGTATTGGGTTTGCGTGGCAAGGTTTTGGTAGTGGTGGGGCTACAGGGGTGACTTCTGTGAGAAGCTGCTAGAAGCTTCCCTCATGTCTGACAGAGCCAATGCCAGCTGGCTCCAAGACGGACCTGCCACTGGCCAAGGCTGAGCCCATCAGCGACGGTGGTAGTGCCTCTGGGATAACAGATTTAAGAAGGGGAAAAAAGTTGCTGTGGGACAGAAACTGCAGCTGGAGGGAGGAGTGAGAAGATGTGAGAGAAACAGCCCTGCAGACCCCCAGGTCAGTGCAGAAGGAGGGGAGGAGATGCTCCAGGTGCTGGAGCAGAGATTCCCCTGCAGCCCATGGGGAAGACCCTGGTGAGGCAGGCTGTCTCCCTGCAGCCCACAGAGGTCCATGGTGGAGCAGATCTCCACCTGCAGCCTGGGGAGGACCCCACGCCGGAGCAGGTGGATGCCCAAAGGAGGCTGTGACCCCGTGGGAAGCCCACGCTGGAGCAGGCTCCTGGCAGGACCTGCAGACCTGTGGAGAGAGGAGCCCATGCTGAAGCAGGTTTGCTGGCAGGACTTGTGACCCCACGGGGGACCCACGCTGGAGCAGTTCCTGAAGAACTGCAGCCCGTGGGAAGTTGGAGAAGTTCATGGAGGACTGTCTCCCATGGGAGGGACCCCACGCTGGAGCAGGGGAAGAGTGATGAGTCCTGCCCCTGAGGAGGAAGGAGCAGCAGAGACAATGTGTCATGATGAACTACTGTAACCCCCATTCCCCATCCCCCTGTGCTGCTGGGCAGGGGGATAGAGTATTCAGGAGTGAAGCTGTGCCTGGGAAGAAGGGAGGGGTGGGGAGAAGGTGTTTTAAGATTTGGTTTTATTTCTCATTACCCTGCTCTGATTTGATTGGCTATAAGTTAAGTTAGTTTTTTTCCCCAAGTCAAGTCTGTTTTGCCTGTGATGGTAGTTGGCTGAGTGATTTCTCCCTGTCCTTATCCTGACCCATGAGCCTTTTGTTCTCCCCTGTCCAGTTGAGGAGAGGAAGTGATAGAGTGGCTGTGTGGTGCTTATTTGCTGGCTGGGGTTAAACCATGTCACAGTAAAAGTTAAATATTTTTCATCTCTTGCTGAAAATCAGTCCAAGCTTCCAGTATACAGTCATCAGACATTCCATTAATGCTTTACACTCATCTGGTTTAAATTACAAAAAAAATTTCTGTAAACTTGATTACTTATAGTTTACTCATGTTTTGTGATCAGTTTTCTAAGCAACAGGGGAATGTTGAAGATCTGAATAATAGGTTAAATTCAGGTATCAACCAAATATTGTATCCTAGTTGGACTATGTCTTCTACTTCCGTATATCCCCTCTTGCCAAGTGCCTGTTTGTTTCCCCCTGTTTTGATTTTCCCTCAGTGTTGCTGTAGTGTTACTGCCTGAATCTTGCTTGGGGCTGGAGCATACTTAGTTCAGGGGGGCTGCAAGATCTCTATCAGATATGAGGTGCATGAAACTAGACTGATGCTCGGAGGAAAAGGGTTTTGGTGAGTATTTTGCTATAAGACACTGCGTCTGACAGCAGATTTTTCAGGAGCTTGCAATTTTAGCAAGTTACCACCAAAAATCAGACTAATCCAAAATATGAAAATACTAAAACACACTAATAAAATGCTTACACAAACACTGGAATACATAAAAAACAAACACCTCAGTTTTTCTAGCCTTATTTCCGAAAACAATTATTTTGCTGCAACTTTCAGCTTGAGCAAACATGGGAAAAAATAACAGCCTAAATGGTTATCAGACTTGATTAGTAGGTGAATATTGGATTCTTATAACAAAGTGAAGGATGACCCAAAATGTATTGCTTTTCTGTAATCTCCATTTTTAAAGTATTTTTCTTTATGACAGAGTCAATTGGAAGATGGAAAATTAATTCATATTTTTAAATCGGAACATTGTGGAGATAAAAGTTGAAAAAACAGGGACATATTAAAGATGGAAGTTGATTAATAACATAAAGACTTTTTTTCTAGACATTGCCAACTTTTCCTTATTAGAGCTGACAAGAAATTTCAGAACTGGTTTCTGTTTCAAAACATTGAGTTGTCTTGAAAGCTGAATTTTGTACAAGTGAAAGCATCATTCTGTATTGGGAGGACTCAAGCAGAGTTTATAGGGAAAGAAAAGGAAAAACCCTACATGTCATCAGGCTTGAAATAAAGTTGCCAGAGCTAAGCATATGAGACTGTCTTACTGATTTGTTTCTCAATCTTGTAAGTGACCTTGGCTTTCTATAAATTAAGGTATAGACAGTAAACACTTCTGTTTGCTTTTTTGTTCTGTAGATCACATATGGGACTTTAGATACCTTCTGGTCCAACATAGTTCTGTCTCAGGTGACTTTGAACTGCACACAACTCCATGGTCATCCTGTGAGTGCTTGTTTGATGATGACAAAAGGGCAATTGAATTTAAAGAAAAGTTTCAGAAAAGCAAAGCATCCCTCATGCAAATGACAAAGCTCTCAGCACATTTGGAGGAAAAATGCTCAGGTAAAGTTTTCCACAGCTCTCTAATGTCTTGTGCCGTGCATAACTAAGCAAAATAAATGCTTTGTTGATCAAGTAAAAGACTTTTTTGCAAGTTAGCACAGTTCTGGGAGTCTGAATTTATTCTGGAGGCTGCTGCTCAGTACCTAGCCAAACTGTGAATGCAGCCTTCATTCAGTGAGCCCAGAGGTGAGATAGATGTGGTATATGGTACCATAAAAAGATAGCTTTGGAACATAGGGAAAAATGCTTCCTTTTGTTGTCCACACCAGCCAGTCTAGTAATGATGCGATTAATTGCTGAAAGTTTGTTGAATAGTGTTTCTCTGAAACTGGAATTCTCTAAGGCAAAAGTAAAATAGCTACTGCTATTGAAAACTTCTTACAAAAGAGCAAATAAAACATTTTGCACAGTTATCCCCTCCCAGATAAACCTAGAAGATTGCTAAGGTTGGTGTTAAACATTAAGAAGTAACTACACAAAGTTAGTATTGCAGCATCTAACTTTAGTTTATGTATAAATAGTAGAAAGCGAAGTTGTTAAAACTATGCTTTTCAGTGTCTCTGAATTAGCGTAGAGGAAAAGCAATTGGAAATTATTTGCACAATTCTGATCTCTTGATTTCTCACTCAGGGTCTTCTATAGTGGCATCTACCACAATAGTACCTGAAAATATAGTACTTCTATACATTTTAAAATAATATTTAACCACAATGATTTTTCACTGCATGTATCATCTCTAAAAATATGAGCATGTGCTACTAAAGGAAAAAAAAACCAGAAAGTTTTACTGGTAATGATTTTGGTTTTGAATCAACTGTAACCCTTGCTTTTGCTTTCAGTTACATATAAAAATGAATGCAGATTTGATTGAAATTGCTTTTGTAGGAGTGATTCAAGTGAAAGCCCGTATCTTAGAACTGAAGTTTACCATTTCAACTGGTCAATACAAGCAACTCGTCTTCCATGCTGACACTTCACTGGAGTGTGTTTTGGCTTCTCTGCCTATGATTACATATTCAGGTTGTGCTAAATGTGGTTTGGAACTACAGGCAGATGAGAACATGATCTACAAGCAATGTGTTCGATGTTTGCCATACAACAAAGTAAAAATGTTCTACAGGTAAACAAAGTAAAACTAAAATAATGTGTACTAGTAGGGAAGTAAACTATGAATTTCTCTATTTTAAGTTCCCCCATATATAAAATTCTGTATTTAAGGTGTGGTTAGCAATTCCTGTTTTTCTAATGAATTTTCAAGGAGCTGTTCTTGAATTTCTGTATTATATTGCCATTATTTATAAGTGATATTCTTTGTTTAAGTGTAACTTTTTAATTTCTTAGAATACTACGTCATACAGTAACAACATTTCCCCAGTACCGTGTCAGTAAGTTAAGATGGAGTAGGAGCTTGAGGACCAAAGGAAAACTCCTTGAGTGTCTTGTTTCAGCCTAAGTTTGAAATGGTGAACGCACAACCATATTTTTAAACTGATTAATCAATTTTAGCCTTTCAGAAATAATATTAACAAATGTTTTCAATAAACATTCTCACAGACATCAGAGATTCTAAGTTCTCAGCAGATGGCACTATGAGACACATTTATCATGCTCTACAGCTACCTGAAAGGAGGTTGTAGTGAAGTGGGTGTCAGTCTCTTCTCCCAAGTAACAAGTGATAGGACAAGAGGAAAAGGCCTCAAGTTGTGCCAGGTGAGGTTTAGATTGGATATTAGGAAGAAGTTCTTCACAGAAAGGGTTGTCAACCATTGGAACAGGCTGCCCAGGGAAGTGGTTGAGTCACAATCCCTGGGGGTATTTAAAAGATGTGTAGATCTGGTACTTTAGGACACTGTTTAGTGGTAGACTTGACAGTGCTAGGTTAACGGTTGGACTTGATGGTCTTAAAGGTCTTTTCCAACCTAAACAATTCCAGGATTTACTTAAAGACAATAAACTAAACAGATCCAGCTGATGTAGGAACAATGTTATTAACTAATTGTTCAATTATTAAATTTATCTTGGGCTTTTGAAATATAAGTATCATAGTGACTTGAAAGATGTGTAGGTAGAGGAGGTTGACACAACTATAGACATAATAAAATTCTAGAATATATAAATTTTCTACCAAAATTCTTTCTAAAATTATTCCAAAACGATTTCATAGTGAGTTCAATGAATCATTGCATACTCAATAGTTTGTCACTTGGCTTTGATTTAAATACTACAATCCCATTTGTCTAACAAAGTAGCGACTTAGTCTTTTTCCTCTAGGCAAAATAGTCTTACAGCATTAGGTTTATATGCTATTTATTTTCCTATGAGGGAGGATTAAGTGCAAAGAGATTTTTTTCTTAACTGCAAAGGTTCCCCCTCTTTTGTAGGATTATGACCTTTCATGTGGTCCTGAAACACCTCAGTTTACTCTGTTGCACAAAAGGTGATAGACAAATGATAAAGTTTTCCCATGTTTGTATTCACAGCATGTGAACACATCTTGATGTGGAACTAAAATGAACAACTTTTTCAAAGAAAAGTCTGTCACTTTTGTACTGAAATTTTGCTCTGATTAGTAAGAATGCATCTCCTTGGTAGTATTTCCAGATTCTGTATTGTAGGATAACTTAGTACATTTACATCTTAACAGAAGAAAATCGGTCTCTTGCTAAAGAAATACCTTGTTAAAATGAAATTAACTTATTAACTAAATATGCTGTCCTAGCATTATTGTGCTACTCAACAGCTTCATACATCAGTGGTCAGTGTTAGTCTTGTTTATAAAACTGTATGCACAATTAGTAGAAAATTACTTTTTTTTCTGTAGTTTGCTAATTCATGTCCCCTTATCTCAGATTGGTTTTAATCCCTCAATATAAGGAGGTAGTAAGTTCAGTATGCTCTATTTCTAGCAATGCAATAGCTATCAGCATCTCCTTGGGAGTAAAATCTGCAGAGTGTTTTCTGTTTAGTATGACTAAATGTAATAATACTAACCACTGTAGACTTAAAACATAGTATTAGTCTGTAATTTAATTTGCTTCTTTGTGATTCAGGGAATGTAGTAACTTATTAACTTAACATAGAAATTTTATTTTAACAGTGAATGTTTAAGATATGAAATAGACACTATGATAGGAAAATAGATATTATGACAGGATCTCATTATTTAAGAGACTTGCATAGGATTAAAATCTCAGGTTTCAATACTGTACGTCATTGAAGTCATCCCTTATCTTTTCCCTTTGAAATGCAGGAGCCCAGTTTTGTTCATCTGCTGTGATTATGATGAAGCTCATCTTTTCCTTCAGATGCTGAAGATACAAGCTTAGGATAGATGCATGTCTATATGCCTGTAGCTTGCTTTTTTTTCCTAAGCTAGATGCTCAGAACACTGAACACTTCAACAGTAGCAGTAATAATGAGGCAGAAGATCATAGAAACTTACACTTTACACAAGTACTGTCATATAATGTGTGTAAATATTTCCATATTCTTTTTGAGCTAGAACTATGAATATCAAGCTAGAAGAAATCATGAAAACTAAGACAAGCTAAAATATTTTGTATTTCAGAGATCACCTCCTAGATTTCAGGTATCACAGATAGGTCCTTGTTTCTTACATCTGTCTTTGCCCAAACTTTCAGTTTCCTACCATCTTTTCCCTGGAATTTGGTATGATGGTAGTGTTCCCTTCAGATAGTTCATTTTTTCAGTCTATACCAATGAGTGTTTGTCATTCAAAAAGATGAACTTTTTAACAGTAGCAGTAATGAGATAGGAGATTCCTGGTACTTATGCTCAGTGGGGATTGAACCTAACTCTTCTGTAACAGTGGAAAAGCCTACCAGCTTCACCAGCTTTATATATATAGGTACTAAAGACTCTTTACTTAGTAGCCTCTAAGGACTATTTTAGTAGAACTATGTATGCCTTTAGTGAAATTTAGTTATATCCTTAAATATATTTCTAACTGTTTTACAATTATTTAAATTCACTATATTAAAAACAATGGTATTTAAGGAATAAAGTTAATTGCAAAATTGAATTTTCTGTGGCCCTAGTGAAAGAAAATTAACAATGCTAGGCTCTGTTTTGAAGGCTGTGTTGAATTTTCTGTCTCCCCATGACAGTTCACCCTTGTTGAAGTAAATAGGATTACCTGAAAGAAAACTTAGATGACCTTGAGAACAGAGTATGAACTGAGAAACAGGTAGTCAGCATATAATAATCAGAAATGAAGCAAAATTAATCTTTCCTAATGCATTACTTGGTTTGTGAGCTACATCTGTAGACTACATTTGCTTATGGTTTTGAAAGCTTTAAATTTTGCAATGTCTCTTAGTACATTTCTCTGTGAACGCATTTAAGTTAATTATACTCTTTCTAAAATGTTAATTTAGTATTTCTGGAAGTCATAATAACTTTCATGTACTTCAACATAAATTGCCTAAACCAAAATACATTTCTTCAGAGATTAAATAGCAATTGCCCACAATTATTTGGGAAGCTGAGCCTGTAAGTGTACTGTTGTTAAGATTGCTCTCATGAAGGGAGCCAGCAGTCTTTAATGACTACAAATAGTCTGGTCCATGGTTTCTGTCTAAACCAAAAGATTTGAAATAATCCCACGGATAATCAGACATGGAGTTCTCTTATCTCTTTTGATCACTTCACTTAAGATTATGAAATTTAGCAGTAGTTTTTAGATTAACAGATGGCAGGTCAAATGACTTGCCTACTGGGAAAGTGGCATATTTGCAGTCAGTTCCCTTGGTGCCTCACAGGCATTCAAATTAGTGCTGTTAGGTATATTCTGCATCATGCTAACTAAATTAATAACACTCTCCAGTTGTCAGTCTACTGAAGTACTGGCTGACTGTCCTGTTTGATAGTGCAGCTCTACTAGTCTCTTGAAGTGACTGCCCTTTTGTTTCTGCCATCTCTGCAGTGAGCACATTTTATCCTGTTGGGAGCATCTCCCATTGAAAAGTTCTGCACTCAAGATGATTGTGCCTTATTTTATTAGTATATTTAACATATACTGTTTTGGTACTGTTCCAAGATTGCTATAACCAGGATTTACATTATTGTCATATGTCCTGATGTTCACCATTTTAGTTTCTTCTGTAGAATGGTCAGCATATGAGCATTGCATCCTGCTTTGATCAGAGCAGTGCAGATTTTCTAAGTGTGAGTATTGTGATGGTGCAGATGTTGCAGGTCAAATTGTAAGTAGTCTGAGGGCAGTCAAAGAGCATATGTTGGGTAGAAGCTGTATTAGCTGTATAAACGATTAGGCTTAGTAAAATCACTCAGAAGCTTGAAAGCAAGCAGAAACTACCTGTTGAACATCACTATAGAGGACTGCTAATGTATCATCATCTCACAGAAGCATAGCAAAAACCAATAGCAAGGACTTATTTGGGGGAATAATAAAAAAGGTATGGCATCAATATTGACAGGTTGGAAAGACAAACACTTAAAATATAGGGAATACCTGTACTAAAAAAAGGATCACTTCTTACCAGTTGCTTGTCATCCAATATCACTTTTGAATCAGTTGAAACAGCAAAATTTTGAAAGACCAGTGCTTGTGGGACAGCAATCCCTAACCAGGTTCATTTCAGACCTAATAGGAATACTATTGACCATATGATTTCCAGGAAGAGGAGGGATTTTTACTTGTATAAGGGTATGCGAAACCATTTGGTATTTGTCATAGTACAAAAGATGCTGTCTTGGTATTGCGTAGTGGCTATGAAGTGGTATACTAAGACAATATTAGGTGATGTTGATACAGATGATACAATTCCAAGTGATACAGCTAAGCTTGTCTCCCTACTTTGCATTTCAAATCTCTATGTACCCCTTGTATATTTGTAGGTACATATACTTACATATTAACGTTTATACTTTAAATATATAAAGTTCAAAGCCATAAATGACATAACACTAATTCATAACAGTGCAGCTCTCGTCTTCTGGGAAAAGACTACTGTCTAAGCATCGTTTTCTGCAGTTCTCTGAAAATAAGGCTTACTTGATAGGTTTAGAAGTTATTTTAACATTGAGTAGTAAATTCACTATACGTATCTCAAACTCATTCCAGCTCTACAGATTTGACAGAGGTGAGTGCATAGAGATTTTCTAGTTCTTGGTGTTATGGTGGAAGGTAATATTACATTGTGTTACTTTCAGAAATTTTGCTTCAAAGAAACATAGCAGCTAACTTTCAAGAGTTTTTTGTTTTCTGATCTAGACCTGCTTTGATGACAGTAGAAGATGGAGGATATGAAATCTATGTTCATGTGGTGTCTGAGTTGATGGAAAAAATCTTCCTAAATATTCCTGCAGACTGGCTGAACAGATTAGTAGGTACTGTTTAATGAATTACTTGTGATAGAAACAGGCAGCAAAATTCACAATGGAAGTAAAATTATTAATTATTGACAATTTAGAATTGGGATGAGATTGTTCTGGAAATATGATGATTGCTCATAAGTAAGTCTTGTATAAGACAAAAAAACAACCTCAAAAGAGACCACTTCAGTTGCTGTCTGACAAACTCAGAAGTTCAGAGTTGAGGTAGCAACAACAAGAGGTGACATGGTATGAGCATTTATTGTATGTTATATAACTAAATATTTGGTAACTAAATGGATTCCTTATATGCAAAATAGAATCTCCTAGCAGTTTTTAGAAATGGCTAACATGCTTTCATGACGTAAATAACTGAGCGGTGTTTCAGACAGGCTTTCTTTGATACATCCTGTTTGACTTCTTGAGAGGTGTTTTAATTTATTCACAGGTGTTAGTTTAATGAGTAACAGTCTTATCACATCTGTTTTAATGACTTTTTAAAAACAAAGTTAATTTTCTATTCAGACATTGAGATACACTTCCAGTAATTCAGTGTAGCTTTCATGGAGGTGGAACTTGAATGTTAGGTGCTATTGTGAAAATAAAGAGTAAATTGGATTGTTCTGTCTTTGCAGTGCCCTCTTCAGATATGATCTACAGCACAATAGTAGCAGATCTGTGTCATTTGCTACTATCGGATAAGGAAGCATCCTATTTGTTGGAAATTAGGAGCCATTTTGTGCTAGATGAAAACAGCTATCCTTTGCAAAAGGATTTCCATCTGCTAGATTTTCATCCTGATCTTTGAAGCATTGACCTCTGCAATAACTGAGTAACAGAGACCGTAGGAACATACAGATGGCAAACAGAAGGAAAAATGAATTAGCTCAAGGAAGCAAATCTCTTGAAAAATACAAGAAAGGATTTTGGTTTTAATGTATACAAAAAAACACCCAAAAGGACTGGTATGGAATATCTGCTAATAGTATATACTGCTGCTGTAATACTGATAAATTGTCATAAAGTATATTTTTATACATACATTTTTATCTTAATGAACTCTTACTGGGTATCTGGTTTCCTTTTCTCCCTAGAAAAGTTCACTAGTATTGAGAGACTGCATTTTTCTCAGATATGGCAGATTAGAGGAAGACTGCTACAGTTCAGTAATATTTTAGTTACAAGGTTTTTGTTTTTCTTACCCAATATGCTGTCTGTAACTTGGTTATGTCTTGGCTTGCTTTGCTGTTGTGGTTGCTTTCCTTCTTTTAACAGCAGAATTTCTGCCATTGTTTTCTCTTGTAAAATAGAACTGTCTCACTGAACCTAATTTTGTGTATCTAGAAGTTATTGCACCAATTTGAGGTTTTAAACAGTTTAAACTGGTGCATTCTTCCGTGGACACTTTAAATTATTTAATTGTTGTAGTATTTATTGTTGTGGTATTTATCCAGCATAAGCTGGCAAATAAACTTAATCACCTTAAGCCAATTTAATCAGTTTAACACTGGTCTGCAACATTTTCTCCCAACTTGATCAGATTTAGAAATTAATTTAATTATTTTTGAAGTCTTACTGTATTTTGATACTGATTTTTATCAGTAAAAGACTGAGTAAATGATGACTGCACCTGACTTCATAAAGTAACAATCTCTCAGGCTTCAAACAGAACTGTTCTCAAAACTGAATTTGGTAAATCAAGTTGTCAAATGGAGGTAATATGACTGTTGAACAGCTTTCATGTGCTGTTTCTTGGAAGTGGCTACTTACAGTTGAATAACCATGTTTCCTGGTGCTAGTTTGGATTCTGTTGTATCTTATGGGAAACCAGTTTGGGACTGTTGGTTTTTAATGATGTTGATTAGAGCTATGTGTAAGCCATGCATTTTCTTGTGTACCAATAAAGGGAAAGATGATAATGTTTCTGATCAGTCTGGCAGCATGAGAGAATCCTAAGGACTGTTGGATAACATTGAAGAAATGAATTCTCAACTGAAGTTTCATGAGGTCACTTGTCTTATTTCTGTATTTAACTACTTGTGTACTGATCAATCTGGTCAGAGTCTATTGATCAAACAAGTTCATGCAGCTCTGCTCATAGCAAACTTAGTCTTCTGGTTTAAGCTCTAGCCATCTTGTGATAAAATAATTCCCCAATATTTTTGTCTATCTCTGAAACAGTGTCTTAACAGTTTTGTCAGCGAGCTTAGAAATGCTGATCTTACACCAGCAAAATAATTTCCTGCTTTGCCAAGATACCTGAGACTAGTATAAGACAGCACAGTGACACCAAAAACTATGCTCAACACTAGCACCACTGGTGTGCAAATCATGTGCAAATGGCAGGACAAAATCTCCAGAAGAAACTAGGTAGCCCCTTATACAAAGGAAATACTGCAGAGTCTCTCTAGAGGAATGATAATTTCCACAATGTTGAGCCTAGGGCAAGGGAGGAACCAGTCACAGAGGAGAATTGTAGTGTCCTTGTCTGATGATCAAGAATGAAAACTTACTTTTGCTACTGTTAATAAATTGTGCCTAAAGATAATATGGAAAATCACAGCTTTGTAGAACAAGAATTCAAGAGACTTGCAATGATTGAATTTCACCTCACTTGTAAAAGCACTTTTTATCTTTAGTTTCATGTGACCTGGCAAAAACAGGATGATGTTGTCCCAACCAATCACTTTGGGGAAAGTCCTAAGCATCTGTGCCTTTTATACCTTATTCTAACTATGCTTTACTCAGTAGCGTCTGATTCTGGAATGTGAATTTCTTAATGCCAGGGAAGACTATATTGAAGGGAAGAGCAAGTTCAGTGTTTGGGTTTAAATGATATATTAGCACTATTGCTGATCCCATATGAGTGAAAACATTCCCGGAGCATTTTGAGTTTAGTAAGACTCTTGAAAACCAGACATTGATTACATCAGAGAAATCCTAAAGATTGTTTTACATCCTGTCAATGTGTGGTCTCATTAGGATGATTTGATAACTTTGGGCAGAAGTCATGCCAGCTGGATTACTGAGCTGTATGTGACTAACCAAGTTCTACATACTGTGGTTAGATCTTTCCAGCTGACTTGGACTGGACTGCCTCATTCTCTTCTCATGATTTTTCAGATCACCACTGTGACTCTTGTTTAACAGTATTCCTTCTTGAAATCCAAGCTACAAACATGATACCATAGTTCAATGTTAACTTTAATAAATTTACCATAATTCTATAGTTTCTTTGGTTCCTAGTAATTCTGTGTAAAATTTCTAGGTCCTGCTGCCTTCAGACTTTTCTCCCTGCCTTTCAAACAGGAAACCATTTTACTTTCTGTGCCTCTGAGATAAGAGATTTCTTCTGAAGGCGCTTTTTGATCCTTTATCACCTCTAATGCATTTTGCTCCCTTTCAGTTTCATCAAGCTGCTGCTTTTAGAATGTACTATTAGGAGCAAGATATTATCAAATAAATCCATCTGGTTTCTCATGTCCTCACTTAGAGGGAAGGATAGAGTAGTGCAGATAGCACTGATCATTAGGCTTCCTAAAACACTAGTATAGGTGTAATTTTAACTGGGAGAGAAGGTAAGGTAGAGAGTAATCCACAAGGGAATATAAATAAATACTCTGCTTGAGTAGTGGTAGGGCTTCTTCTCTTGAGATCCTGTTCTCTAGAACAAGAATGTAACCATTATGTCTGTTCTAAAATGGTGGTAAGTTGCTGCTTACTGTCATTTGATGGGGTTGTACTTTCATTAAGTTACATACTAGATTTATTGCAGAGCTTTATAAATTCCTGTATTTGTCAATAGTAATGGGAAGTATTGAGGAAGGTGTCACATTTTGTATGATCTTATTTCTTGTGTATTTCTTGGATGGGTATTTTCTGTACTATGCATCTTGGTAAAATTCTGAAATTTTTTAGAGGAAAAGAAGCACTGTTAGGCACTGGGAGGTCATGTAATCATTCCTCCTCCTTCATCTTGATATGAGTCTCAAGCACAAGACCAGATGGATGATCCATAAAAGGCAGTAGGTAAAAAAAATTGTTCTATTATGTGACAATTGATAGCACTGTGTTATAATTCCTTCTTTAATAATCTCGCTTTACTGGAATAATTTTCTTGTTCAGTAATAGTCAAAAAGGACCCTTCTCATTTACTTCACTTGGATAACCTTGAGCAAAGTCAAGTACATTGGTAAGTGCATTTAAATGTTTCTTCATGATTTTAGCTGGAATTATTGAATACACCAACTGAAAGTATTGGTACTCTTAATGTATAAGAAGCACAAAGAAAAGAGACCACGTTAGTACAATGCATTGTTTTATTACTTGGACCATACTGTACATCAAATCAGACAGGTGACTTCCCACTTCAGAGGTATATGTAATGTTAATAGACACTGTACATGACATACATCTTCCTGGACAAGGTAGTAAAGAATGTTTCAGACAGGTAAACAGTTTACTTTTAAGATATTTAATGTTTATTGGTATAATTTAAATCAGAGGGACATAATGTATTTGGTAAAATTGCTTTATTATAGTAATGTAGTTATAAAGTCTCTATATAGTTTTCCTTCCCAGATCAAACATGTTGCCTGTTAGATTAATTTTCAGTGGTTTTGCAGGAGTAAAATTTGAAAACAGCTGTTTGGGGTTGGGGGTGCTGGCATTACTCATTTAACAGAGATATAATGAGGGCTGGTTTTGTAAAATCCAATTAAATGTAATGAGTCTAGGCTTATCTTATATCCAGCGGTGCAGTTAGCAAGATGGACTGAGGCTACCATGTAACATTTCAAATAGGGGATCAGGTGAAGTGGAGTCTGTTATGTTACAATTCCTCTCAAATATATTCTCATTCATAATATTTCTTTTAGATAACAATATTATCAAAGTGGAAAGTGTTCTCATCTCCCCAGAGAAGCCTCATTTTTTTAATATATTGAATTAATTAATATTGTATCCTGTTTGAAAGGAAGTTGACTTTCTTTCAGCTGTGGAGAATAATGGTCCTCTTGGAATGTAATTGTACAAAATGTTTTGCTGCAATAGTCTGTGTGTCTGGTTTACAGCTGTATAGCATGAAAGGTACAGAGTTCAGGTCTCCAGTGAACAATCAAGAGAAGACTGTCCTATTTACTTTATTTTTATTAAAAATAATTGCTCTGAATTATTTTACAGAACAGTAATTTACTTAACAAAGAAAACTCTACCACTAAAACAGACAAATGTCCTGGGGGCTTAAGCTAATTGAATTTTCTGTGTAAGAATGGCCATACTAGGTCAAACCTAAGGTTATTGTAATCAATGCTCTGTCTCCAGGAGAGATGTGTTTAGGGAGAAATATATAAGGACAGGACAGGTGCCTTGTATTACTTTCTCAGAGTACTCCAGTAGTCCTGCAAGCCTCCAATCATTTGTGACTTCAGGACTTCTTTTATGCTTCTCCCTTAGTATCAACACAGTGTGTTGTATGTTGGGGTCAGCTGAAAACATTGAACTGAATTACTGCAAGAAATGCATTGTGCTGAGGGTTGTGAACAGGTGCTCCTAGGTTTTTGATCAAGAAACACTCAGTACTTTCCACCACTCTTATTCAAAAGAGGTTTTAAATATAATGCTGCTATTGTAAATAAATTGTAAATTTAGTAGTCAACATCTTTGGGGCTTTGTCTGTTTCGGCATACTTAGTGGGTTTCCATCCCTTTTGGTGAAGCTACTCTGTTGTGATGCAAGGCAGTGGACAGTTAGGCCTGGTATCATCATTGACAATTCTTAGCTTGTTTTAGGTTCTGTCCGCATGATGGATGATCATTTGTGCCCAGCATAACCAAGAACTGGAATTTACTAGTCAAAATAACTAATACTGGGAGATTGTTTGTCTTCCTGTTTTGTTTACTCTGCTGCATATTAATTAAATTGGACATACATTTTAAAGAGAGGAATGTTAGAGTTCCAGCCTACCAAGGACCAGGTCTTCTCTTTGCATTTGGGCAAGGAAAGAATTTACTTATTTTATTCTTGTCTACTTAGAAGTGTAAAGTGGTCAAAGATTTTGTACCCTTTATCATTAGGTTAGGAAAGACAGTGAGAGCTTTTCCATTTTAAGGTTGTTTTTTTAATCTGTGCTGTTTACATGCTGTGGCAGAGAGCATGCCATCGTTTAACCAACTCCTTGGGCTTGCTGATCATTTCATTCCAGTGTTCTAGTTCTTTGCCACGGGTATACATGAAAGGCCCAACTATTACACGTCCTAGCAGATGTGCTTCTGGGAAAACAAAAAAAGCTATTAGTGATTAACACCTGTGAGTGCTTCTCTGAAATCCTTACCTAATTTAGAACATTAACTTGTATTTCTCAAAGTAATGCATGTTCTGAAAGTTATTTTTAAACCAAAATTTTCATCGAGGAATTCACTCTAGATTTCAAGTTCCGTAGTTTCTGCATGGTAAGACTCAGCATTAAAAGGTACTGCAGTAAGTGGGCCTACCCTATTGCCTGCGCTCTAAACTAGAATCTGTTTAATGTGCACAGACCTGTATCTGCCCAGCCCCTGTACTTCAAGTGTCCTGTGGAAGTGTGTGCTAGGTTGGGGCATCACCAAACCTAGTAGGGTTCATATGATGCTCTAGCTTGGGAAAGAATAGATTTAGTTACTGAGACAGCTGGGAGTGGCAATATGTGGGTTGCCACTGACCACCCTCTGCCAGTGAGGGGATTGTGTCTTTGTGCGTGAACTTTTCAGCTGTGGATGGGGAGAACAATTTGAACCTGCCTTACATGAACTTCAGAATGTTTGTAAAGCATTTGGCTGTCCACAAATGATGAAAGGCTCGAGTACTGATCCTGGTTCTTGTCAATCCTCAAAGCCAAAGCACCTCTCCAAAATGTCACCTAAGGGAATTTTTTTAGGAGCATATGAATCCAAATGAGGTTATTAACGTTTCATTATTGAGATCATATTTGTACTGCAGGGAAGATGCTTTTCTTGTGAGCAGTGGAAATACTGAATTCTGATTTCCTTTTCTAAGCAGAACTCCTTAATGGATTCTCTGACAATTAGTAAGAGGTAACCTCAAGCATCAGGTTTTCTGATCCCTCCCCCAAATGGGGATGTTTGTAATCTCTCTTTCTTCTTTCTCACGGCTTGAACTGCTGTGATAATTAAAATTCCTATTCCTCTTTCAAATTTGGTTAGGAACAGTGAATGCCTTCAAAATTTTGGAGGTTGGGGGTTACACACATGAGTGTTCACAGAATGTAATTACATAAGCTTTTTTCTTAGGATACCAAAATGAAACAACAGTACAGCACCTTGTACTGACAGTGACCAGCCTACAGATATTTTATTTATGTCTTCCATTAAATTTATCTTTAGCCTCTGAAATAGAGACATACACTTACTGCAATAATTTATTCTGCTTTTTAAAGAAACAGCCTGTGAAATTCCCCCAACCTTTTATATGTTTTGTGATTGTTTCTGCAAAGGAATTAGTTCCTCCCATGTTTAAATATATCTGCAATATGTAAGAGATTTACCACATCTTAACTGTAATAATTTACATAGCTTACTTTCTCCCTTGATGCTCTGGAGCACAGACAGACTCAGGCTTGCTGTATCCAGCTCTGTCTGATCTGCCTTGAAACTGAAGGTTTCATTATACACTGGATTGGGAGATCCCAGAACAGCTGTTGTCTTTTTACTTTTGATGAATTTGTTATGGTTCATTAGTGAGACTTTGACATACACACCTTGGAGAGAAAGAAATTCAAGGAGAAAATACATCAGAGGCAGTTGGGAGAAGTCTTAAGGAATTTCTTGCTTTCAGGAGTCAATATTAAGTATAAAATTAGAACATGAACAATTCGTGAAATGTGCATGGCAATGCATAATATTAAGCAAGGAGTACACAAAGTACTTGGGGTGCAGTTTTGCAGTGCACTTTCCCATTTAAGAGCTGTTAAAAGGAGCAGTCATATTCTTACCCTGCATCCTTGATCTTATATTTGTATACCTTCCCTTCATCTGATGGAGACTTCTTTGAAGGCTTAGTTTGCTGGGTCAGTAGTTAATTTTGTATATTTGATCATGAGTGTTTGATCTAACACAAGGGAGGCTGTAATGGAGGAGCCATGTTGTAGAGCTGCAGCCTGTGCTTGGATTGGATGTGTTTCAGGGGAACAGATTCTCCTAGTCAAAGAAGAATCTTTAAACAAAAGGTTTTACTAATGACTTCTAGCCCTGTGGTAAGGGTTCTATAAAAAATTTCAGGAAAAGATGAATGATTTCTGCTCATTCTTCTAGAAAATATTACAAAAACTGTGAGTGCGTGTGGGAACAAGAACACGAAAAAACTTTGCTTTGCTTCCTGAAGGGGAGCTGTATTGCATTGTGGTCTTATTCAGTACATCTTTGACAATGAGATACAGAGCAGCCTGAAATTGTCCATTCTTCCCTACCCTTCTACAAAATCTAGTGACAAACATGTAGAAATTTCATCTTAATTGATGGCTAAAGATCTGTTCTTTTTGCAGTGAAGCAGTAATAGATTCTATGCTTCTACTGTGTTTATTACTACCTGCTATTCACTTAAGGTTCATCTGTATAGCAAAAATCATTAGAAATGTCAGGATTGAGACAGCATTTGATGGACTCCTAATGTCTCCTTGTTATTTCTACAGATCCAGTAGGCCCTCATTACTGTTGCAGAGGGTGCAGGATTATGAGAACAGATTTTTTTGACAGAGCTGCCACCCGAGTGCTATATATGGAAGGAGATACTATGTAAACTACTTGCACAAAGTCTGACTTTTCATTACTGTCTTATTACTACTTAATAGATTTAATTCAGTAATGTGAATCTAAAAATAAATATTTCCTTACTGTCCTATACTGCATATCTACCATGAAAGATTAGTGTTGCACTAATCCCTGTTAATATAGAAAACTTCTTATTCCAGTTTCTTCAGGATTTACCAGATAATCTGTGGACCCTAAATCATACTTGAAGGGCATTAGCAAAGGAAATAACCCCCAATTTATTTAATTTTCCTTTTTTTTTCTTAGTAATATATTCTGGAGAAGTGCCTTCTGGCAGCTCTTCCTTCCAGAACGTGCCCATGACTCTTGGTTGTTATGATAACTTCAAGTATACTAGTACTAAAATAACATGGCGGATTCATGATAGATTTGTAGAAAGAAACACAGAGTTCTGGCTCTGTGCTACAGAACTTCACAACAACCTGCAAGCAAAGACATGATATATTAAGTGTGCTCTCCCTCTCTTGTAAAGCTATTGACATGATGTAAAATTAGAACATTTGCTTTTAGTTCGTGATGCTACTTTCTTCATCTGCCACAAACAAGTCATATTTTTTTCTGGCCATCTTTACCTTGGTTATTTGTTTTCTAAAACTAATACATTCTGTAATAGATTTCTCTTTCAACAAGTGCACAGGGTATGATTCTGCTTGTTGGAAACCTCTATAGTCTCATAATTTTACTGTGCATTTCTTCATTTGTGAGTTTTACTCTAAGCAGAGCAAATTTATCTCTTCATGTGAATGTAGATTTACTCAGAAGGCATTGTTTCTAAAGCTAAACATCCTGGTAACAGCCCACTCAAACCTCAGAAAAACTTCATGTGTGCATATAGAGAACTAAACCTCTTTTCTTTTTAACTGCTGGGCGTATTTTGTGTTTATATTATTTAGTTTCAAAGCTCTTCAAAAAAAATCACTACAGATTCAAACACAAGTTTGGTTCTTCCATCTATTTTGCTTTGAGTGTTTAGATTTTCAATAGCATTTTGAGGTAATCTCTACACTCAACATCTCTGAGCCAAGGACACATGAGCATGATGTACCAGGAAGACTCCCACTGCAGTAAGGAGGAAAAATTGTGACTCCATGCCATGGTCCTTTGAACAACGGCCAGGCTGTCCTAAAATGGGAATTTTTTCCAGTTCAGTTGTCCCTAGGACAGCTGTTCAGTGTAAGCAGTTGTCCTGCAGCTGCTACCCCTGGGCTTTTGCCTTGAGGCAACTCTGTTAATATCAATATCCCCTGAAATGCTACCTTCTCTGGATTGGAGTGCAGCAAAGGGATGTTGCTCACTGTATTAAAGCTGGAGAAAAAAAATTGCTACTGATGACATGAGACAAACCATTTATTATGAAACAAAACCAAAACATAGCAGAACTGGCTATCAAAATCTAATTACCCCAGTAACAAAGTATGGCTTTTTTCCACTCAGATTAAATCACACGGATGTTTATTTGTTCTTTTCAGAGTCCCTCAGCACAAGCCTGGGTGGACAGATGAGGAAGGACCAAATTAAAACAGGAATTTTGGAGCTGATAGCAGAGAGGAAATCACACTTACTGACAGCATGGCTCTCCTCCTGGAGCTTTAATCCTCTTGCCCTCAGAACCACTACAGTGAGACGGCCCAGGTAGTCATTGTAGCTGAGGGAGAACTGGATATCACCATGCTCTGAAGGAGGCTTTGGAAGCAGGAGAACACTTGTCAAATATATCTCAAAAACTCCCTCTTCACACAGACAAATGGGGGGGGGCAAGTTCTTCATACTAGTAGTTTCTGCCACACTAAGGCATGTGAGTGAATTGTAATGGCTTTATTTATGCTGTTGTCACATTTGATAGAACCAATTAATCAGCCTTCTGAACCTCTGAATTATTATCTCTTTTAGGTGATGCCTATTTCCTTGCTTTTGCTGCCTTTTTCTGCTCTTACTAATTCAAAACAAGCAAATAACAAAAGGCACTTTCTTATGTATCTCCTAACTCATGTGACAGTTTCTGAACAGTTGGATAATCCCTATAGAATAGCTATGGAACTGCAGGTTGGTAAAATGGGAATTTTGATTCCAAATGTTTATCAAACACTTCTGTATCTGCTGTATACAACATACTACTTCTTCAGCTGTACCCCTCCAATACTTGTAAAATGACAGAAGTTCCACAATGCCAAGCAGCCTGGTATCACATACCTCCAAGTTTTCTTTCTCCAGATCTCTCCATATGACTAGTTTGTTGTCATCAGTCAATGTTTGATTTTTCAGTGGGAAGGTAACTTGGCCTAGGAGATGATGCTTCTTCTGTTTATTGACATGATAAACCAAAAACTTCAGAGTCCTTTGGAGCAACATTTTACTGGAAACCTGTACAGGAAAAGGAAGAATATATTAATAATTACAAAACATCTGACACTTTTCTACTCTAGCATGACTTCAAAGGAAGAATTTTGCAAAGTGTATTAAAGGTAGGTGGAGATTTCCTTTGATTATTTGAAGTCCACTTTCTTAATTTGCCTAAAGTTTTAGCTATGCAGAAGTCTAAAGATCCAAGCTAAAATAGAACGAGTTCATTTGACAATGTGAAGTTAGCTGGTGGTTTTTCAACTCATCCAGATCTAGTGTTATATGATGCATTCACTTCCAGCCACAAATGTTTAGAAATCTGTAAACACTCAGTTTTCAATTGCCTGAAATACAAACTTTTTTGGTTTTAAAGCTTTTGTCTTGTGATACCTGCTGAAAGCCTCTTGGCATAGGGAGCCAAGCTCCTAGCTTTACAGCACTATACAAATAGCATACCAGACATCTCATGAGTTCTAGTTTCTAGCCTGCTTCCACAGCAAAGAAACTAAAAGCTATGACAGCATTAGTTCAGTGTTGGTTGCTTCTGGACTTCTAGAGCTGCTGGGCTAAACTGCTCAGCCATAGTTCAAACTAGAGTTTTCATCATTCCTAGGGAAAGTTCTGGAATCCTCAACTTTGGTGTAGACCACATGTAAGATCAGTTCTGGAGCCACAGTCTTCTGTAGCCCAGGATCTCCAGAAGATCCAGTAATAAATCCTATCTCCAGTGGAAACTACTTGTATATTGGTAGAAGTTTGTAGAAAATTAATTTTCACAAAACATGTACTGTAGTTTGACAAGTCAATATTTGCAAACAAAAATCTGCTTCATCATAAGGACAAGTACCTGAAAAACAAAGTTTTCATCAAACTGCGGGTTAAGGGTTTTGCATTTTGTTTTGGACTGCAAGTAGCTTCTTTTATCAGGCAGCAAATAGATTTTCACAAATGGACTACAGGAATCAGCAGGAGGCTGCAGCTTTCTGGCTTTGATCAAGGAGACGAGGAGCCTTTCTGACTCTTGCTCATATTCTATGGAAAACCAGAGGCGGCCAATGTTGCCTTCAGGAAAATCTGTCTCACTTTTGTCTTCAGGAAACTTGTACAGGTCTGGGTTAACGGTCCCTACAACATAAGCTCCAGCTTCATGAAATAAAAAACAAGTACTCTCAGATTAGTATGAAGACCATAGCAGACATTTTTATAACCACTGCTGTGTTAGGGGAAATCACATTAATCTGTTTATTAACAATCCATTTTTGCATAAACTTGGTATTTTAATTTTTTATCCTTCACATTTGGAGGAGTAGTTGTAGGCTGCACCACTTTTCTTTCTCTTATTCCTGTGACTGTACCTTGATAGTTTTAGGTATTTGTCGTTGCAATCTGCGACTGGTCACTCTACTGTTTCTGGGGATGACAATCAGACAATTTCTGAGTTACACTCATGTTGTGCCTTTACAGAACACAGAAGGAGAGACTGCTTTGTCTGCTGTATGTGCAAGATCCCACAGCAGTGGGACCAGAATGGCTACATTCTGGCCCAATTCCTCTCTCTATATAAAATATATAGTGTTTAGGGCTTGTACTGTGTAACACTGGTATGCTCCCAGTAAACATGCTTCATAATAGTAGTTACCTTTTAAGAGTACCCTTAGAAAGAGTCCCATTTTTGCAATGCCATACCCAAAGAATGAAATGATGACCGTGGCCCAGACTGAGGAATCATGTAGGGGTCACTGCCTTCCTGAACGTGTTCTTCGTTCGTCAGGTTAATCCAGTCTCGCCCATGCAGTGTTGGTGGAATGATAAATGGAACACTCCTGGATCTGCTCAAGACAACAGCTACTGACTCTTCTGGTTTAAATATGGAAACCAAACTTGGTAACAGTAATAAATTTACTGTTCTTATCTCACAATTTTGCAAAAATTCTATGGAGATATGTAAGTAGAAAAGATGATAAATACTCATCATTTTGCAATTTATTTTATTTGTATAATACCTAGAGCTCCAGTGAGGGACATCAGACCTTAATTCTTCAAACAGATCCCTCACTTTTTCCCTTTCTTCTCCTCTAGAATTGATCTTTCAAAGGAAAGGAAGAATTAACTGCAGCTGCTTGGTTTTAAGCCCCAAAGCCTTGCAGTAACTAACTTTTTAAGAGGGTCTCCTTTCTGACCTGAAGTCCTATTGTTTGGTTCTCAGATGCTTCATTATGAGACCACCAGGAATTACTCTGGAACATAGGCTGAATTTGTCTAGGTAATAGATAAAGCTACCCATGCAGCAATTACACTTGAATGTATTATCTCTTTTACATAAATCAGAAATAATCATTGCATTCATAGTTAAAGTATTATTTTCCTAAAGGAACAAAACAGAACATGACTGTTTTCATATAATTTAGGGGTCTTATTTATTTCTGTATATGCTTATAATTTGATCATCCCCTTATTTCAACTTGTAAAATCTCATATAAATTACCAACAGCGTGTGCTTTAAAAACAAAAATATGTACCTTGTGCTTTTTAGTTGAGTTTCGGAAGTTGACTGATCCTGAAAAAGGGCATTTGCATTTGTCATTTTGACAGGACCGCTGAGCTTTTCATAAGAAAGGATGCAGCAAAACTTTTTCCAGAGCAAGTATGCAGTTATTCCAATGAGAACAAATAAGAGGATCCCTCCTATTATACCTCCAGCAAGAGCAACTGCTTGTTCTGTTCAAACATAGAAGCCCATAAAGTATCAAAGTTATGTATGTTTTGGGGGTAGACAGGAATATTAAAGCTGACAGATTTATTTGATTTACATTCCAAAATTATTTTTAAATGAAACATCCTCCTCAAGTGCACATTTTTGTCTTCAGTTATAGCATGATGCAACACCTGAAGATGTATGACATCAGCAGTGAGATATTAGAAAGTGTTCAGGTATGCTGGCAATGACTGCAATGTAAAAGACTATAAACAGGAAAAAAAACCCAAACCCAAAGAGTTATGTCTTATTTTACATTAGCATAAGCATTTACCTTAGCATGGCAGAAGTGCTAGAGCTTTCATAACAGAAGAAAAAGAAAACCCAGGAGCACCTAAGACAAAAGGTACCATTATTTTGGTTTGTTCTTCCAACTATTCATCTATGTTGAATTGAGACTAGATCCTGGCACAAGGAACAAAGCAAAGCTCTAGGTTGTTTTCTTTCTAAGGATGCACATGCTTCCTGATCTGTAAAGTCAAACTTAACTATCCCTTAATGCTGTTTCCTGAATCTTGATTACTTCAGATAAAATCAAATCTTGTATAATTTGGGGTTTGGTTTTTTTTCACACTGATAAAACTTAATAAATGTCTTTAATATGTGTATGAGGAATTCAGTTGTGAGAATTTCTCACTGGACCAAGGGTAGACCATTGCTAATGGGCTCTGTTCATTGTTTTCTCATGTTTGCTGAGTATGCTAGAGTAAAAGGCTGGGAAGACCCCTTCTGCACTGTACCTTATACCCAGCCTGCCTTGGCCTACGACTAAACTAGTGCTGGTGCCTCGAGATGTGACTAGGTCTCAGCTGAGACTTGATCCTACCAGAATATGAGCCCAAACTGCTGAATTATCTTTCACTCTTGTCGTGGTTTAACCCCAGCCAGCAACTAAGCACCACACAGCCACTCACTCCCCACACCCTGCAGTGGGATGGCGGAGAAAATCAGGAAGAGAAGTAAAACTCATGGGCTGGGATAAGAATGGTTTCATAGAACAGAAGAAACTAATAATGATAACAATAACACTAATAAAATGACAACAGCAATAATAAAAGGATTGGAATGTACAAATGATGCACAGTGGAATTGCTCACCGCCCACTGATCGACACCCAGCCAGTCCCCGAGTGGCGATTCCCCTGCCCCTATTCCCCCAAGTTCCTATACTAGATGTGGTGTCCCATGGTATGGAATACCCCTTTGGCCAGTTTGGATCAGCTGCCCTGGCTGTGTCCTGTGCCAACTTCTTGTGCCCCTCCAGCTTTCTTGCTGGCTGGGCATGAGAAGCTGAAAAATCCTTGACTTTAGACTAAACGCTACGTGGCAACAACTGAAAACATCAGTGTTATCAACATTCTTCTCATACTGAACTCAAAACATAGCACTGTACCAGCTACTAGGAAGACAGTTAACTCTATCCCAGCTGAAACCAGGACAACTCTGCAGCCATGGGAGGCAGCCCCGCTTTTAGGTGGCGATAACTGTGATTATGCTTTATTCCTTTCTCCTTTTTATCTGTGCTTGGTAGGTACTTTGCAGTTAGCCACCTCTATAGGATGGTACAGGTAAATAATGACACTACAAGCACAAAATAATCAGTCAACACTAGTAGTAGTTTTGAATAAGAATTCAAAACTAATTTGATACAGTTTATTGATTAGAGCTATAAAGAGTACAGGAAGTGAGTTGCAAATACCCGTATTACTGATCTTTTTCACTGTTGCCGTGTTGCAGTAAGTGATATGAAATGTCCTTCAGCTACAGAACACTTACGTAAATACCTTGTGCTATAAAATTAACCTGGCCATAGTGCCTCAAAGGCCTTTATCTGATCCTATCTCATTTTCCTGCATTTGGTACAGTCGTAGGAGCCAACTTATTTTTGCAGCTCCCCTCCAGGTGTGTTGCCTTAGCTCTCTGCAGGAATTGGCTGGCTGCTTCCCCCTGAGTCTTGGAATCACTCATGTCTCCCAGCACTTTGGAGCAACCACCCTGCTCATGGCACAGCAACAGGTACTTTGCTGTCCTTGCAACCTGTAGGTGGGCTGAATAGGTTTCAGCATTTAGCCAGGCTATTAGTACAATAGTATTAGTAGAAGACTTACCCTGAGGAACAGGAAACAAGTACCTATTTGGTATGGGTTAATATTAATACAGAGACAAGTCTGGTTGTGCTACACTGCTAACTTAGTTTTGTTTCATGAGAATGCACACCATGAGGAAATAAGTAACAAATGCAGTCCTGAGCATGGAAATTCTGTGCGTTTGTTCCTCTCAGTTTTGTAGAGCATGCTCAAGTATGTCTTCAGGCAGACTGCCATTTTATTACAGCTTAGAAGGCCAGATGCAGAAAAACTGCCTTTAGTTTAATGCCCATGAACATAATAGAAATTAATGATTCTCTTCATAGAGATGTAGTATCAACAATACGAATGTTTTATGTGGCTGGTGGTTTTACTGTCCTGACATGGGTATCTTAAAGGTTAACATTTTAAGCAAGCTCAACAGGACTGTCTGTTTAACTTGTTCTCTCCATTCCCAAGTCTTTAATGCTCTCAGCAGCAGTCCTGTGTGGGAACATCACCAGTTTGTAACCATTAAGGACAGTAAGCTGAGGTGCACTGTAAAGCAATATATAATACAGCAGCTGTGCATTGATTTTGGAGTAAGAGAATGAGTTTCCAATCTCTTTGTTAATGAGTTTAGTGTACTGAATTTGTTTACTGCAAAATGATGGTAAGTATTTATGAGCCATCCACTGCCATTGGCTCAAATTCTGCTTTTTTTATTTTTGCACAGTGACAGATGTAAGGTAAAGTTTTACCCATTTCAGTAAAGCTACCTATGATTTAATGAGGGTGAGGAGAATTTGGCTCACTTTCAGTCCATCTTATCTGATTAGATCAGTAACAGAACCAGTAGCTTAGAGCACAATGTAGCACTAGTCACAAAATCAACCATTTAAATAAGTTGAAGCCATTGTATAGAGGGAGAAAATACGTATCTTTTTAAATAACTACCTGTCATCATGAGAGATTGATGTATTGTATTCTGCTGTGGTACAGGATCGTGGCAGCTGGAGACGGAAGAGACCTGTTGGACCACTTCATCTGCGAGTGGCCTGTGCTGGCGGACTGTCCACTGTTAACAGGTACCAGGTTTATCCTAGCGCAGAGAAACGTCGATGGTCATCATCTGTCTCCTTTGGGCCCGGATCCCCTTTTGCTTAGTGTCCGACGATACGTTTTTAATAAGCTTTTCTTAAACTGGGCAGTAAGCCTTTTGGAGTTGCGACCTGCCAGTTCTCCATCAAAAGCCTTAATCCCTCTATAAACGCTCAGATTTACCATTCACAGTACCAGCAGGCGTACAGCGGAGCCCGAGTTATTTGGGGTGGCAGGCGCACTCCCGGCACACGCCGTGCCCGTCTCGGGGAGCGAAGCTGTGGGTGCTCCGACAGCAGCACGGAACGAAGCTGGGGGCTGCCTGACAGCCCTGCAGGTCAGGGGCTGCCGCTCCCTGGGCCGGCTCCAGCAGAGGGTCGGACAGTTTACGGCCCTGTACCTCCAGAGGCAGGTCCGAGGTGATCTCTCACCCCCGCTTTCCCGAAGTGCTAGCGCGGCGGCGGGGAGGGGGCGTCCGGGGCTCCGGCTCGGCCCCGCGGCGGGGCGGGCAGGGCCGCCTGTTTTCCGAGGAGGGCAAAAGCTGGGGTGCCCGCCCCGGGGGGTGCCCGCCCCGGGGGGTGCCGGAGGAGCCGAGCCCCCCTGCCCGCGCCCCCAGCGGCACTTACCGGGCGCGGGTGCTGGCGTCCCGCGCTCACGGCCTCCGGCCCCCCCCGGCTCTTGAAGGGGCGGCGGGGCCCTGCGGCGGCCCCTCCCCGGCCCGCCCCCGCGGTGGCCCACGGGGGGAGGCTGGAGAGGCGCCACGGGGGGCGGTGGGGAGAGGTCCGGTTCCCGTCAGGAGGAGGGCAGGGCGGGGCAGGGGCAGGCTGGGAGCGGGGTCCAGCCGCGGGCGGGCTCTCGGTGCGGGGCCGGCCGGCGCCGTCAGCCGCAGGAGGCTGAGAGAGCTGCGGGAGGGAACTACGGGCGTGCTCGGGGAAAGGCTTCGGCAGGGGGAGTTCGGGTCCGGAAACCCGGGCGGGCGAGAGGTTGGCGTGCGCGGGTGTACAACCTGTAGCGAACGGCGTAAGCCCAGAGGAGCACAGGAGGGCTGCTTCGGCAGTTGCGGTTACAGCTTTTCCTGGTTGTATTTACGAACGTAACGATCTTTAATCTCGTGTGTGTGCAACAAATACAACGCAGTAGATCTTAACTAATAAAACTACTCGTGCGTAGTGCAGAAACAAAATTATTCACCTTCACTTGTTGCCCGCTAACGCTTGCTTCTTTCTCAGCTGGTGTGACGAGAACCTATACCTTAAATTTAGCAACTGTCTGTATTAGACGTGCTTGTTCTCTTCACGACTGTTTCATGCATTTGCATCGTGCCATTTAATCTAAAAGCCTAAGAAATGCGTAGGAATTAAACCAGTAGGACTCTAATGAAATAGCCTCTATTTCTGTGGAATCTCAGAATTCTTTTAATTGCATTTACAATGTCCTGCTGTAGATCTAGTGCAGCTTAGCTTTTTCTATTAATTTTTGAGTCCTCCATAAGTAAGAAAGTATTTAGGTAGGTTTTAATCTGAAAAGAAAAAGCTCCATCTATTTCAGTTTTGCACTTTTAACATAGTTAGCTATTAAATAAACATTGTATAGTCAATGTTTTTGCAACTCTTATTTCTACATTGAATTAGTAGTAATATCAAAGTATAGATGGTTTTGCTTAGCAGTTTTGTACTTGCCAGCATAATGTCTATAAGCAAGTTTGAGACAACTGAAAGTTTTGAGTTGTGTGGCAAGACCAACAACTCTGCTTTCTGTTACAGCCTTCTTGCTTGAGCTTACTTTTATGTCTGTGTGAGGAGTGCTAAGTTGCTTTAAACACCTGGCTGCTTTACAGAACGCTACTGAACAGTTGAACTGATCCCAGCCAGATGCACTGTCTGTCTCCCATACAAGCTGCGCTGCTTGTGTAGAGGAGTGTGAAGTGCGTTATGTCTAGGAAGCAATAACCATCTGCTGATTCAGCTCTTGTTTTAGTGGGTCAGTGGATGGGATGGGGTGAGCCTGGTGGAGCAGATCTCACCCTCTCCAAGTTCCTGTGGAAGGAATTAATGGTGAAGTTGCTAAGCGGGGAGCTTTAGGTTTGATTCTGTGCTGCACCACAAACTTCCTGTTCTCTGTCTTTCTGTTCTGAGTTCTTGTACCAGTTGGAAATCAAAGTAAATACAGGACGTGAGGAACACAATTATACCCTCTTTTATCTCTGATCACTAACCTCCTTCTTAGCCCTAATTCTTTACAGGTTCCCTGTTTGATCCTATACCTTACCACGCTTGAAGGAACTAAATTAATAGAAACCAAACATATAAATACTGCTTGCCACGTGTCTGAATGCATCTGTTTCCAGCACATAATATAGGAAAGCCCAGGAGCAACAGATGAAGGATGTTTCTCTGAGTCCACTGTGTGTCTGATTATGGTCCTAATTGCTTCCAGCCATAAGCTGGTATGATTTCCTTTATTGTTTTTAAGAGCTCAGCTCTAAGTTCAAATATAAAATAATGCTGATCTGCCCACGTTCACATACTGTAGCTTCACTATTGTATCAGAGAGAATTCTGGAAGTGTCCTAAGAGACTGCCTGCCCGAGTTTGGGCATTTTAACAAGTCTGTTCAAGTATATAGTATTGCCTTAAATATGTATTCTGCCCATTCCAGCCTTGACCAGGACTGATTCACACACTCTGCTTCTCAGCTGATGCTGTGAATATTTATTAAGTTGTGTTTCTCACCTGCTGGGTTTGAAAAATAATCTTGTTTTCTCAGAGAGAGTTTATCTCTGGAACAGCTGAGAGCAAGCTGAGAGCAAGCTGAGAGTTTTATGTTTTGTGGACCTAGATATTGTGCTATAAATATTCTAAGTTTCTGATGCATTTTTTGTAACATAACGTATACATTTTTCCAGTGTGCATATCCAGGTCTCGCTTCTTACAGTAAAACCTTGGCCTTTAAAAGCCCACATAAAAATTCTGTTTGTAACTACAAAATTATATTTACTATACTTCAGGGTAGTCACCAAGACATCCTAGTTTAGAACACAGGGTAAAGGATGCTATATTCTCCCCACTTTTTAATGATTTTTGTACTATTAGCAACAAAAGTAAGGAGTCAGGCCCCCAGATAGTAATAAATATTTCCTAAGTGTGTTTTTCTCCATGTTCTTTTTTTCTCAGGTGGCACATTCCTATCATATTTTTGAAAATACACATTCTCATGAAATTTCATAGTTCATCATCTGGGGAGGTACCGAACACTGTCATTTTTACTGTGTATGTCTGACAGGACTTTGCTTATAGATGATTTGCTTGCATTGGTGGTAGTTAGTCTTGTTTTGAATGCTGAAATAATGATATCATTTTTATGGCTGCTCAGGTGGAGGCTTTCTTTTTGCTTTGGCAAAAGCTGAAACTGGTGTTGAAAATGCAGATGTTGTCACTGGAAGAGATGTGTAGAACAGATAAGTCTGAAAACCTGCTGTAATGTTGCTCTTAAATGCTCTGAAAAATAGAAGGATAATTGAAAATGGATTATAGTCTCTTAAAGAATTGATTTTAAAAGTCAGAATGCTCAAGCTAAAGAATATTCTGTCACGAAACGGTTTTCTAAAATGTGTTAATTTAAAAACAGTGTTGCCATATTACTCGTAAGACACCAACTTAAGTAACATGTTTGCATCATTTATCATATGATATAATTTCCACTAGAGTGGGTGAAATTGAAATGTATGTATTTAAGTGGATATTTTTGTGAAATATTTGCTCGGCACTTTTATACCGTTCTGTTTACAATCAAGTTGACTGCATGTAATTACTTAATGCTGTTCGTAGGAACATCCCCTGACAGAGTATGGAGGAAATACTTGAAGATACAGCTGTAGATTCACAAGCATTAGTAGATCCATCTAATGATAAGTAATTCTAGCATAATTCAGTTGACAGTTTCCCTCTAAAGTCTAATCCCTACTGTAATTTATTAATAATCTTAAAGTTACAACAGATCCCTTTCAATGAAAGGATTTTTAAATTTTTTAATTTTTTTTTTTTTAAACTTTAATCCCATTTGGCAGCCTTAGAATGTTCTTTAAATCCAGGCATTTTAAGTGAAATGTATTCAGGCTCTTCTGCCTTTGCACCCACTTCCTTGTTTCTGTGAATTTTTACTTTCATGTTGGTGGTAGCTTCAGTTAGAATGGCATCTAGAAAGAGGTTGACTTATTTTTTTTTCCAAATAAATTTATGACTAATTTTATTGAGGCTGGTGAATCAGTTAGGGACATAATAGATTAGGGTCTGCAGGGAGCATTGATGGGCACCCTAACTACAACAAATAGATTACATTGAGAAGAATAATTGTGAATGGAAGAAAAAATGAATACTTAGAATTTCTATAGTGCCTTTCTTTCCCAGGCTTTCTTTTCCCGATTTCTGCACCACCATTAATTACTGGTAGTTAAGCATTACAAAAGCTTTTTGAAATAGTGGTTATTGTTATCCTTATTTTATAGATTGTTTAATAACTGGAGTTCCTCCAGACTCACACTTGTGTAACTGAGATAAGAGTTTCTCCCACAGTCTACTGTTGGCCTTGAACATCTAGTTCTTAGCTTTAGCAGGCTATGGATAATTGACTGTTTCAGAAAAGAAAATGTGAAAGAAAGATCTACTCTGTTATAAACTGTCCTTTGAATTCATTCTGGGAGTTGTTTGTTAGTCATTTGTTAGTTTCCTTCCAAAAGAAAAGATGGGAATGGGAGAGAAAGTGCATCCAGAAGGGAATGAATCTGCCAAAATTGTTTTCTCTCGGCTTTGCTGTTGATGGTAGTTGCCTTTTAAGCGCTCTGACTCTGAGTGTCTCAGGCTACAACAACAGCTCTCCCAGTAAAGTTACAGGTATGAAATGGGGATAGAGACAGGGCCAACATGGACAGCAGGAAAAAGTCTTTGAAAGCTGCCACGTTTGGTGCCTCTAGAAGGGCCTTGGGAGAAAGGCAGCAAAAGAAGAAAAGGCAGGGAGTGGGGGAAGATAGCCTTAACCTAGTTAAGGGGTTTGGATTCCTATTTCAGCATTTCAGCTCAGCTCAGTACAACCCCTGACACTGCCGCTAACCTTGATATTCTTTGGGGAAAGGCAGGCAGAATGCTTTCTAGACGTGGGCAAGCCTTCCACCTGAGTGTATCTGTCCCGTCAGTTTCCTTCTGGCACAGAACTGGTCAGTGGAGCCCTGAGCACATGAAAAGCTGCTACAGCTTGCACAGAGCATGCTGTGCGGGACAGATTTTTCCCATGCTTTGATACTCGTCTTTTGCTGGGTATTTGCAGTCCCTGACAGACGTGAACACGTAATGCCTTTGATTTCTCTTTAGGGCCTTCTTATAAATCTTTTCAGCAGTGTTATGGTATACCTACTGATATGAAAGTATACATAGGTAAAGTCTGCTTATCAGCACTTCTACAGAACTCAGAATGTTTCTCTTTTTTTTACCTTTTCCTTCCAGTATGCTTTAACTGTTGCCGTTGCCTAATAGTAACATTTATGTAAGCTATAGCACCACCTCCTGTCCAAAGTTGGGCTTTGGTGTGAATCAATAGAGCAAACCAAAAAGTTCTCTTAAAGGTGACTTTTTTTCTGTATGAAACAGAATGCAGAGAATGTGAACTTTTATTCCTTTCACTTGACTTTTTCTTCCTATGTGTTACAATAGGAATTTCAGAAATACCAAGTCTGCTTTTACTGGAACATGTTCTCACGGTTGTGGGGTTTTTTTGCTAGTGTAAATTGCATTAAGAAAGTTAGCAGCTGTTGCTGTTTTAAGAAAAAACAGTACAAAATGTTCTTTTAAAGTAACTTTTATTAATAAGTTCCAAGCTCACAGATGATGTGCATGAGGCCTGTAGAGATTTTTGCAGAGAAAATTACTTGCAAAGCTCTGGCTTGCATGGCTTTAAAGCTTTTTGGGGGCAATATCTGTTTTTTTGTTCTGGTTTTGTACACCACCTAGCCTTGGTAATAGTAATCTAAACTTTGTAACTTTGACAAGGCCTTGCAAGATTACTTATGTACACATGCAAAATGAACTGTTCACACAGCTGCAGCGATGAACAACAAATATTTTTGTTCTTGCTCTAAGGCAAGACTAGTTTTTATTTTAGGCAATCTCACTCCCTCTGGAACAGGTAATGGTTTTAGGCCAGACGTAAATAATGTATGAGAGCTCTAAGACAAATGGGCAGGGATTGCAGGCAGGCAGTTGAATCTATAGACAGGAATGCATCTTAAGATTTGGGTGAAGTGCAGGAAAGCACAAAATCATATATATGGCATAGCAATTATACCATATGTAATATAGTCCTAATTGGTACAGCCTTACTGGATGCAAACTTTTAACTGAGAGCAAAATTTGCTGTTTGTTTTTGGGAACACATACAACTGGAATGAGATACTGAAAGCTGAAGGTCTGTTTGCTTTAACTTACGGTTGTTTCTGTAGGCGCATGCACCTAAAACCGCTCCATGTATAGCAACAACAAATTTACAGATGCCATCCCATATGTTCTTGTGGTTGTTTTTTTTTTTAAAAAAAAGGTGCCCAAAAGCCTGGGCAAGACTGTAGTGAGATCTTGAGGGTCAAAGATGTAAGAAAAAAAAATTTAAAATCCTGAGTGTTGGGAAAAAATAATAAACTTTTCATATAATTAAGTCCTTATTTCATCTGCGTAAGTGATCCCTTTCTCTTCGCAAAGCAGTGGGCAGAGGGAAAGGCAGACACCCTCCTCGGGCTCCTCTGCTGGCTTTCCTTCGCAAACCGCTGCACAGAGCAGAGCTGGAGTGGGGCTGGCCTTACTGGGACCCAGTTTCTGGCACTGCCAGAATGAACAGTTCAATGTGGTCACAGAATCTGCAAGGAGACCATCCTAATATGTAAAGGGACTTAGTAGAAAAAGGCACTGTGCCTGTTCTTATACTGCTTTTGCAACAAATAATAAGAAATACCTGATCTGTTTACAGAGTATTTGTCTAGGACTGATAGTGTCTAGTATGCATCAAAAAACAATAATGAGCTCTCCTAAATACACCTAATGCAACAGGATTTCACTCCAAATACATTTAATTCCAAGTGATATCAATCAGCTTTGGTCTTTGCATGAATCCTCAATACAGAGGGTTAGAAATTAAATCAGGTATAGTGTAGATAACAAGCATCACATGGGCAACATTGCAGCAGCTATGTGAACTATTCAATTGGCGGCAAAAAAACATAACAAAAAGCCTGCAACCCCAAAAACCTAAAAAGGGTTCATCTTAGCTCAGATCGTTTCACAAATCTCGGTTAGAGCCTAGCCAGGAAGGACTGAAATAAGCTCATGTGGGCACGCTTCATGTAGTGATCACTAGAATGATGACTGCCACAGCAAGAATGCTGCACACTGTTCCTGTTGTTAGCTCCTCACTTTAAATATATGTGAATATGTTCTGGGAAATGCAAGAAATACAAGAAGGATGAAAGTAAATCTTTCAAGCTAAGAAGAATCAGTGTCATTCCCATAGATACTGTTGCCTTGCTTTATTCAGAAAGGTAATGTCTGAATGCTAGAAAGCTGTGTTTTTTCCCTAGCAGCTAAGTAAACAATTTCTGAATGGTGCATTCTGTGGTTGGAAATGATAACCTGAAGGACACCTGGCTACCATTAGCAAGCTTATTATATAACTTCGGTTGTATGTGTGGAGAAGTACAGTCATTTTTAGGACTTTAGTTGATACCTTTTTTTTCCCCTACCAACGTAATTTTTCCTCTAAGAGAATGAATGAGATCTCTGACAATCGATTTGTTTATTTGGCAACTAGCGGTTGAAGGATGGGAGAGAGTTAAAAAAAAGAAGATTTTCTTTAGATTCCTGAGACCTATGAACCAGTATGTCCACGAGCAAAGGTTACATAAACTAATAGATTAGAACAAGATTTAGTTGCATAAACACTGTTACTGCGTTTCAATCTGTCAGAGTCAACCCTGGAGATTATTGCAGGCAAAGCTAGCCTGGAGCTTACAGTCCATCTCCCTGGACTGCCTCTGACACTGGATACGCTTGAAATAGCGTTATTCCCTTGCTCTGGGTCTGCTCTGAAATCTGTGTGTACTACTTTATAGGTCTTATTTGTGCAAGCCTTATTTACTATACAGTGCTGTTGCTCTCAGCTTGTGTCTAATTTGGAATGTCACCCTGGTATATTGGTTGCATAATAATTTTGACTCTGTTTCATTTAATCAAGGGTCATACCTCTTGTGAGGGTGGTCTGATATAGGCAGCCACAGGGAATAGATCCAAATCTTCTTCAAATTCCCCCAATTTTCCTGCAGCCTCTGACCTCCATCTCCCTTTGTCATGGTTTAACCCCAGCCAGCAACTAAGCACCACGCAGCCGCTCACTCACTCCCCCCCCACCCAGTGGGATGGGGGAGAAAATCAGGAAAAGAAGCAAAACCCGTGGGTTGAGATAAGAACGGTTTAATAGAACAGAAAAGAAGAAACTAATAATGATAACGATAACACTAATAAAATGACAACAGTAAGTAATAAAAGGATTGGAATGTACAAATGATGCGCAGTGCAATTGCTCACCACCCGCCGACCAACACCCAGCCAGTCCCCGAGCGGCGAATCCCCCCACCCCCTTCCCAGTTTCTATACAAGATGTGGCGTCCCATGGTATGGAATATCCCTTTGGCCAGTTTGGGTCAGCTGCCCTGGCCGTGTCCTGTGCCAACTTCTTGTGCCCCTCCAGCTTTCTCGCTGGCTGGGCATGAGAAGCTGAAAAATCCTTGACTTAGTCTAAACACTACTGAGCAACAACTGAAAACATCAGTGTGTTATCAACATTCTTTGCATACTGAACTCAAACCATAGCACTGTACCAGCTACTAGGAAGACAGTTAACTCTATCCCAGCTGAAACTAGGACACCCTTCCATCATACTCTCATCCCAGCATATCCTGGATGAGTCTCTCAGCTCATCCGAAACAAGTCAGGGAGACCAGTATAGGAAGGCTTCTGCTGCATGGGGCAGAAATGGGGAGGGACATGCTGCCCAGGCAGATTGTCCAGGAAAAGGGAGGCTGGATTAGGAGTGTTAAGTGGACTGGAGTTAATCCATAGGCCATGGGGCTAACAGACAGCTATATTCTGATGACTGTGGTCTAAATTGCTTGGGAATATTCCAAGTCATATGGGAAAACAAAGCCTTTCTTGGAGCTGCAGAGCTATGATTTTCAAAGTGCATCAGGGTCAGAAATTATGCTCCCAGGCTGCAGTACTTTCCTCTTGTACAGTGTTTTCCTTGGTGCTTTCCCCAGCTTCTCGTTGATACCATTTCCTCATTTTACATCTGGGAATTGAGGCATCAAAGTTCAAGTCTTTATTTAGATGCTCGACTCCCGTTGAGTAGAGCCAACTGTCTCTACAGCAGTCTTTGTTCATAGCGCTCAGCCCTGGGCACCAGCTAAGATCCTGAAAAGACTCTGATACTTTTGTTTCTGTTTGTCATCCAAAAAGCAAATAATTTTTCTGAATCACACGATTTGCAAAAGTAAACTAAAGAGGTTTAGTATATACATGAATGTGTTTTTGAAAAGAGTTCAGACCCAAATTTGCAAGAGTGTCTTGGTGGACAAGTCACATAGGACAGAATTATTGGTGACTTCTCAAAGTGTAGTGTTATGGGGTTTTTTGTGTTTTTTTCTGGGACCAGGCCCTGGGAGCTCTGCTGTCATGTGTGGTGCTGGCTTGCCTCGTTTCCAGCTGAGAGTAACAGAACAGATGGAAGACTAGCAATGAAATGCGGAGCAAAGCTAAATATGTGATTAAATTCTCAAAAAGGCCAAAGCCCTTACTGCATGAAAGGCAGCTTATGGCTACCCCAAAACTGGCTTGAAGGGTTATTTTTTTATGCAATTATTTATTGCTTTTTGCTACTGGATATTAAGCAACTGCAGAGAACAGGAGAGACATTCTGGTGGTTGTGCATGGGAGGAAATGAGGTCTGGGAAAAGGAGAAGTGAGAGCAGAGTGTCCATGTGATAGTCCCTTGATTTAAGATGAGATTTAGGGTTTCATGTAATGAAAGCATGTTTTGTTATAAACTGAAGATTAAAAGAGGGATCTTGTTTGCATTCTCCATAATCAGCTGTTGTTCTATTCATTTGATAACCAAACAAAAAAATAGTGCTGTGTAGAGATTTGCTAAGTCTTTGAAATATATGAGATTGCTTATATCAGCAGGCTGCCTTGCAAACTGCCAAGGAAAAATAAAGGCAAAAGAACCAGTCTGCTTTGTTGAGAAAGCTGCTCTTAAATCTAAGATGAAAAAGAAAGGAGATGACACAGCTCAAAACCACCAGTTTTCACAGTACTAGAAAGCCTGACAGCTTTCAAAAAGATTAATCCTGCTGAGTACTACATCTATGTTGCTCCTTGAAAAAAGTCATGTCAGTGTTACAGCATTATTCCCAAGAAAGATGAATGTAGATGACCTGGCAGATTTCATAATGACTTTCTGAAGCCAACAGATGAGATAAACCCACACAAATCATCTTCCTTTTCACAGAAAAATAAAATTGCAGAATAGAGGCTTATTTATAGACCATACTTGCTACAATTGGACTGCCTGACCAGAGGTTATCTTCTCCCAGGCAGAAGAAGAAGTCATCGTCATGCTGCTCACTAGATATAAACACTCTGAATATGTCTGACAGCTATTCTTTTCTAAAGATAGATATACCCCCCCCCCGCAAAACCTGGCATGTCCTTAATGAGATGTATAAAAATGGTTTTTTTATATTGATTTATCTATCTTCAATATATAATAGTAGAGTCCTAAAAGAGTAAGGCTGTTACTGCTTTTTAACTGTGGCTTTTTATTAGGCTATCATATGTGTTGTAGTGCAGCTCAGGCAATAAGGATCTCTAGGGGAAGGGTTCAGTCTCAGGTTTTGTAGTGAGGAATGCTCATTGGATTAAATGAATAAACCACCCTTAGAATAGAGACTGGACCCCAGTCTCCTGTCCCCATATTGACTAATCACTAGAAAAGATTGCCATGTTCACTCTCACTTTTTTCCTAATTCTCAGTGGAGAATTCTTCAAGTCATTAATGCCAAGTGTTGATTTATGCAGGCTAAAAGTATTCATGCACACTAGCCCACGCAGATTGTTCTACAGCAGTCGAGGCCAGTCCAAGTCGGTGTGGTTTTACACACTCCCCCACCCCACGTATTCACACTCTGCCTTAACGCTAGTGCTCATCTAACCCTGCAGTGTAAGGTTTTCACTGTGGAGTCTGATGAGTGCTGGGAATGGTAGGAGAAGGGGAAGGAATGCAGAAATAACACAGACTGGTTTACACTTTGGGGAAATGACAATAGAGGTAGGTTGTGATTCTGAGGACTGTTTGGGCATAGATACCTAAACGCTATTTCCTGGGTCTAGTTCTTAGTCAGTCAATGCTGGGAAGTCTGAGAATTTGAGAAGAGCTCATTTTCTTAAATAACTCCTGTACAAGAGAAGATGGTCTAGAGTTGCAGCTATTTTTAGTAAGGTAAGCATTTATGTATAAATGGCATTGCTTTCTTAAGTAGAGCATTAACATGTGGTCAGATGATTTCTGTCTATAAATTACAGCTGTTGCATGTTTATCTAAAATTTTGATTTGAAGTTTTTGTGATATTGTTTATCTGACAGAATTGCTTTCTTTGTAAAATTCTGTGTTAGAAATAATTGTGCTTCTTACATCAAATGGAAGTTGATGGTCAGTTTTATGTTTTCAAACAGTCTCAGATGCATTTCACTTGCCTCAAGTGTGTGTGAAAGCACTTGCTGTGCTAGCTCCTATACTGGACTGACTGAAATTATTTTGGATATCCGAGCATAAGCAAAACCTGAAAACCTGGCACTGATACAGAATGCCAATTTCAATAAGAGGCTAGCAGTATCTAGAGTGGAGAGCTTCTGACTGTAGGCATAGTAAAAGTTAAGTTTGGCTATGGTGCATTAGTTATTAACTTGAAGGCTCTCAGACTGCACTGAAGTGCTGTTACTCTTCGGAAACACTCAAAAATACTTTACAATGGAGATATTCAAGACTTGATCCAAATTGACTGTGGCAGATGACATTCAGGCAAATGAGCAGTGTTACCCACAAGACAGTATGTTGTTCCTGGAGGGCTACATTATTGTTGGGGACTAGAACATATTCCAGAAATGCATTAAGCTAAAATCAGCCTGGTTGCAGGTGCAGTTTCACTGGCTTGAGTGGCTTTGAATCAACAGACAGCAAATATCAGCCTTCCAGGGTTTGCATACAGAGTCCCCTGACAGGGATATATGAACTAATGGCAGGCAGTGTTTTTGTGAGTCAGCTCAGAAAGGCACTTCCAGCAGGGCACTCGCCCACCCCGGGCACTTGAACCTGCCTCCTCAAAGAGCACCTCTGCCAGCAGCGTTGCTCGGGAGGTTCCAGGCTGATGGAGGCGTTCAGCAGCTGCAGTCTGGGCAGGTCCAAATCGCCCCATCTGGCATGAAAAAATTACTACAAATGACAGCAGCCCAGGCAGCGCAAGAAAAGGCTGTAGGGTTATAAATGGGGAGGGGAGAAAGGAGGGCTTCAGTACAAGTTTTTAGGTCTTATATGGAGGAACCGAGAGATCAGGATGGTTTTCCCACTCCGTGCCCTCTTCAGAAAGAGGGGTTGTTGGCCAAAGTGTGGTTAGTGAATTTTAGGTTAGACAAAGGGCTTCAGGGCTAGGACCGGGCTGCTTCTCTCTTGAATGTGGAAGCCCTGGTTGCCTGGATGGAGGGTGGGGTGACAAAAACTGGCCTGTGGGTCTGGCAGCTCTGCCTGGTGGTGCCCTTCTTCAGCAGGCCAGCAGAGGTAACTGCCTTTCCTCACCTGAGGTGACTCAAAGTCATGGGGCTGGTGGCTTGCTTGCTTCTGATGTTCAAGCACCCAAATCAGTAAATAGTCATTTTGAAAGCTCTTTTCCATGGCTTGGCGTAGGACTTCACTTTCATGCAATTAAACACGTTCTCACATGTTTAAACCCTGGGTGGAGTTCTTGGGGAAACCTGAATGCTAGTCAGGCTCAGCAACAGTGGCAGAACTGTTCTGCAAAAATCCTGTTGAAAAACAATGTTTCCCTTCTTGCCTAAACAAATTCATCAACATTGTCTGGACTTAGCCTAATGTATGAGTAGGCTATTTGACTTCTTGGTTTCCTTTAACTGTCAACTTTGTTGAAGAAAGATACAGAGTAAATTCTCCAAATTTGAATTTCAGACATCTTTACACCTTTTCTCATTAAATGTAAAATGAAAAGGTTGTATGCCAATCACATTGTTATGGATGCCCAGATGTGTAACCTGCTGAGGTACAAGTTGGTCACCAGTGTCTTTTAGTAAGCATATTTTGATGCTTTTAATGAAAATAGTCAACCTTGGTGGACATACCAAAGCCAGGGTGAGAGCTATGCAACTTCCTGCTGTAGAGTGTTTAAAGAAAAAGAGAAATGCAGTATTATCCTCACATTGTATCCTTTATATGTTCTTGGGACATCATTTGGGCAACTTGGGACAAGTTTGGAAGATGCATTTGACTGGAGGGGTCACACACTGAGTTGTTTCACAGCTGGCCACTGGTACCCATGGAACAACGCTGGAATAGCTATGAGTGCCAGGGTTGTGTCTCATCGTGTCAGCCAAAGGTCTTTTGCTGGAAGAAGAAAGGAAGCAAAATACAGTAGAGTTGTCCTCTCCCTGCAGCGCTGTTGCAGTCCTATACCACTGGGAGGAGAGTATCCTGGAACTGCTGGTAAGAATGCTCTGGAAGTGATGGGTCCAAGGAGCTTCTGTTTCCAACCTTGCAGGAAGGATGCGCCAGGTCAGCACGAAACAGCTGACTTCAAGTGCCTACTCTGCTTCATTGCTGTAATAAACATGGCAAGTAAAGTAAAACAGTTGGAAAGCTGCTGCTGACCCGTGCATGGCTGTGTTGTGGTTTAACCCCTGAAATGCTTCCTGACCTGTAGCCCGAGGGAGTAATCGCTCAGTGAGTGTGTGTGGGTGTGTGTCTTGGGAACAAAGCCTGGAAACACGTAGAAGATGACTGTTTTTGCAGCCCATTTTGAAGACTCGGGGAGCAGTCTTGCATTCCTAAAAGCATCAGGAGGGGGGTCTTGGTCCCCCTCTCCCAGCTGAGCTAGGCATGACGGGAGGGTACTGTTTGAAGACTTAGGAACAAAATGGCAATGTGGTCTAAGTGTTTTAGAGGAATGGTATTAACTCCTTCCTGAACAGAAAGAAGGAGGACTTGAAAGGGGTTTTTTTCTGATGTTTTGGCATCCTTCTCCTTGCCCTATCAGAGATCTAACCAGCCTGCCTTGTGTGAAGCTTTAAAGGGAGGGGAATAGGCCAGAGTCAAATGAAAGCGACTCGCAGTGCGGAGA